>NW_027492781.1:0-447386 GCF_021521415.1 Bidens hawaiensis
CGGCCAGCATGCAGTGCGGGTGATGGTTGTAAGCAGTGGTGGTGACAATCAACAGGTGGTTGTGGCGAAGGCGTTTGAGACTATGTGTTGTGTGCCAGTGGCGATGGTGTGACAATGTGACTGACATCTAGAGACTGCAATAATAGCTTCTAATATTTTTTTTTATCTTTTTTAACTAAATTTAATTCTGTGATAGACATCTATAGACTGCAATAATAACTTCTAATATATTTTTTAATCTTTTTTTCACTTTAATTCAATTCAATTAAAATTTCTACTCTTTTAAAGCTTAAATCTTATGAATTCCAATTTCAAATTCAATTATTTACAATTTCTTTAAAAACCAATTCCATTTGACAAATTCAAATTTCTTTTAAAAAAATCCGCAAGCCAAACATGAATGCTTAGCCTTGGTCCTGGGGTCCTCAAAAGACACATGATCCAAACATGGAGTATTAATGTTGCGAACATATGGTTGGACAACTTCATTAATACGCACAAGTATTTCATTCATCGGGTATGCAGGGCTAGCTGTAATTAGAAGGTATCGAAAATGAAGGTACTCCCTAACATGGCTTGTTGCATTTGTTAGCAAGTAGATGGACCCCAAGAAAGATGACCTTTGTCCCACTTCTATCCATCTTAACTTCTTTTGTATACCTTAGTAACACTTTTATTACCTCTTTATACATCAATCTATAAATAAAATATCAAAAAGTGGTTATATATGCATCCTCAAAACTAATTAGACACTATTAATTAGGTGTGGTTATTTTTTTAAAAGAACCACTAAAATATTGGGGTGTTACAATTTTGTAATTTGGTTATCGTTGTATTAGTTATGTGTTTCGTTGAACTCGTATATATAAGGTATCTATTAACTATTAGACAAGAAAGAGTTTAGTCTTATGTGTTTTATTGTGACAAGGACAAGACGCAAAATGACATGTATTTTACTAATTAGGGCTAGTAGCTTTTGACACGAGTCACATGACACATAACTATCACAAACAAACGGACATAAAAGTAAATTAGGTCAAGAAGGGTCGGCATCAAATTAGGTGTCGGTTTGGATCAGGTAGGTCTCAGGTAGGTTAACTGGGAATTGGCTCAAACAAGTAGAAATTCACATGATGCTTATGTATGTATGTAAATATATCTAGGTTAAGAAGCTTAATTGAGTGTGAGAATAAACAATTACCTTATGTTAGCTTTTAAATAATATTAGTATAATTAATTAAGAAGCATGAACTCGATTAGCATTTTCCACTTATTTCATGTTGATTCGACCCCTTAATTGTCCTTGCTAGTATAGGTATCTTTACCAATATTTTTGATTAACCTTTTGATATCGATCAATGGTTGAATTATTGGTCTCTTGACCGGAGCTATCAAAATCATGTAACTTGCAAATGTATCTTCTAACATCAACAACATAATAGTGAAAAAGTAAACAACCGTGTGGAATTTTTTTAAAAGAAGTTTCTTGGGAACATGATAGCGAGTAAAGACATCACCAACCAATCACACAGAAAAAGGTTCACATAACTATAGAAGAATCAATTGATGAACGCATTTTAGCTTCACCAACCAATCACACAGACAAAGGTTCACATAACTATAGAAAAAGGCTTACATTTCTTCATTTTTTGGCTTTCATTTCTTCATTTTAGCATCGATTACGCATTTTAGCTTTCTTTCTGGCATTTTGGCCTTCATTCATGTCTTTACCATTCGTTTATGCATTTAGCTTTCATTTATGCATTTTAGTCTCCATTATACATTTTGGTATTCATTCCTTCATTTTGGCTTCCATTTCTTCATTTTGGTTTCCATTTATACATTTTGGCCTTCATTTATTCATTTTGCCTCTACATTTTAGCCTCATTTATGTGTTTTGGCTTCAATTTATGCATTTTGGCCTGCATTTCATCATTTTGCTTCTAATTCTTCATTGTTGGCTTTTATTTCTTTGTATTGGCTTCCATATATGAACTTTGACTTCTATTTATATATTTTAGCCTCTATTTATGCATTTAGCTTTCATTTTTCAAAAGTGTACTTGAATAGCTTTCATTTACCTGGTGAACTTGAATCGGCAAGTAAAGAAACAGAGCGTCGGTTCAGGTTTTGGCAGAGTTGCTTGCGGGGGTGAACGATGGGTGGTGGTATAGGCGGAGTAAACCACCGAACGATCACCCACTTTAACCGTGCATATATCCACTGAAAGTCGATTGAAGAACTAGTGCTTGCTTATAAACCCTATCATGCATTACAGGTTGTACGTTATGCATCACATCACCCAACAAAGATGAATAGTAAATTTCCCTCACATTGTAAATCTGTCTTTTAATATATATAATATAGATGTTAATTCTATACGAATATCCACGAAAATCAGCATGTTTAAACATGTTTGTTAAGTTGCGCATTTTTGGGCCTTAGTAGGCCTTACCATGTGGTTAGTGGGTTGTTTAAGATTAATCACCATTAAATTTAACCCTTAGGCCTGTGATATTTTCCATTAAACTGCGGGGCCCAAAATATGATTAGAAGTGGGTGTTGGTCTTCGGTTGTAACCCCTTGGGCCCAATAGTAATTAAAAGCGAAGCTGGCTTGAGTTGTACAAAATATCTGGTTTGGGACCGGTTCTCTACAGCCTGAACCGAACCGGTTTTCAGCGAAACCGGTTCCCAAACCGACCCAGCCCGCCGGTTCTAGCACTGGTCCCCTTTTTAAACTACCAAACCGGTTTAAACCGGACTGATTTGAAAAAGATAATGGTTTTAGTCGGTCCAAACCAATTTCTAAAGCGAACCAATTTGGGTTAGAAACCGGTTTGGTATGCGAAAAATTTTTTGGTTTTTTATATCTCTAGTTTCCATGTAACCGCTTGGGTTATAAGTCCACCATGGAAGAGGCTGTCTCCACGTCACCAGGCTGTCGTTGACAGCGTGGTTCAATTTTCAGTTTGGTTTTCGGTTTCATCAAAACTGAATTTTGATGATATTTATAGTGAACTTGAACGTTGATAAATTGATGTCATAACGAAGACAACAATGATATTTAGTTCAGCTTTGAACCTTTATAACCTTAAAAATATCGCTTATGCTCTTAGGATTTGGAACTCTTTTATGTTCATCTTGTTCTTCCAAACGAGCAACAAGTTGGGCACGCTATCTCCATTTGGATAACAAAACTAAGTTGTCTAAAAATTACATTCATAAATAATTGGAGTCACAACATTACTATTTATGACTCATAGGCTCGACTAACTAGCCCCACAACCTCAATAGCGCTGTAATTAAGTTTTTAAACGACTTGGTTTTGTGATGTTTTTAGACCATTTTACTAATTAAGGTTTCAAATTGTAGGAAATTGTTTTAAATTGAAGTGGTCTAAGGGTTCACATGATAGCATGGAGGACGTGGATTCGTACATTTAGTAAAAAGACATGAATGGTAGGTTAAAAGTGAAAGTATGAGTTCGACTGCACGTTCACATGCATAAATAATACCATTATGTACGTCTTCATTTTATATTGTATATGTTCTAAGTTCTAACCTAATGCATTTAATCTTATTATATTGTGATTTGAAGATAATATTCATGTTAAATTTTTAACATTTGGATCCCTTTTAACCTACTTGACCATAGCCTTTTAAGCATCATTTTTAACATACATGAATAATTTCTTTCAATAACTGCTAAAATGCCAAATATATTTAGAATTATATATCTAAGTAATGTAACATATGTTTATAGTTACACAATAAATGTATATAACTACTCAACGTTACACTACCATTATCTACGTTTTATAATCATTCTAAAAAAGTACAGAAATAAATACTTAAAAGAAAATAAAAATCTTGATCTTATGGTATATTTAGAAAACAATACTAAAGTTTCTAAAAAGCGCTAGAACAATTTGGAAAAAAGAAAAACAATTAAAAAGCCTTAAAAAAAATCAAGTTCCACCCTATAAATCTCAAACCAGTTTTATGCACTTTTTACTTGGTCAAAAGTGAAATATAGTAAAGAAAATTACATGTATTATAAAAAATAAAAAAAAAGAAAGAAAGAAAAGAGAACTCTTGTGCTTGTAAAATGGAAACAATTAAACTAATATGATCATTTGGGCTTAATTAATTCTTTTTGATTGGGCTTATGTAATTAGTTGTGGTGGAGTTTGGGCCGAACTCAAATAAAAAGGGAAGAATTACCATGATTGCGTTTTTGTTACTACTTTTTATATTAATCTAAAAGTAGTTTTAAGTTGATTTACCAAGATGATTAATCTTTGTAAATTGACGAGAGAGAATTTTTATTATATTCCTATA
Source organism: Bidens hawaiensis (assembly GCF_021521415.1). NCBI lineage: Eukaryota > Viridiplantae > Streptophyta > Magnoliopsida > Asterales > Asteraceae > Bidens > Bidens hawaiensis. The sequence goes on from NW_027492781.1 coordinate 4,344, forward strand.
TGATTAAAAATATATGATTAAAAATGTCATATATCAATACAAACAGAGCCATGTTATATCATATTTTGATCATTATGAATGCAAGTGTTAAGTTTTATATTAATCACTAGTTTGAGGCCCATGTATTATACGGGTAATTGATGAAAATTTTGTACTTTAACCATTAAATGAAATATAGTTAACAAAATGATCATATATTTTATACAGTTACAATTTATATTAAAATTACAGAAATTACATAACTAAGATTACACAAATATGTTACAAATAAGTAAAACAGTCCTTGTACATTACATTTGTGATTGTCCGTGTTTATCACAAATCAAATCTTTAGTCCATGCCTGCTTATAACTCTTAATAAGGTAGCATATAGGTATGTTTATAACTTTTGATATAGCCACGTATAATTATCCGTGTGATCAATAAGATTCTTCAAGTACATACCAACCCTAGATAAATGATAATATATTCATGAAACTAACAAAAATATATTCTTACACAAAAAATATCATACATGTTAATCAACTAATATATATAATGTCATTTGAGATCATGTGCTCATATTTAGCCCAAAATATGATTATCCAAAAAACCATGTTATTTGAACTTTGATGATACAGTCATCCTTATAATTTTTAAAATTTGAAATTGATTGATCTTGATAAATTTGGTGTCATTAATATTAAATATTTACTTGATTTATATTTAACAATTAACAATTGTATGATCAAACAACATATAAAACCGGAAATTAAAATATAACAAAATGATTTTTTTTTCATTTCATGTTAATGGAAAATGACAAAAACATACTAACCTTAAAGTATGTTCAAATAAAAGTGATTATTCCGAGTTAGTAAAATAATAAAAGATTTAAAGTTGTATAAAGTGAACGTAGTGGTTCTTATTTATAATAGTTGAGAGTATTTGATAAGGAATGTTTAAATTTTGAATACTAATCACATAGGTTTGTTAATATTATGGGAGTTGTTGGAATATTTAATTAATCGATATATATATATATATATATATATTAAAAACTTATAGAAAAAAAACAAAGATTTCGGATTTGTTGGAAACATGGTAAATGACTTTTAACCGGATTAACTATTTTTTGAAAATTAATGTGAAAATATATGTAGAAGCATTTTTGTCTGAATTATAAAAGAAAATATTGAAAACTAAATATTGATTTCTTATTGCTAAAACTCTTTATACTACACACAAAAATCATAACATATACTTCATATAGTAAATCGGTATACATATAGATTATAAATATATAATTCAACTTCAATAATTTAATGCTAAACACCAAGATATATAATAGGTATTCTCTATGTTTGTAATATTTATACAAAACGTTTGGAGAAAATTAAGAAAATACACATTTTTCCGAGTTTAAATGCATACGAGAAGATTTTAAATCTAAATATTAAATGTTAATATTTGAATATGTTAAAATGTTTTAGAGACTCAGCACCATCAAGTGCTCCAACACGTTGTTACAAAACACTAACCCACCACTTTTATTGACTCGACCATTACCCTGGCCCTGCACATGTTATGTACTATACAATCCATGGTACTTAGGCTATGCATGTGTAGTGGATGGACTACATATTGGGGCGTTTTACGTCAAGTGACGCACAGTCAGTAAAGAGTGGGTTTTTGTTTTTGAGGTGTAATGGTGTAGGGGCTACAAATAGTAATATAATATATATATATATATATATCACACACATGCATATAATAATAATATACACACACAAAACACACACACATGCAGGGCGACAACTTCACCATGCCCCGCCCCTTTTCGCCTAAATATTGCGGGGGTTGGGGGGGTGGGTGGGCGGCGGATGTTCCTCCTCCTCGTCCCACCCCACGCCCCACTACGCATAGCCTATGAGTAAACCCCAATAAAATTATAAATAAAACAAATAAATAAATGATAATTTAATAGCTTGTTTATCCTTCCAACAAGTCCATATATTTATATCATTCCACAAAATAAGCAGGATACATGTGACTTGACGTTCTACATTTAATCACAAAATTTCACACCCAATATTAATCACACTCACACTTCACACACCACACTTACACCTTTAAATCTTTTTTAACTTCTAAACCAAAACTAATTAATCAAATTAGCAAAAACAACTCAAAGTTAGATCTTATTATTATCATTATTATTATTAGATTAATCACTACATCCACCTTCTAAGATCAGTAGTCGAACACGGCGACACCTCGCCACCCGCAAAACTCTCCGTATAACACGACGAATAATTAGAATGTTGCTACACACCATTCACAGTACTACTAAAACTCGGACTCCTCAAACTCGGGTCTGGAACCGGGAACGAGAGCCTTTTCTTGGCTAACCCGGGTCTATCTCGGTCAGGGGTCAATGGTCTTTGTCTTGGCGCACTTTGAGACCTGACACGAGCCTTGGCTGACTCGGTTGCAGCCATGTAGTTAGGCATTGAGCTACCACTAGTCGAACCCCTAGGACGTTGTTGTGTAACGGAGTTGAAACTGTAGTTTGACCTTAAACTCGGGCTTTGACTTGGATTACTGTAATGTGGACTGGCGGACCGGACTTGAACGGGTCTTGTTTTGGATGGTGAAGGCGTTACTAGGCCCGCGGGTCGATGGTTATATTGGTAGCTTGATTTTCTTGAATGGTTAGGTGGTAGGTATGAGTAAGGTTGAGTGGTGTCGACTTCAACTGTTTTGATACGGTCTCTTTGATCGGTTGAGGCTCGAGACATCGGTCGGTTTGATCCCATCCATTGGCCTAGCCATTGGTGACTATTTCCGAGACTTAGCTCGCTATCACTTCCCATCGATGGGTTCCTACGGTTTCTTCTCGTCTTTTCATGTACAAAATGAGAAAATCAATTACAGTTTATTGCGTAACAAAATAAACAGATATACCCAGTAAAATCCCACTAATAGTAAAGCTATCGGTAGGATCCCACTGAGACCCCTGACTCCAAAAACTTTTTTATATGCAAAAAGTTTTGAAATTTTACCTCTTGGGAGAAAGCTTGTGATAATGTCTTCTCGCGTCTAGCGGCTCTGCTTTGAAGCATGGCTTTGACTTCCTCAATCGTGTGTGGTCGTTCATCCCAGTCGTCAGCAATGCTACTTCCGTCACATGACTAAAAGTTACAAAACCAATACAAGACTTGTTTAAGACATATGTAAATAGATATATATGTGATATGATATAGGTATAAATGTTTAAGGTTATTAATAAATACCATGGATCGTCGGTCGGATATATCTTGATGGTAGCGATGACCCCAGGCGCTATTAGTGTCGCTAAATGTAGATTTGCGACTACTTTGATCAGACTGTCTCATGCGTTGATCAAGCACACGCGCCTGGACTCTGACCAAGGCTTGCATGCATTGAAGTGTCATTTTCGCTTGTTTTCTAACATTGTGACCCCTCACTAAGGCTTGCAACTTTACTAGTGCTTTGAGTGCCCTAAGAGCTTATCTTGCCTAGAAAAAAAAAATAACATTTTGATACAAGTTATAAACAAAAATTTATTTTATTTGTTTATGTACACCATGATAACAATCCATGTTTAAAATTAAGATTAAAAGTTAAAACTATGGTACATGTAACATGTTACATTTTCCCAAAAGGAGATTGTGGGTGCATGTGCACTTGCTACATTCATATGCATCTTCCCATGTGCTTTCATCCTAAACTAAACCAATTTGATGAAGCTTTTTATTATGACTTTATGCATTTGCAAAAGCATTGCCTCCCTTTTCTCCTTATTATACCAACTTATGTCTAATGTATATACATGTACATATGGTGCTCGGTTTCCGTATCTAAACCATTCTATAAAAGCGTAGGAACCCAACGACATGTGTACGTTGGTGGTTTTTATTGAAGAGGAGTGTTTGCGTCCATTTATTAATTATGCAAATTTCTAGTGCACACATTACACGAATGTTACAAACTTGGACACACATCCGCAGTGTGCATGAAATGCTTTAAACACATATTCGCAAAGTGTAAAAGAACACAATATTTATCGCAAAATACGTTACACATTAAAAAAATATCAATTTTCTTATTAAATTATAGCACTATCTTACTTGTATAAAATATAAATATACTAAATTTATAAATGTTATGACACAATAAAAAAGTAATGAAGTATTAAAAGCTATTTAATTTTAAAAAATGTCAAGAAACTTGATTTTTAAGTAAACTCCAACTAATTGCATACTAACCATTAAAAATGATTTAATAAATAATGTAAATTAAGTTTGTTAAATCCTCAATGTTAAGTTTTAACATCTAATTAATCAAACCTTAAATATTTAATGGTATAGATCAAACTCAAATCACTACATGAAGTGAGGAAACCATGTGCTTAAAAAAATAGTGTCCATAAAAAATCCGAACTCGAATTATCCAAAACCCCAAATCATCCTAAAATTCAGATACCCGAATTTTCGAATTAAGACAAACAATTCAAAAATTATCGGATATTTCAAATATCATAATCAACCAGCCAAATCACTACATGAAACTACGTGCTTAACAAAATAATGCACATGAAAAATCCGCACCCAAATTGTCCAAAATCCCGAAACATCCCAAAATTCAGATATCCGAATTTTCATATTAAGATAAACATTTAAAAAATATTCGGATATTTCAGATATCCGAATTTTCGTATTAAGACAAACATTTAAAAAACATTCTGATATTTCAGATATTCGAATCAGATGTCAAATTACTACATGAAACTTCGCGCTCTTAATAAAATAGTGCCCATTAAAATCCGAACCCGAATTATCTGAAATCCCAAACCCAATATTTCCCGAACTTCAGATATCCGAATTTTTATATCACGCCACACATTTAAAAAATTTTCAAATATTCCAGATATCCGAGAATCCATGCATTTACATTTTACACTCACCAGATAACCTCTTAAAGCCGTTTGAATAATAATAGCCGCATACTCCTCCCTCGAATAATAACTACTCGCCGGTTTTGTCTCCGTCACCGTCACCGTCGCCGGAGCATCTTGTACCGGTGCATTCTCCGGCACGGCGGCGGCGATGGTTTTCGAAACAACCACCGTCTTTTATCCCGTTTCTGGAATAAAAAATAATAATTAAAAAGAAAGAAATTAGTAAATTAGATGATTTAGCTTAAGTCTTTCTTTTTTTTGATATTTTTACCGGGCATCTATTCGATTAAATCATATTAAGGGTGGGCAACTATTGATTATGTTCGGTTTTTACACCACTGAAACCGAAAACCGAGAATTAGATTTGGAAAATTGATAACCAGAATCAATTCTTTTATTTAGAATTTTAGATTAGAGCATTCTCAACCCATTCCTAATTCATATCTCTATAATTACTCTAAAAAACACTAAATTTTTCTCTTCTGTTCAATTAAATAATATATTTTATACTTTTATCATTACAGTTTTCTCTATTCTCTACTCAAAACCAATTCAATAAATATTAAAAGATAAATAGGGGCAAACAATGTTCCCCAAATGTTTCCCAAAATTTACAAAAAAACCACTACATTTCTCTCTCCACCCTATAATTTACACTCACAACCACTCAAAACCCAACCCTATAATTTGTAAACTCCCCACACATAATTATAGGGGATGAGATGAGAATGCTCTTAGTATGTCAAATTTTAGTTTTGTTGAGTTAATTTTGGTTAATAACCAAAACTGAACTTTGGCTAAAATTTTTACTTTAGAAAATGAAATAAAGGTAAAAATGTACATGAGAATATGAACAATTCAGTCTAGTTTTTTTGTTAATTCAGTTAACTGTGAGTGCGCTAAAATATCTGTAACCAGGTTTGGTTAATTTGGTTTTTAATTAATTCCAGTTTATCATTGTCGATTTCCAGTTCGGCTTCAGTTAATGTTTTGGTTATTATTCATGCAGGATTTGAACCATCGTCATCTTGATGAAGATAATACTCCTTATCACCAGAAATCCTGAATGTCCCCTTGATACTCATTTTTGAAGTTTTACTGTCTGGAGAATGATAACACATATTGCAAAAATAAATTTTTTGTAAGATATATTGTGATACTAAAATTTTACCTTTTAATTAATCATTCTCTCTATAATATGGTCACATGAAGAGTAACGATATGTTTTGATATTATCTAGATATGATAACTATATGTATTGATATTATCTAGATATGATAACTAAGTAACTAGTTTAATCTTTGTTTGTAAATAGAAACAAAGAATTGCTTGTGGTACTCTCATACTTGTAAAGATATGATCTCTTATCCTTGATTATCATTAATGATTGTACTATGTAAAGCACTTGTAATGGTACAATTTTAATTTTTATAACAAGCTGGTAGGGGTCATATACTCATATATGTGGTCCTGTTCTTACCATCATTCAAAGCTTTGGTTCATGAGTTCCTCTTTTCATTAATGAGTAATAAATAAGGGACAATAAGATGGCAAGCAAGATCTCATCATTCTCTTAATTAGTAATACCAGACTCAGAGTTTATGCCACAAGTCGGTGAATTTTGGGGACCGATATTAGGAAGTCGGTCATAGTTGGTTATGTTTCTTAATTTTTCTATCAAGTATTCAAGTTAGAACTAGTCTGTATAAACCGAGTTATGATTACACATTCTAATCAAGTTTTTAAGTTAGATTCTTGGTTAACAAAACGTTTGAGAGTCATCCAATTTATAATATGTTAATCCGTTCTTGTTCTTGATATCGTTCACCACTTGACACACAACAACTGAATCTTCAACTCGATTACAATAATGAATAACCAAAGATCAAAGTACAAACCAAACTCGATTAGTCCCTTATTTCGGGTAGGGTTAGCGCAACATACATATATAGATATATACTATCATTATTAATATTTTAATGTTTCAAAATCATGCAAAAGTGTTAGCTTAATTAAAACTTAAGGTGTAGCCACATTTTCCTTAGCAAGAGGAGCAATCTCTTCACCCTCAATTCCAGGCTCACTTCCTTCCACACCTAAATTCAGAAGCACCTCTTCCCACTTCTTTGCAGGTTTCTGATCAAAATAAATACCAATAACTACATTAACATACGTTATTATTTATTAAAACGATGGTCAACTGACGAAAAGAGTCAAACTGAGCTTGCCGAGAAAATGCGTGGGTTCAAAACGCGCAATTTAAAAAACGGTGGTTAATTGTGCGCCCACCCATATTACACAGGGAGAAATCATAATTTTCTCTTATTTTTATTTGGAGTGTTACTAACCTTCCAAGAAAGTTCTTGAGCCATACAGTTTTGAATCATCTCTGAAAAAGCCGGAGTACCATAAACCTTCAACGCTCTTGTAACGGTCGTTGCAACTGCAGTTACATCTACTGGATCAACTGTTTCACACTGCAAAAACCAGCTTCTTAAACTTAGGAAAAAATGTAATTAATATAAAGTTTTAAACTACATAATATAATTAATTACCTCAACGTTAAACGCTCCCATTTGAAATCCAGTATAGCCTTCTTTCACCGTGTCAACCAACCCTCCAGTCGATGCAACAATAGGCACCTAAAGATGAACGTTCATTTATTCACCTGTGCCACACGTTATAAATATTTAAGTTATATGCTTACACATCCATAAGGCATTGCTTGCAACTGAATGAGACCGCATGGTTCGAATCTACTAGGCACTATAATAAAATCAGCTCCTGCTATAATCATATGAGCCAGTTTCACATTAAACTTTGCAACTCCTCGCGCCTTTTGTGGATATTGTATCTCTAGTTCGTCTAGTTGCTTCTCCATCGCCTTTTTCCCCGTCCCCTAAAACAAAACAAAAATAAATTAAGTTTAAAACACAAAAAAGATTAATTAATAATAACTAGGAAGATTCCCGGCGCGATGTTATTGACAGATTCGTACTCGTACAACTTATCAAATGAGTCGAGATGAATTCGATCGATTCCGGGTTACGAAACCAGTAATACCCCCCCCCCCCCCAACCCAAAAAAAAATTTGTTATCGCAAAAATACAACAAATTAACATATCAAAACACGCGTTGCGGTTACGAACCGATGGTACTTTGTTTGGTATCTGATTACGGCACCAAAAATAAAGCAAACCATAAATTTGTCTACACCCAAATACAACAATTTAGCATATTTAAAATATAAAAAAAATTGTGGCAAACAAAAAAAACATGCGTGTTGTTGGAATTAATCGTTAAGTTTTAATAGTTTAAGGGGTTGTTTTGAAAGGTTATTAGAATTATTATTAAGTTACGTAATAATAGTTTGAGTCTTAGTTTAATTGTTTTTTAATAAGGATGGATAAACACATGTTATGTTTATCTATAAGTTCTAGTATTTGAGTTTGTTTATGAGAAGGTAAAGGTTCTAGTATTTAAGGGGTCATTGTTTCTAGTTTTTAATTTAATTTAAAAGGTTTGTTTCTTTGGTTTACTCAATTTACGATCAAAGCTACAAAAGTCAAAAACAAATTTCTATTCTTCTTTTATTTGACGAAGGCTACTGTGAGTTTGTTGTCTTCCAAGTTTTATACAAAACCATTAATATCCATTACGTGTTGTAGTTGCGAACTGATACGGATTCGTTGATTTTGGGATAGAGGGACAAAAAAAGTGTAAAAAATCCACACATTGCGTATGCGAACTAAAGTGAATTCAGTTGGAATCGACGTTGTCGGGACTAAATCGTACACATAAAACCATATGTTGCAGTGGTGAACCAACATGAGTTTGGTTACGACACCGGAATTAAAGCAATAAGTTAATTCGTCCACACTCAAAATACAACAAACTAACGTGGCGAAAACCAAAAATTATACGCGCGTTGTGGCTGTGACCTGCCGCTAATTCGTCTAGAATCAATGGGCTTAAAAAAAACTCGCTGGTAAAAAAACCAATAGGTTGCGACCGCGAGCTGACGTGAATTTGGCCGGAATTATTTGACGATATCAACGACAAAAAAAAACCTGTAATTCACAGCAGCGATTAGGCCGGAATCATTTGACGGTATCAACCGAAAAAAACCCTGTATTTTACGGCAGCTATTTGGCCAGAATCATTTGACGGTGTCAATGGTAAAAAAAGCCGTATTAATTTGATGGCAACGAACCGACACGAATTTAAAAACAAAAAACAAATTAAAAGCAAATAAAAGGCCGACCAACCACGTGGACCAATCACGTGGTTGCGTCGCCAAAGTTCTTAATTATTATATATAATAATAATGAAAGCTAGTATTTAGTAACTCACAAGAACTATGATCTGAACGTCCTCGTCAATGAATTCAGGGATGGCTGCCGCAAGAATGTCCGAACCCTTTTGTTCTTCAAGCCGGCCTATAAATCCTATGACTGGAATGTTTTTATCCACCGGTAATCCTACTTCCGCTTGAAGGGCTTCTTTTATAAGTGGTTTTGCACTCATTACCTACGTGAAAAAAAAATATAATAATAATAATCATTAATATAGTTACCATTTTTTACAAGTGTATGCAGCTAGTTGGTGTTCTTACGGTGGTGGAATTGAATTTGACGCTTGTATATTTATCAGTCATGGGATTCCATTCTTGCGCATCCATTCCGTTCACGATTCCTTTGACGGTTGTTTTCCTGAGAATATTATCTAATTCCACTCCTTTGTCGGGACCAGAAACGAGTTCTTCAGCATAGTAAGGGCTAACGGTTAAGATCTTGTCTGATTCCAATATTCCTGCTTTCATCCAGTTAATCTTTCTTCCCTTTACTGGTTTCTCATATCTGCAGCCATGCAAATTTAATAAATTAATATTTGTATGTAATCTAAACTAAACTACACTAAACTAAACTAAATTAAATTAATATAATATAATATAATATAATATAATATAATATAATATAATATAATATAATATAATATAATATAATATAATAATAACACAACGATTATAAACATATGGGCGGCGTCTCTGATAGGAGGGAAGGGTGGTCAATGGTCCCAGGCCCGAAATTGTAAAAAAAAAAATTTATATATTTTATATACACATATATATATTAAATAAAAAAATTGTATGTTTAATTAAAAAAACAACATCAACCCATTTTTAAGAAAGAAATCACAATTACTATTGTATTATATACTTTTTTATATATAAGTTATCGAATTTATATTTTACTTAAGGGCCAAATTTTTACTCGCTTTCAGCCCAATTTTTTTTTAACAATTCTCGAGGACAGCCCTGATAAACATTACCCATCAATGAAATCAAAGGAGCTTTTGAACTCGTCGGGAAGATTGAGCAATGCAAAGTCGTCAAATGCAAATCTACCCTGGTAAGCTATGTTGTGTATACAGAAGGCAACCTGCATAAACCCGTAAATTATTAAATTTTATCAAACCATATATTTGTTTGACATAAAAAATAAAGGCTTACTTTAGCACTCTTATATAATCCTCTTGGTTGATAAATGCTTTTTAAGTAACACGGAAGAAGCGCGGTATGCCAGTCATTAGCTATGAACACAACATCTTCCCCTGCACCGAATCATGCGTTTCAATATCTTTGTAACGTTCGTAAATTACACGATCATATTAATATTCATATTTCATAGTTCATAGTTTCGTACCGTATGGCCCTGAGAAATATTCACTACTATTCAAATTCAACACCCTCGGGGCTTCCAAAGCGGCCTAAAATTTACACACAAAAAACTTTTTTACACGACTCGATTTGTAAAGTAAAAAAAGTCATACTATCAAGATGATATTAATTATTAAACCTGGCATAATAAGCTGAATCTAATCTGATTATCTTGGTAATCGGTTCCAGCGATCGGTCCATAAATCTTTGAAGCAGTCTTTCCCCAAACCTGAAAACACACAAAGTTTCATTAAACATGTCTGGTTTAAAATGTACAAAGTGTAAATATTACTAAATAATATCTATACCTTCTCGAGAAACAATGGGTGATCGATAAACACCCTGTCAACGCCTCGCTTGTAGCAGTGGAAGAATCTCACCTTTTCGGTTCGGTCTCCGGCTTTAAGCTATTTATATGCATTTGCATGTTTAGATATTGTCAAAATATATTGAAGAAACTTTGATGAAATGAATATGCAGAAACAGAATTAGTAATAGTAAGTGTATACCTCAATTTCTACTTCGGTATCCCAAGCATCTTTATATTGATCATAACGAGGTGCAACTGTCATCACACGGTGCCCATTTGCCTATATGATTATACAGAATTACATAAATAATTGCAATGTGTAAACGAACCAAACGTTTAGCGAACTGTTCGGCGGGAAGTTCATTTATGTTTGTTCGTTTACAAAATGAACGAAAATGAACAAGGATTTTTGTTCGATTAACTAAATGAATGAACACGAGCAAAGGCCATGTTCGTTCATTTGTGTTCCTGAACGTTCGATAATGTGTTCGTTTACGTTCGTTTATGTTTGTTAATGTTTATTTGTTTATGTTTGTTCACTAAAGGTTTGAAATACTTTGAAAAACTTTTTTTAATCTTATCATATAGATTTAAGCGAAATTATTAACTATAAAACAAAAATATATATGAGTATTGTATGATATCTAAAATTAACATATGAACATGAATGTTAAAAAATACACCAACACAAACTTCGTAGCCGGACCGAACCGTTGACTAACCATTTTCGTTTAGTCAAATCAAACAAAACATTGTTTTTTTTTCATTTGTGTTCGTGAACCATTACTGTTCATGAACCATTCGCTTGTCTGATGAAAACTTACCAGACAAACATGAACAAGGCCTTGTTCTGTTCGTTTACGGCCCTAATTTGCAGTCCCCTAAATTAACAACATAAAGACCGAAAAAACATAACAACATACCGCCATGGCCGGAGGTAGACCACCAACAACATCCCCAAGTCCACCGGTTTTGCTCCACGGACCGACTTCTGCTGCAACAAACACCAAATTCATACCTAAACCACACACTATCACTTTTCTTGATTTCACATTTTCACATCTGTTTGTTTTCACCAATCTCGCATTATACACAACCCGAAGCCCTTCATGAACCATCATCTGTGTATTGCCCATTCTAAAAGGTGTTGCTTTCGGTTCTCGCCTAGCGGATATTGCAGCCACTCCATTGTAGGAAACTGAGCCTCTTGACATGCAATTCAATGCAGCCGCGGTCGCCATTTACGGCTGTTACATAGATATGAAAAATTGACAAATGTCACATTCAAATAATTATTAATTATTATCATATGAAATCTAATTCTTGTTTGTATTATTGATTGTTACAAACTTATAATTAACATGATTACAAATAACCTTTATTTATAACCGTCTAATCCATAACTTATACAAATCTTTATCAAACTCAAACTAGAACAAAAACTATCTAAATAAAAACTACTAGGCACTGGCGTAGCTTAGTTGGGGTCAGGGGTGGGCCACCTCCGTTTTCTCGCTCGGTGGTGTAAAATTATCCCTTTTCAGCCGAAATATTTTTTACATAGTGTAAATTTACCTGTTTCTGACCAAAATTTTGAGCCCGGCCCTCCCCGTTTTTCGCTCGGTAGTGTACATTGATCTTTTTTTTGCCGAAAATTTTTATATATAGTGTAAATTTACCCGTTTCCGACCAAAATTTTGAGTCTGGCCCCTTTGTTTTTTCGCTCGGTAGTGTAAATTTATGTTTTCTTCGGCCGAAAAATTTTATAAATAGTGTAAATTTACCCGTTTCTGACCAAAATTTTGAGCCCGCCCTCTAGTTTATGAATCTTTTATACATATTGAGTCCGACCCCTTGACATATGTCCAAGCTTCGCCACTGCTACTAGGTTTGTAAGTACGACAGTTAGCAAAAGTATTTACACAAGATTTACACTAACAATTTTTATATAATTGGCTAAGGCTTAGCAAATTAAAATGTAATAATATGTGTACCTGTGAATAAGTGATGATGGTGGCAGGAGGTGTTGAAGACAAGAAGTGAGGAGATGAGTGATGAGTTAGTTATACTAGAGTTGAAGAAGCAAATGCAATGGTGTGGTTAAATATTTAATAATGCTAAATTACAAAAAAGTGAAACACCACAAATTATTAATATTTGTGATGGTGGAATTATGTTTGGTGGATGTGGTGTTTGGATATTTACTCGTGTGTCAGTGTTCACGGCTTACAATTATTTTGGCCCCACTGGAGAGAGTATACGGAATATAAAGGAATATTATTTTTAGGAATTTGGTTAAATACTTCAATTTACTGTTATGTAGAAATTTTATACCTTCATATGTTTTATAAAACTTATTTTACAATTAACTATTTTTATTTTTGAGTTTAATCTAAGATAACCAATAACAAACGCCGTCTGTGTTAACTGTGATGCAAGAGGGTTGTACCGGGTTCGAACCACGCATGTGCAAGAATTAAGTGGGAACCTTATGGGTCTCAGTTTAATTTCAACGAATAAGAACAAGTTTTAGATTTTGACATCAGGTAAAGTAGGTTGTATGTGGATGGTAAATCTTTCTTTTAGTCCTCCGACAACCAGTCATGTTAAAATCGTAAAAGAAACAAGTGACCCATAAAGATCATTAAATAGTACTGACATATTTCTAAATGTTTTAGTATTTTTAACCGACCTTAAGAAAAATATTGGCTGATGTCACGAATATCGTTCTCTCGTTATTAGTACTCGCGAAGTCACAACTCACAGGAGCTTTGAGCCGACATATTCCTAGGCTGCGCAACCGAATTTCCTAAGCCACAAATAATCAATCATACAATATTGCTAAAACTTAAAAAAATATCCTTAATAATCCAAAGTTAGTAGGGTATATTGAATATGTAATTGAATGAATGGCAAAAGAAGCCTCATAAACTTTTCAAATTTCACTCAGGTTATATTTTTATCTTGTTTAAAACTAAATAATTAATCATTAAATAAAAGCTAATTGTAATTTAATTATTTTTTATTAAATAGTAATAGTGATAACAATTTAAAAAAAAATTTGTGTAATTTAGGAGTATAATTGGAAAGTGTATAAATTTACATTCTAAAAAAATTTAATATATCAATTGAGGGAACCGTGACATTTTTATAAAATCACTTATAATATATGTGGAGTGAATCAAAGACATCATTTGTATATTACACATAAAAGCAAGTAGCCTAGTACTAAATCATACCACAAAAAAAAAACAAATTATTGGGCGACTTGCATTGAACACTTTGGTCACCGCCCTCGATTTGAAGGCGTGTGAGATGGAGCAAAAACACTTAGATTTTCTTTTCCACCTAATCATCATCATCATACTCAGTATATCCCACCAATAACAAAGCTATGGTAGGGTTTGAGAAGGGTAAGATGTAGATAGCCTTACCTCTACCTCATAGGGATAGAGAGGCTGCTTCCGGTGAAACCCCTGACTCGATAGTATTTTTGCATCAAGCCTTGGACATAAGGCACATAGCACTCAATCATCGGAGCACCCGGCTGATTTGTGCATGTACCCTTGTCTTTCGGCTATCAACGCCACCACATGATGCCTGATTAACCTTCCGCCACTTTTAACGTTATTTTCACGAGATTAGTAAAATAACGTCAAAATTAGTGCAATTTCACAATAGTAAATGTTTGAGGGTTGAGCTTGATTTATACAAGCATAGACAATTTCAATTTGAAGTGAATATCTATGTTTATGTTCAATCTTTGTTTGAAGAATTCCAAATTTGTGTAGTCAATCTATCCGGTGGTTGTGTTTGATGGGGATTTCTATTGGATTTGCATGTTAGCGATTTACAAAACCCATGTACGTTGTTACAAACAAAAGAAACATAAGTGTGGTTTTCAATAACTAAGGAAAAGTAGATAACTATTAACTAGTACTAGTATTATGGATTATATATTTTGTTGCACTTTGTAATGTCATTTTTTGGTAATAATTGGTACCAAACTTTTAGGCGTAGATATATTGTTTTGGTTACGGTTAACCGACCCAAACCGACTCGTTATAACCTTCAAAACAGAAACCGCCATAATGGATCAATTATAGTTATGGATATCCATTAACCGATATATCGATTATGGTTATGAGTTTGACTCAAAACCGTCCAAATCTGACCCATGTCACCCCTAGTCAAAGTTATGATTTGGCTAATATGTATTTAGTCACCATAGATTTGAGCCCATTATAATTTATAACTAACCATAAACACATGATCAAATTCAGCCTAGCAGCCTAAGTGGTATAAAGCCCAACAATGTATACTACTTCTAAAATTAAGTTGATAGATAGATTTACCAATTTATTATTTATTGCACACAACCAACTAAAACTTGATGTCACTCATTTCCACTTGTCCTACATACTCCACCCCTTTCCTCTTACATGTTTGCCACGACCAACCTCTCCACCTCTTAATTAATATTGTCACAAAAACCATATGTCCATATCCACAACTTAACATAAATCAAAACCAAACCGACAACCATCATTCCAACATGGTGACCGATGACAAACACACTCACGAAACAATAATAATCGACTCCAACCACCAAAAACCTTCTCCCTACACCGGTCAAGACACCCATCGAACCGTCGCCACCACCATCGTCGTCGTCCTTCTCCTTATTGCTATAACCGCGCTCGTTTTATGGCTCGTTTACCGTCCTCACAACCCGCGATTTTTTTTTACGGTTGTTGGTGTCACCGTTTTTGGTGTCAACACTTCATCTCCTCCTGTGATCACTAGCTTCCAATTAACTTTTCTCACTAGAAACCCTAATGACCGTGTTTCGATTTATTATGACCACCTTAAAACGTTTCTTTTGTACAAAAACCAGCCTATCACTCCTACACTAATGTTGCCACCTTTGCATCATAAAAGGGACAGCACGGTGGCTGTCACCCCGGTACTATTAGAGAATATTAAAGAATATATTATTAGAGTTCGAGTATTATATTGTTAGTATTAGAAATTAATCATTTTCCTAAGGCGGTTTTTGTTGAAAATTTGTTGGAAAATCCGTTTTCAAACGATTTTTCTACAAAAGATTTTTCTACAAAACTGCCTAGAAAAAACACTTGTTGGAAATATTATTTCCAACAAAATTGATACAAAAAAGTATACTTTGTTGCAAAGTTTCTACAATTTCTGAAAAAACCTATTTTATACTTTTATTTTATTATTTTTCTAATTTACTTCAACTTTTCAACAAAAGTATAATATTATAAATAACACAAATAGTTATATATATAAAATTTTATTGACAATTTTCAACGAAAGTAGTAAACATAATTGATATATGATTTTTTGTTGGAGAGTTAGCAACAATTTTCCAACGAAAAATCGTATTTCTACCATTTTGTTAAAATATTGTATAAAAACAAGCACACTGGTTTTTTTCATTGTAAATTCATACAGAAAAATCGTATTTCTACCATTTTGTTAAAACATTCTTGAGAAAACAAGGCACACTAGTTTTTTCCGTTGTAAATTCGTCGTCTGAAATTTGTTGGAGTTACATGTAGAAATTTTGTGTGAAATTTTCGTAGGAAAATGAGATGCCCTCTAATACTAATAGTTAGAATATAGTATTTGATAGCATGGCCTTTTAGTTATTATATCATAGTACTCATATATATAGTCGAGTAGTAATTAATAATACGTTATATCTCACGGGGTTTTTTGTTTATATTATTATACAGGTATGGCCATTGTCACCAGCGGTGGTTAACGGGTTGACGACGGATGAGGCCGGGGTGGTGAGTTTACGGATGGTTTTGACCGGGAAGTTGAGGTGGAAGGCTGGATGTATAAGGACGGGTCACAAAGGAGTATATGTGGGTTGTGATATGACGGTTGGGTTGAAGATTGGAACATTGGGTCAGGTTCCTTTGGTTGGACCTTCTGTGTGTAGAGTTGATATATGATATATGAAATTATATGTTCCAAGTGTTTTGGTTGATAACTTTTAGTTAAGTACTCTTTTTATTTTAATTTTCTTTAAAGATTTCTTATGATTTTAATGCAACGGATAATGTAATTAGTTAAAGGTTACTATCGGTTTCAGCATTTAACTTCGTATGTATATATATTCATAACTCAGGTGGTCAAGTTTTAAGCTGGATTTGTTAGTTGTTTTAAGATTTAAAAACTCTTAATTATAAGTTATAATTAAGTTCCGATTCTGATCTAGGCTTAAGTTTTGTTTGGTTGTGATAATGTATTCATTTTGGTTTCAACTAACGTATGTTGTAAAAGAGTCCAAATTCACCTTGAATATGTTGGTTGGGCTGGGATTGAACTCCATTTGGCACGGCTCCGAACAAGAATCAAGCTTGAGTAGTAAGCTCAAATTTTCACACTAATAATACAATACTTCGTTAAAAAGATTCAAACGATTTACAATAAAGTGACATGTATAAGCGGGCAACAAGCCGCAGCCCATTTTGGATAGCAAATCCAATCCTACTAAAAACAAAGTTTTGGTTCTTATGGGCCGATAATTTAGTATCAACGACTTTCTGAACTCTATTCAAAAGGTCCACGGCATCCGGAGCTAAGAAACCAAAAGTGTCAAAGGCAAAGGGGATAAACACGTGTTGATTCTCCAAAAAGGCTCTCTCGTGTTTAACAACCTTGCCCGATGCCGCCATCAATGCTGTCTGACCTGCTACAAACCTATTGCCATTAAGTCCAACAAGAAGGGACACTCCTGTGAGGTCGACGCAAGTGTGTTTCCCCATACCCACCCAAAAGCAAGAATATCGGCCGGTCGTAATGTAGATCTTCCTTCAAGAGGATCCGTAAGAAAATTTACGGGGCTTCCTTTTTAGCCGAAATTCTGGCTCGTTTAAGAAAATCGCATAGAACGAGTAAATGCTATATATTTTTGTTTGATTGGATTGAGTTGTTGATGAATTATCATAATATTCATTAAAGATGAATGATTATAATCGTTTTGAATTTAATGGTAAAGTAATATTAACGTTTTAAGAAAAAAACAAATTCCAATATTCATTAAACATGTCACAGGGTGTGGGGTGTATTTTGGTTACATTAGAAATGGGATTCCGTTATGAATGGGACTTATGAAAAGAATATTTAAAACTTCATTAAATTACAAAAAAGAAAGTTAAAACTGTTATTTCACTAAACATAGGCATAGTACAATGTTTGGTTGGGAGAGTAAAAGGAAATTTAGTACTATGTTTGGTTTGGTTGGGAGAGTAACATATTCCAACTATAAAAATTTAAACGTTCGTTCACGACCATATTATAAGTAATGATAATTAAGTGTCCCCATGTAACTATAAATCTATAATACAAGATTTCAAGGTCAATTTACCTCGTAAAGTCTTAGCACCCTAGCTCACTTAAGACATACTAAAAACAATACATGTTCAAAACAAATATTAGAGTGTATTATGTGTATAAACTAGTACAATCACATCATTAGAGTGTCCCTCTATGGGCATTGATATATCAAAATCCAGGTCTACCCATTGAACTAACTTTCTACTTCTCATCCCTAAGATACACGCTTAAAACAGCGTTAGCTATAAAGCTAGTGAATTCGCAACAATCACAAATATTTACCCTGATTTTTCACATTAGGTGTATGTAAACATACAATCAAGACCACAACCAAGAAGTTAGTAATGTCTAGGTGTGAACCTTTTGTTAACACCATAATACTAGATCACAAACATAATAATGAAAATCAGTAATGATACGTGGTCCATGTACTAACTATGTCACCACGTCATTAATGTTCCACAGTCACTTCATGGACCGCAGAGTGCAATGATTGTACACACTTAATGTAATTGAACTCAGATACTCACAACTCACAAGTGTGTATTTCCTCAAAAATGTTTTAAAAAATGGAACACGCTATAGAATGGTAAGTTTCAAATTTATTCTAGTTAAATAACTCATATTTTGTTTGTCTCAATTAAGTTACTTAACTTTCAATTTGTCTCAATTGAGTCACTTAGTTTTCAATTTGTGTTCTAAAACGTGAGGGACAACTAATAAATTATCGTAAATGTTATATTTACTGATAAAAACGAAAAAAAATGTCGGTTTTAATAATCCCAATGTTGGTAGAGAATGTGGAAATTAAACCAATGTTAATGATGTGGAAAAAAGGAAATCATAACAACAAATTGATGTGAAGCTAGATTCTAAAATCTTTTTTTTCTTTTTTTCAAAATATCACATGATGTGGGCAGTCTAACAATTTTTTTAAAAATAAACAAAAAAAAGGTAATCATAATAACAAAATTTAAATAATATTGCGACTTAGGGGCTGTTTGTTTGCATCTGAATGGAACCATTCAGATGTAAACATCTGATTCATTCAGACTTCAGACTTCAGACTGTTTGGTTTCAAACAGAAAAACATCTGAATGGTTAAAATTAGACTTCAGACAATCAGATGTAAACATCTGATTCATTCAGACTTCAGACTGTTTGGTTTCAAATAGAAAAACATCTGAATGGTTAAAATTATGTCTGAATCATTCAGACTTGTTGTTGTTACTGAATGGGACAGAGGCTCATTCTGACCTGACTCATTCAGATCTGAATGAACCAAACAGCCCCTTAGAAACCTTTAAATCATATAGAAATAGAAAATTTAAGAGTTCTAAGACTATTGACATTGTTGTTGTTGCTCCCGCTACTGATGCTGCTGCTACTACTACTATTATTACTATTATTATTAATTTTATTGTTATTACTATTTTCATTATTATAGCAGCAAACTTGGGTTCATATTTGTTGACGCGACTATATATATATCTTTTTTTTTGAAAGACGCAAAATTATATATCATGTATTTCTAGTTTGTAAATGATGCATAAAAGTCAAATGCTACGCTTCTAGACGGGGCTGGGGTATATGAATACTGCAAAATTATTTATAAACAAATTAAAATAACTTGAGAATTAAATGACTTTGTAGTTTGTACCCCCATCTGAAGAAACACTAATGACCCCGAGCAGATTACGGATAATCTGGGGGTTAAATAGATGTTTTCCACAAGGGGTTATGTCCGGCAAAGATGGTTCTTCTGGTGACCTGCAAAACAGACACCGTGAGCTCGTCACTTAGAAGGGGGGGGGTACCTCCTTGTGACCACCCTCCGGCGTGAGAATCAGACTAGATTGCTCTTGAATATAAGTGTATATTAAGAGATTGCTAGAAAAGATAAGATGTGATAATGTAATGTGTCCATACCATTCCAAGGTGTTGGAGTATTTATAGCCGAAGGTAGGTTTCCAAGCAGGTACAGCCGGCTGAATAGTATTCCTGTTCTGCCAACTGTGGGCTACGCACGTGCCATGCTGGTGGTTGGTGGGTAGGCAGCGGCTGATAGTGACCAGGCCGGCTGTGTACTATTCCTGTTCCACCAACTGCAGGCTATGCACGTCCTCCGACAGGTTGGTGAGTAGGCAGCGGCTGATAGTGACATACAGTACAAGAGCGTGCTGCTCGTCATACTGTTGTCAGTGAGCTGTCGTATCTTTGGTCAGATCTTTTGTCCATACCTCGTCAGGTACAGTACAAAAGATCCTCCAGTATCGTACGGACTGACTCATTTGTGCGGGAGTGTTCCCGGCTTTGTGCGGGAGTGTTCCCGGCTTTGTGCGGGAGTGTTCCCGGCTTGCTCACTCCTTCAGGTGACACTGAATTATTTAAGAGTTAAGTGCCTTGTGCGTGTAGCCTTGCGGCGCGGGTAGCCTTCCCTGATGGCTAGTATCCGTTGCTGCGGGAACAGGCGGAGTACGTCGACCATTGGGAGGCTTTTCCTGCGGGAACAGCTTGCGTACTGCGCGTAAGGACGTCACGTCTCTGAGCATGGTGGATCCTGCGGATCCAGTTGGTTTCTGCGCAGACGTCTCTTCAAGGTGAGTCTTGCGAGTATAGCCTTTGCGCAGACGTCCCTGTTGAAGGTGAGTCTTGCGGGTTCAACTGCGCAGACGTCCCTCTTTGAGGTGAGTCTTGCGGGTCCAACTGGGCTCTGCTGGGACCTACCTCTTCAAGTCCCCCCAGTCCAATGTTCTTCTCATGAATTGTTAATAAGTGAGGTGAACTTTTGGACTTAAGCAAAGGGTTTTGAAAAGGGTTTAGTTTTAAGGTTTTCCATGGGGATTCTTCCCGCGGAAGTCCTAATGTCACGTGCAGAAATTCCCGACTTTTCTGCTTGATCTTTGGGTATGATGCGGGTAGGTCTGTAACCTCCTCGCAAGTCAGGAGCGTTGAGTTCCACTTGTATAGATTCTCCATGAGGTTTTGGTAGTTTTGAACATAGTGATCAATTATGTTAAAACAACCAATTCCATTTTGGAGCTTCAAACAATCTAGTTCTCGACGTTCCCGCTATGCGGGGATGTTATTCCCGTTTCCGCAAGCATGGCCCAGAAGATCCTTCTTGGTTTCAATTCCCTGCGGAGTGCTAGGTATGTGAAGGGTTTCGCCTTGACACTGTACCCGCACTCGTCTTATAGTTACTTTACTTACAAGGTATTCCTGGCTTCAATTCCCTGCGGGTGCTAAGTATGTGAAGGGTTTTGCCTTAACACTGTACCCGCACCCGTCTTATAGTTACTTGGTCGCCGAGGTATTCTTGGCTTCAATTCCCTACAGGTGCTAAGTATGTGAAGGGTTTTGCCTTAACACTGTACTCGCACCTGTCTTATAGTTACTTAGTTGCCAAGGTAAGGGGTATAGTCCCGCTTACTTTTGAATCTTTTTGAAATTCGAAGAGTTGGTGAAAGGATAAGAACAGTCCAAACTGTTGAAACGTCGTCCGACGGTTTCTTCTGACAGTGTCAGGACGTGCAGGAAGTTATGACGACGTGACAGTATATGGTCATTCCAGACGCTTTTTCAGGCGCGTGGGCGCGAGTTTTCGGGCGCGTGGCCGCGAAGTCAACAGCTGTTGCCAGCTTGCTTTTTCCACGTGTCATAGTTTCATTGCACCAGCGTTTTCCTCTCTCTTCCGTATTAAATTCATCGCATTCATTGCGATGAGTATATAAAGGGAGGAGAGGTTGCATCTCAATTCACAGTTTCACCCCTCTTCTTCTTCTAAACGATTTCCGGCGAATACTCTTAACTTTTCTGTCGAGCATTCTCCTGAAATCGTTCTTGTTTACATCCCAAACATGTCTTCTCATGATCCTGAGGTTACTGTCGAGGAGTCCGATGTATACCTCGAGAATCCGTCGTCCACGTCGGACAAGGATGACAAGAGTACTGCTGGCGAGTGCCAGTGTGCTCTTCCGGTCGACCTCTATCAGTACGTCGTCAGGAAGTTCATGCTCGAGCCTTTCGAGCCTGAGTTTCCTGCACCTCATCAGACGGTGTACGATGCCCCCAAGGGCAAGATAGGGGTGTACGCTGCATTCTTCGTCTATGGGAATCTCAGGTTCCCATTGACGAAGTTTCTATACCGTGTTCTGGAGAGACACGGTGTGCATCTGACTGAGGTACACCCAATGGCGATCGCCAAGATCCGCCATTTCGAGTGGGTGTGTCTCATTCTGGGTGTGGAGCCCCATGTTGACCGCCTGATGACCTTCTATTCCTGGAGGTGCATCCAGGGGTGGTATACCTTGGTCAATCGGATCAAGGGTTTGAAGATCTGCGCTACCGAGCGCAGTCTTCGGTCTTGGAAGCGGGAGTTCTTCTATATCTCTGCTCGCGTCGTCCCCATAGCGATGACGTTCAAGAACGGGAGAGCTCTCCCGAACCTTCACGCCTTCAACTACGAGGAGGCGGAATGGTTCTCCAAGATTTCCCGGGTCCAGTCTCCGGTTTACCGCTTTGCGGAGTCCGGGATGGTGATGCTCGGGATGAGCCGGGTGTGGAAGGAGGCGTCACAGATTCCCATCGTCCTCGAATACGGTTTGAACTCTGTCCCTTACGGTATGCTTCATATTATCCGTTAATTTAGGGTTTTTGTTCTAACCGTTCACTTTTTGTTTTCAGAGGGAAACGACTTGCAGTCTCTCCTGCAGCCGCGGGAGAGTGATGGTCCTGCTCGGATGGGTACTCGTGCTCTAGATGAGAACGAGTTGCCCATCCTTGAGCAAACGGCGGATCGGTTCGTGGAGGTCTACCCGCCGGGCCACCCGATTCTAAGCGCCACGCGGCCAGGTAAGGAGTTGTTTAACCCTCGACCTGTCAATGCTCAAACCTCTGCTGGAATTCCCCTAATCTTGTCATCTTATGATGAGGAATCCGCAGATGGTCCATTCTTCGTGAGGAAGAAGAAGGCTGCTGGCGGGAAGGGGAAGGCGAAGGTTGCCTCCACTGCCGATCCGGTGAATCGGTCTGACTCAGAGACCGAAAGCGAGGAGGTGGCGGGGAACCCTGGTGGTGTTGAGATCACTGCTCCGGAGGTTGAGACGGCTGTCACCTCCGGGCAGCCCAGTACAGCGACGGTGACCGGCGTAAAGAGGCCGGTTCCATCGGGTTCGTCCCCGCCTGTTCGTACCTTCAAGCTCAAGAGGACTCGTAAGTACAAACTTCCTTTACTTTTAACTTCATATCTTTCCGCCATTATACTTATGTATCTTGTCTTCGTGTAGGCGTGGATGCTACCGCATTCCAGGGTGGAGCGGGGAGGAGCACCTCCGGACCCATGATGGTAGGTTTGGTCAACCTACCTGAGGCGATGACCCAGGCGGCTGCGCCTGCTTCTGTTGGTTCAGTTGCTCACTCGGTTGAGGCAACTGTTCCAACTGTGACGACGTCTCCGCCGGTTGTCAGTGTCATATTCACTGATTCTTTCACTGAGCCGGCGGTGAGTTTTTCTGTGGTCTCTTCCGCAGCAACGACCGCGGTTATGAGTTCACCTCCGGTGAGTTCACCTCCGTTGGTCTCTACCACGGCGGCCTCCGCCATGCCTCCTCCGGCGCCGGCGACTACGGCCGGTCCTTCAGGTATGTCCGGGGTTACGGCGTCTAGCCAATCTCTGCCTCCTTCCCATCTGCCTGACCTCTTGGATGGATATCCGTTAGGTTCGGGTGATGGGTTTGGCGGCTACAGGCCTGTCGTCGACCCTACAGGTGCGTAGGGTTATTTTGGCCTGTTATGTTTTTTTTTTATCATCTTTTCCTAACTGCTTTTTGTTTTTGCAGTGTCGGATTCGAATGAGGTGTTTGTTCCGTGGTGGAACATCCGCTGGGGAACCACCCTTCGGACGGCTGTGGACTGCGTCGAGTGGGCGCGCCACGCCGCCCCCAGTGGTGCACTGGGAGACGCTATGTCAAGCTACCAGGAGGGTAGGCTGACAAACGAGCTTCGAATTCTCCTTACCCGGATGCAGCCGCGCGTCGAGCTGCTTTGTCGTGAAAACGACAAGTTAAAGCAGCTCGTATCCAAGAAGTAGCTCAAGCGCGGGCTGTCCGGGAGGAGAACAGGAGGCTCTCCGCCGTTGCTGCGGAGAAGGAGAAGGCCTTCAAGGCCCTTGAGGTTGAAGTTTAGGCCCGTCTCGAGGCCCGTTCCAAGGCTGCCTAAGCTGTTAACGAACAGCTTCGGTTAGCTAAGGAAACCGCTCGTAACGCAACTGAGAGGGCCACCAGGGCTGAAGCTGTTGCTGAGCCTCTACGCACCGAGAATGAGGAGCTCAAAGCCAAATTAGAGAGGCTCCAGCAGTCTCATGACGCCTTGGCCATGGAAGACGCCAAGAAGCTTCAAGAAATCTTGGACCAGAGGGGTATGCCTGACCATACTGAGCGTAAGCTAAAGGGCATTGAAGAGGCTGCTGCTAAGGAAGTGTTGCTTGCCAACCTTAACAAAAGTGAAGCCGAACGCGCCCGTAACCAAGCTCAAGCTGCCCTCCAGGAGGCTCTGGTTACCAAGGAATGGCTTCTACGAGAAGCGTTGTCGCAGGTAAGCTTAGCTTCATAATGTCTTCACGCTTTTCTTTATACTTAGAAAAGGTTTTGATACTTGTATTTTTGTTTTGTAGGTTGTGCATCGGGTCTTCACGGACACATCATATGACGATGCCATGAGCGCAGCCCTCAACGCTTCTCATGAGGATGGGGAAAAGACTGGCTTTCTGCTTGGTCTAGGGTTTGTTGAGAAGGGCATCCCGCCTTCCAACTTCCCTTTATATGATGTGGATACTGAAGCTGCTTATGACCAAGCAGTGAACCAGTATGCTGCCTTCCCGCATCCAGTGGTGGAGAAGGTGAACGAAGTTGCTGCTGCTGATGATGGGTTAACCATTCTCAAGACCTTCCTTGAACCGCCACAGCCAACTGATGGTGCGGGTACAAGTGGGTTTGGAGGGAGTGGTCCTGAAGCTTGAACCTTTAGATCCCTTCCCACTGTTAGGATAGGTTTATGTTTTTGTATAGATTTACACTCTTGTAGGTGGGTAGATACCCGGCCATTCTTGTAATACTTGAATTTTTATGGAATGTAAATCTTTTGTGCGGGTAGGACCGTCACTCTTGCTTTATAAACGTTATACGACTTGCTCATGCATATTATAGTTTAATTTGGCACTTGTTTTGCCGCATAAACAATATATGATTCGCTTGTGCATACTTTAGTTTAACTTAGCAATTTCTTAAGTACTTTGAATAAGTTAACCTATCAACGTGGCAGATAATAGGTTAAAGTTTTGCTTCCTCTTTCGTGATTGTGCGGGTAAGACCGTCACTTGCACTTAGTAGGATGGCTAAACTTTACCTGTAACACCCCGACCAAAGGCGGATTATACATCGGGGCGCCACATATTGTTTCATTACTCGTGACACTATTGGGTGTCAATATTTAATAAATATATTCATTCACGCATGCGCAACGTATACATAAGATATAAATAAACCAACATAAATCAATATATTATAAATCAAAATATTCGAACAGCAATAACTTGTCTTGATACATTTTAATCTAGGTCCAAAAGTAAAAAAAACGTCCTATGTGTCCACAAGCTCCAAAACAGCTACTGCAAACCTGAACATGTGTTAAAATAAACGTCAAACACTTGCGTGTTGGTGAGAAATCAAGTTTAATACAATACATAGATAACAATAAATCTGCGCGCAACACGTGTATGTCTGGTGTTTAACAAGGGTGCAATCAGATTGTGATCAAGCCTAAATAGATCATAGCTCATAGTTCATAGTCCAATCCGTGCTCCCAATTGAGCACAAAAACGAGAAAACATCTGTGCAAGTGTAAACAAAGAAAACCGTAAACGATAGGTCTCCCGTGTTCATCTAATGGATCCATGAAAACTTCGGAATAGGCCGAACAAAGCGGTTAATGATACACACATACAAATAAACAGCCAAGTAAACGTCCTCAACACATGGGATACTGCGCGACTAAAGCTCATAAACAAGTTTAAGACTCTAAGTTTGTATGAACACATGAACATCCCAAAACATTAAAAGCAAAAAGGGATTAGGTACGAGATTACTCACTTGATAAACGATGCGGTGTAAGATAAAGCAAGAACCAACTTTAAACAAGCACAAGTTAACCTATAATTAAAGATTATTGTTTTAACGATCTGTTTTAAGTCTTGATTATAAGTTAGCATAATTAATAAGTAAATTATTATATATAATATATATATTACCGGAAAAGCAGGGCCGAACGGAGAGGAAGACGGAGGCAGAGAGGAGGCGGCAGAGAGAGCAAGGAGCAAGAGAACAGGAGAGATTAAGTGTTTTGTGTGTGTAGTGTTAAGAAAATAATACTATTATTATTTATAGAGAAACCCTAGGAGACATAAATCCAGAAAAAGGGGAAAAGATTCCAAGACAAACAGAACAAGACAAAACAAAAGATAACAAAAGATATCAAAAGATATGGCAGCTGCAGGGGGCAAGATAAAGCTGTCAGGGAACAGTAAAAAGCATGGGCGGGTCAGATAAAGGTACTGGCCAAGCATGGCAAAAGCAGATCTCAAAAGGTTATGTCAGTCACTTTATCTGCCAACCAATGGGGTTGGCGCGCATGCTGCGCCGAAAGTAACTTTTCAGACATAAAGCAGATTAGGTCAACAGCTCAAAAGATAAGACAACACAAAAGCAACGGCTAGATTAAACAGAAGAAAACTCAAAGGGTTCAGCGCGAGAAGGCTAAGGCGCGAAGGCAGACACAGAAGGTCAAGAGAGCGCGAGCGCGAAGGCAGACAGAAACAACCTTAACGCGTCGCGGAAAGAACTACATTTCCAAGCGCGCCGCGGGAAGAATCACATTTCTTAGCGTGCCGCGGGAGGAACTAAAATTCCTAGCGCGCCGCGGGAAGAACTATAATTCTTCGCGCGTCGAGGGATGAACTACGATTCTTAGCGCGCTGCGAGAAGAACTACAAATCCTTAGCGCGTCGCGGGAAGAACTACCGTTCTTAGCGCGCTGCGAGAAGAATTACAATTCTTAGCGCGCTGCGAGAAGAGTTCGTCTCGCGTAACGCTGAAACAGGTGGTCTTCACGCAGGATTCCTTGCAAGGGGTCTGCGCAGACAACCTTAGGCGGGAAGGAACAAAAGAGTTAGAAGAAAGAGGGAAACAAGGCTTAAGGGCGGGACGGCGACAAGAGGGAAAAGAAGGCGGAAAGAGAGAAGGAGAGGGACGGGACGGCGGAAAGAAAGAGAGAGAGAAAGAGGCGGGAAGGAAAATATATATTATTATTAAAAGTAAAATATAAGTATAAATATTAAATAATAAAAGAAAGAGATCGGGTCAGAGAAACGGGTACCTGGGTCGGGTCGGATCGGGGCAGATGTCACAGTCTCCCCTACTTTAAGAAATTTCGTCCCGAAATTTATCTCGAAGTAGGTTGCGCAGAGAACATGTGCGGGTACTTGATCTTCATTTGATCTTCCCTTTCCCATGTAAACTCGGCTCCGCGCTTGGACTCCCAGCGAACTTTCACGATAGGGATACGACTGCGCTTGGTTTGCTTTACCTCGCGATCCATAATCTCAACAGGCTTCTCAACGAAATGCATAGTTTCATCAACTTGAACTTCATCAAGTGGAATGTGAAGGTTCTCATCGGCTAAACACTTCTTGAGATTGGATACATGGAACGTTGGATGCACATTACTGAGCGCGGGCGGCAGGTCAAGTCTGTAGGCAACTTTTCCCACACGCGCGAGAATCTTGAATGGTCCAACATATCGAGGAGCAAGCTTACCTTTCTTCCCAAAGCGGACAACACCTTTCCAAGGCGACACTTTGAGGAGAACAAGATCACCAACTTGAAATTCGAGAGGCTTCCGCCTACGATCTGCGTAACTCTTCTGTCGGCTTCTGGCAGTCAGCAGATGATCACGGATCTTGGCGATCTTATCGGTTGTCTCTTGAACAAGTTCGGGTCCTGTGATTTGAGCTTCTCCCACTTCGCTCCAACAAATCGGGGAGCGGCACTTACGACCGTAAAGTGCTTCAAATGGGGCCATACCGATACTGGAATGATAGCTGTTATTATAAGAGAACTCGATCAAAGGTAGGTGCGAATCCCAATTACCTCCAAAATCAAGAACACAAGATCGGAGCATATCCTCAAGAGTTTGAATAGTTCGCTCAGACCGACCGTCAGTCTGGGGATGATATGCCGTACTCATGTCCAAGCGAGTTCCTAGCGCAGATTGGAGAGATTTCCAAAAGCGAGATATAAAACGGCCATCGCGATCGGATATGATGCTCAAAGGAGTACCATGGCGGCAGACAATTTCCTTGACATAAAGCTGCGCGAGCTGCTCAACACGGTAGTTTTCACGAATGGGCAGAAAGTGAGCAGACTTAGTCAATCGATCCACTATTACCCAAATGCTATCATGTTTGCTTGCTGTCAAAGGTAACTTGGTAATAAAGTCCATCGCTACACATTCCCATTTCCACGTAGGAATTTCTGGTTGTTCGAGCAAACCAGATGGGCGTTGGTGTTCAGCTTTTACTTTAGAACAAGTCAGGCATCTAGCTACGAACACAGCAATATCCTTCTTCATACCGGGCCACCAATAAGTAATGCGCAAATCCTTGTACATCTTATCAGCGCCAGGATGAATAGAATACCGAGATTTATGCGCTTCACTCAGGATATCAGCGCGAAGATTCTCATCAAAGGGAATCCAGATGCGATTGAGGTAGCAGAGAATTCCACTCAGATTAGGCACAAAATAAGCTTCCGCGCCACACGCTAACTCGGCGCGAAGGTTACCATTACTGATGGATGCGCGCTGCGCGTCACGAATACGCGATTCAAGGTTGCTTTGAATCGGCGCGAAGTGAAGCTGGGTGCGCGGCAAGATACAGTTAAGCTGGCAGGGTTTTCGGCTGAGCGCATCGGCTACCACATTAGCCTTACCAGGATGATACCGGATCTCACAATCGTAATCGCTGATGAGTTCGTTCCATCGGCGTTGCCTCATGTTAAGTTCCTTCTGATCAAAGATATGCTGAAGACTTTTATGGTCGGTGTAAAGGATACACTTAGTACCATAAAGGTAGTGTCTCCAGATCTTCAAGGCAAAAACAACCGCACCAAGTTCGAGATCGTGAGTTGTATAATTCTTTTCGTGAACCTTGAGTTGCCTTGATGCGTAAGCGATAACCTTGCCTCGTTGCATAAGAACACAACCGAGACCTTGGTTGGATGCATCGCAATACACGACAAAATCTTCATTACCCTCAGGTAGCGCAAGAACAGGAGCTTCACACAACAAACGCTTGAGCGATAGGAAGGCTTCTTCTTGCTTCGAGCCCCAAATATACGGTTTACCTTTGTGCGTTAGAGCTGTTAAAGGCAATGCGATCTTCGAGAAGTTCGAAATGAAGCGCCGGTAATAACCAGCTAAGCCCAGAAAGGAACGGATCTCGGAAGGAGAGGATGGCGTAATCCAGTTCTTGATTGCTTCAATTTTGGATGGGTCGACATGAATACCCATCTTGTTCACAACATGGCCAAGAAACTGTACTTCATCAGACCAGAATTCACACTTGGAAAGCTTAGCATAGAGCTGCTCGGTTCGAAGCTTTTGCAACACCAACCGAAGATGTTGCTCATGCTCGGCCTTGGTCTTAGAATACACCAGAACATCATCGATAAACACAATCACGAATTTATCCAAGAAAGGCCTACACACCCGATTCATTAGATCCATGAAAACGGCGGGTGCGTTGGTTAGACCGAAGGACATGACCAAGAATTCAAAATGGCCATAACGAGTTCGAAAAGCAGTCTTTAGAACATCTTCATCGCGGATGCGCAACTGGTGATAGCCAGAGCGGAGATCAATCTTGGAAAAACAAGAGGCACCTTGGAGTTGATCAAAGAGGTCGTCAATACGCGGTAAGGGATACCGGTTCTTAATGGTGAGTTTGTTCAACTCGCGGTAATCAATACACATGCGAAACGATCCATCTTTCTTTTTAACGAACAACACCGGAGCACCCCAGGGCGAAGAGCTAGGGCGGATGAATCCTTTAGCAGTCAACTCTTGAAGTTGGCTTGCCAATTCTTGCATCTCAGCGGGCGCAAGACGGTAAGGAGATTTAGCTACGGGGGAAGCACCAGGGACAAGATCAATACGGAACTCGACTTCACGAGCGGGAGGGATACCAGGAAGATCATCAGGAAAAACTTCAGGGAAATCACGCACAACAGGGATATCGCGAAGCTTCTTTTCTTCAGCAGGTTTAACCACATGGGCTAAGAATGCAATACACCTTTTCCGCATGAGCCTTCGGGCTTCGGCGCAAGACATAAGCTTAAGACCGCGGGAGGGTTTCTCGCCGTAGATATGAAGATCACCATTTTCTCGAGGAATGCGAATCAACTTCTTGGCGCAAATAACTTCGGCGCGATTCTTCGAGAGCCAGTCCATACCAATAATAACATCAAAGCTCCCAAGAGGCATGGGGATGAGGTCGATCAGAAAATCGTTTTCGTTAAGGTTAAGCGTGCAATCTTTAATCACTGAGTTTATTAAAATAATTTCACCATTAGCCAATTCAACTGAAAAATCTTCTTTTAAATCGCTGCGCGGTCGCGCAAGCTTCTGCTCGAAGGCGCGAGAGATAAAACTTCGATCGGCGCCAGTATCAAAAAGTACAGAAGCATAAAATCCGTTAAGCAAAAATGTACCATTAACTACGTCATTATTCGCTTGCGCTTGGTGCGCGGTTATGTTAAAAGCTCGTCCACGCGTTACTTGGTTCGAAATCTGGTTCACCGGATTTGCTTGCGTAATCTGAACTTGTAGCCTTGGGCACGCGTTCCGGAAATGACTGGGATCACCGCAGTTAAAGCACGACCTGGGTCGTGGGTTTTGGTAGGTTGGTTGTGGATTCTGCGGGTAGACTGGTGGTGTTGGCGCAATTGGGTTGGCGAGAGGGACTCTACAGTATTCGGCAGAGTGACCAACGCGGCCACATCGGTTACATTGTCGACACAGGGTTTGGGTTGGGTGGTGAAGTCTACAGGTTGGGCAAAAGGGTTGATTTCCTGTGTAAGGTTTCTTAGGTGGCGGGGCAGGGAGTGCGGGATTGGTTAAGGCATAGTTGTGGACTACAGGAGGTGTTGGGTAGGCTGACAGTGGGTTAGGCGCATAAACTGGAGGTTGGTAGGTGGGTTGTTGGACAATGGGCGGGTTGGTAAGCGCATAGGCTTGTCTGCGCCTACGTTTCTGGTTATGGTTTGAGGGTTCTGGTTTGGTTGCTGCGGGTTCAGAGACAGTTTTGGTGGGTTTGGTCTGCTCAGCTCCCCGCAGGAACAGGGTTCCTGCTCTGACATGGTTGTCGCTGAGCACAGCGGCCAACTCGATGGCGTCAGAGAGGGTTACTGGGTTTCTGGCCCATACAGAATCTTGAATTTCCATGGGGAGACCCCCAAGGAATTTCTCTATGGCTCGGCGGGAAGGGGTAACAAGGTGAGGGACAAGCAGGCTTAGTTCATGGAAACGCGTCGCGTACTCGCGCGCTTCACCACTGTATTGCTTAAGATTCCAAAATTCTTCCTCCAAGCGCTTAACTTCGTTGGGAGGGCAGAATTCTCGCGTCAGAATTTCCTTGAATTCCTCCCATGTCATGCTAGAAGCAGCCTCTGCGCCACGCGCATGAGCTACCCCATTCCACCATGTAAGCGCTCTAGATTCCAGGACACTGGAAGCATACAGGGTTCGTCTGTCTGAGGGGCATTGGGTGTGGAGGAAAGTGTTTTCGATCTTTTCGAGCCATTGGAGCATCACGGTGGCTCCTTCAAGACCTGTGAACTTCGGAGGGTTACCCGCGTTAAAGGACTTAATGTTATAGCTGGAGGTATTGTTTTGGCTCAAGGCTTGGGCTATCGCGGCGGCCATTTCCTGGGAACGTTGCTGTCTACGCATGCGCGAGGCTTCTCTTCTCTGAAATCGGCGAGATAGCGGAGGCATTCTATAAAAGTTTTAATTTTAGTTAATATCTTGGTTTTAACACAAAGTTTAATCTTATAAAGCTTGGTTTCGCGGAGTCAGTTACTGTTAAAAGTTAAAGTAAAATAAATGACCCTAAATGCAGACTTAATAAAGGTAACAAATTCGAATCAAGAATCGACAATTCGTGTATCACCATGACTTTCCGAATTCCCGATTTAAAATATACGAGCAAACGAGTATTGGAGATTGACGATTCATGTATCACCATGACTTTTCAATCTTCAATATAAAATATACAAGAAAATGAGTATTGGAGGTTGACAATTCATGTATCACCATGACTTTTCAAGTCTCCAACCTCAGAACATAATCGTAAATGGAAATTGAAAATCAACTATTCATGTATCACCATGACTTTTCGGATTTTCAAATCCAACAAACGAACACGTAAGAAAAATCAATAAAAATCAAAATTCAACAAAAATCAAAATATCGCGAAATAAAACATAAAATCATATACTGCGCAAGCGCGAGCATATTCATAAATAACGAGTAATTAACAATAAGCGCGCAAACATGAGATTTCTCTCATGCGCGAGAATGGACTCTTAGGTATTCTAGGCCGTTACGTCTAACCACCTATCCTAAAGTCAACGAGCTCTGATACCAATCTGTAACACCCCGACCAAAGGCGGATTATACATCGGGGCGCCACATATTGTTTCATTACTCGTGACACTATTGGGTGTCAATATTTAATAAATATATTCATTCACGCATGCGCAACGTATACATAAGATATAAATAAACCAACATAAATCAATATATTATAAATCAAAATATTCGAACAGCAATAACTTGTCTTGATACATTTTAATCTAGGTCCAAAAGTAAAAAAAACGTCCTATGTGTCCACAAGCTCCAAAACAGCTACTGCAAACCTGAACATGTGTTAAAATAAACGTCAAACACTTGCGTGTTGGTGAGAAATCAAGTTTAATACAATACATAGATAACAATAAATCTGCGCGCAACACGTGTATGTCTGGTGTTTAACAAGGGTGCAATCAGATTGTGATCAAGCCTAAATAGATCATAGCTCATAGTTCATAGTCCAATCCGTGCTCCCAATTGAGCACAAAAACGAGAAAACATCTGTGCAAGTGTAAACAAAGAAAACCGTAAACGATAGGTCTCCCGTGTTCATCTAATGGATCCATGAAAACTTCGGAATAGGCCGAACAAAGCGGTTAATGATACACACATACAAATAAACAGCCAAGTAAACGTCCTCAACACATGGGATACTGCGCGACTAAAGCTCATAAACAAGTTTAAGACTCTAAGTTTGTATGAACACATGAACATCCCAAAACATTAAAAGCAAAAAGGGATTAGGTACGAGATTACTCACTTGATAAACGATGCGGTGTAAGATAAAGCAAGAACCAACTTTAAACAAGCACAAGTTAACCTATAATTAAAGATTATTGTTTTAACGATCTGTTTTAAGTCTTGATTATAAGTTAGCATAATTAATAAGTAAATTATTATATATAATATATATATTACCGGAAAAGCAGGGCCGAACGGAGAGGAAGACGGAGGCAGAGAGGAGGCGGCAGAGAGAGCAAGGAGCAAGAGAACAGGAGAGATTAAGTGTTTTGTGTGTGTAGTGTTAAGAAAATAATACTATTATTATTTATAGAGAAACCCTAGGAGACATAAATCCAGAAAAAGGGGAAAAGATTCCAAGACAAACAGAACAAGACAAAACAAAAGATAACAAAAGATATCAAAAGATATGGCAGCTGCAGGGGGCAAGATAAAGCTGTCAGGGAACAGTAAAAAGCATGGGCGGGTCAGATAAAGGTACTGGCCAAGCATGGCAAAAGCAGATCTCAAAAGGTTATGTCAGTCACTTTATCTGCCAACCAATGGGGTTGGCGCGCATGCTGCGCCGAAAGTAACTTTTCAGACATAAAGCAGATTAGGTCAACAGCTCAAAAGATAAGACAACACAAAAGCAACGGCTAGATTAAACAGAAGAAAACTCAAAGGGTTCAGCGCGAGAAGGCTAAGGCGCGAAGGCAGACACAGAAGGTCAAGAGAGCGCGAGCGCGAAGGCAGACAGAAACAACCTTAACGCGTCGCGGAAAGAACTACATTTCCAAGCGCGCCGCGGGAAGAATCACATTTCTTAGCGTGCCGCGGGAGGAACTAAAATTCCTAGCGCGCCGCGGGAAGAACTATAATTCTTCGCGCGTCGAGGGATGAACTACGATTCTTAGCGCGCTGCGAGAAGAACTACAAATCCTTAGCGCGTCGCGGGAAGAACTACCGTTCTTAGCGCGCTGCGAGAAGAATTACAATTCTTAGCGCGCTGCGAGAAGAGTTCGTCTCGCGTAACGCTGAAACAGGTGGTCTTCACGCAGGATTCCTTGCAAGGGGTCTGCGCAGACAACCTTAGGCGGGAAGGAACAAAAGAGTTAGAAGAAAGAGGGAAACAAGGCTTAAGGGCGAGACGGCGACAAGAGGGAAAAGAAGGCGGAAAGAGAGAAGGAGAGGGACGGGACGGCGGAAAGAAAGAGAGAGAGAAAGAGGCGGGAAGGAAAATATATATTATTATTAAAAGTAAAATATAAGTATAAATATTAAATAATAAAAGAAAGAGATCGGGTCAGAGAAACGGGTACCTGGGTCGGGTCGGATCGGGGCAGATGTCACATTACCTATATCTGACCTGCGTGGAGGTTTTCCTCATTTTTTCCTTGAAGATATTTTCAAAATGTTCTGAATAAGTTAACCGTTCGACGCGCGGTTGT
Organism: Bidens hawaiensis; assembly: GCF_021521415.1. Lineage (NCBI taxonomy): Eukaryota > Viridiplantae > Streptophyta > Magnoliopsida > Asterales > Asteraceae > Bidens > Bidens hawaiensis. The sequence continues at coordinate 39,623 of NW_027492781.1, forward strand.
CAATAGGTTAAAGTTCAGTTTCCTCTATCATGATTTGTGCGGTAAGGCCCGGCACTTTCATTTAGTGGGATGACCGAACTTCACCTATGACTGACCTGCGTGAAGGTTTGCCGTTTTTTGTGTTTATGCGGGTTTTGCCGCCTTCCACACGCAACGATTTCTTCACACTTATTTATGCGGTGAAAACCGGCATATCAGTGTTTTGAATAAATTAACCATTCGACGCGCGGTTGTCAATAGGTTAGTTCGGTGTCCTATATCATGATTTGTGCGGTTAGGACCGGCACTTTCATTTAGTAGGATGATCAAACTTTACCTATGACTGACCTGCGTGAAGGTTTGCCGTTTTTTGTGTTTATGCGGGTTTTGCCGCCTTCCACACGCAACGACTTGTTTTCCCACTTATGTATGCGGTGAAGACCGGCATATCAGTGTGGAAAGTTCATTAAGTATAAATGTAAGACCATCAGCGTCAATGTGATAAGGAGAATCATTTCCATTAGAAGTGGCTCTGGGCCTTTTCTTTTACAAGTTTGGAATTGATCTACATGCAGACTGTGTAATTGAGCTCTCTTCCATGTTCTTGGGAGTGTCATCGAGCCTTTCAAGCCGATATGCACTTGGTTCGGAATCTCGCTGTTTACGCAGTATGTAGTCTCCGACATTGAAGCTGCAGTTTTATTCGTGTTTTCCCCAACTGGGGTTCTACACGCATTAGCCTGCTCAGCGTTCATTACGCCACGAGGTGCGTGAGCGTCCCATCTCTGACAAATGCTTCGACGATGTCCTTCAAGTCTACGCATTCCTCGGTGTTGTGGCCTCTTGTCCTGTGGAAGTCACAGAATTTGCTCTGATCAGCGTTGTGACGCTCTCGGATTATTGGAGCCTTTGGCCATGGGAGCCTCTCGGTGTCGAATATCTCGGTGACGCTTTTGGTGAGTGGCGTCCATCTGGAGTTCCGGTTCGACGACTGCATGTTATCCTTTCCGCCTAACCGAGGGTGTGAGCCGGATGAGGTGTCAAAGTTTACCCTTGACTGCCAAATGCCTAGCTTCCTCTTTTTGTTTAATCGGGCGGTAAGGACATTGTTTTCTCTTGTTTTCTGGGTGTAGAGGTTTGTGCTCTGGGGAAGATCTATACCCAGTTGCTTTTCCGTTTCCGCGAAGCGTTTAGTTGCTGTCATGATGGCATCCCATGTGGATGGCATGCCATCTTTACCCGTTAAGGTGCGGATGAGCTCTGGGTCTTTTGTGCCCTGGATGAAAGCAGCGCGAACAAGATCTTCGCTAATACTACCCAGACTTAGCTTCTTTGAGTTGAAGCGAGTGATGAAGTCTAGCAAAGATTCATCTTCCTCTCGAATGCAATTGAGGATTGTCCATTGCTCTTCGGTATACTTTCTTTGTTGGCTGACGTGTTGGCTAAACTTCTGTTGGAAGTCTGCCCAATCGTAGATGTGGTGGACCGGTAGACGGTCGAACCACGCTCTGGCTGCTCCAACCAGCGTCATCTGGAACATATAACACCACGTGGGTTCCGTCCAATTGCTGACGGTTGCCCCCGCTATGAATCTGTTCAAATGATCGTCTGGGTCGGATATACCATCATAGGTGCCGATGTTGGACATCTGTTTGGCACTTATTGGGGCGATTGCTTCCGCAATGTTCTTTGCAAACTTGGAGGTTCCCGCATTTGCAGCGGTTGGTCTGAAGGTTTTAGAGAAGTCACGTGGGTTTCCACCCGCGTTTTTTGGTTTGAAGGTTTCTCCAAAATTCCTTCTTGGCTGGAAGTCCGTTTCCTTACGCTTCCCTTTCGCCTTATGGCGAGGGTTTACGTCGGTGTCGGATTCCTCCGAATCATCTTCCAAGTACTCGCACTCATTGCTCATATTGAGCTGTTGAGTGCTTCCGAATTCGTCAGCCTGTTGGAGTGAACGTAAGCGTTCATCCAACTCAGCTTGGAATTCCCTTTGACGTTTTTCCGCCCACGCTTTAACTTGTTCAAGTGTTTGGCGGGGGAGCCTCGTCTGTTGTCTCTCCAACTGGGTATTGGTGAATCCCAGTGAAGGATTGTTTACTACACTTGCCCCGGCTCGGGTAACCGGGGTAGTGTTCGTAAAATTTACTGCACTTGCCCAGGCTTGAGTAACCGGGGTAGTGTTCGTAAAATTTGTGTGCTCGCCGGTGTTCCTCCCAGTAGCTGGGGTTGTGATTACCGGGATTTCTTGGTCACTCGCTGGCTTTGGCAACGGAGTAACCTTAACCATCTTTCCAGAAGTTTGAAAAAACTGAATGAATTAGTTCTAGCTTTTATGCACGGATGGCGCCAATGAAGAAACACTAATGACCCCGGGCAGATTACGGATAATCTGGGGGTTAAATAGATGTTTCCCACAAGGGGTTATGTCCGGCAAAGATGGTTCTTCTGGTGACCTGCAAAACAGACACCGTGAGCTCGTCACTTAGAAGGGGGGGTACCTCCTTGTGACCACCCTCCGGCGTGAGAATCAGACTAGATTGCTCTTGAATATAAGTGTATATTAAGAGATTGCTAGAAAAGATAAGATGTGATAAGGTAATGTAATGTAATGTAATGTAATGTAATGTGTCCATACCATTCCAAGGTGTTGGAGTATTTATAGCCGAAGGTAGGTTTCCAAGCAGGTACAGCCGGCTGAATAGTATTCCTGTTCTGCCAACTGTGGGCTACGCACGTGCCATGCTGGTGGTTGGTGGGTAGGCAGCGGCTGATAGTCACCAGGCCGGCTGTGTACTATTCCTGTTCCACCAACTGCAGGCTATGCACGTCCTCCGACAGGTTGGTGAGTAGGCAGCGGCTGATAGTGACATACAGTACAAGAGCGTGCTGCTCGTCATACTGTTGTCAGTGAGCTGTCGTATCTTTGGTCAGATCTTTTGTCCATACCTCGTCAGGTACAGTACAAAAGATCCTCCAGTATCGTACGGACTGACTCATTTGTGCGGGAGTGTTCCCGGCTTTGTGCGGGAGTGTTCCCGGCTTGCTCACTCCTTCAGGTGACACTGAATTATTTAAGAGTTAAGTGCCTTGTGCGTGTAGCCTTGCTGCGCGGGTAGCCTTCCCTGATGGCTAGTATCCGTTGCTGCGGGAACAGGCGGGGTACGTCGACCATTGGGAGGCTTTTCCTGCGGGAACAGCTTGCGTACTGCGCGTAAGGACGTCACGTCTCTGAGCATGGTGGGTCCTGCGGATCCAGTTGGTTTCTGCGCAGACGTCTCTTCAAGGTGAGTCTTGCGAGTTTAGCCTTTGCGCAGACGTCCCTGTTGAAGGTGAGTCTTGCGGGTTCAACTGCGCAGACGTTCCTCTTTGAAGTGAGTCTTGCGGGTTCAACTGTACCCCATCCTAGACAACGTACATCCATGCTCACCTCTTTTATAAAAGACCCCTAATGACCATTTCCGAATGCAACCTTTCTTACATTAATATTAGCAACTTTAACATTTAAAACAAATAAGTTTATTTGAGAATTTTAAATATAACCCGATTATATAAATAAACAAACCCTGTTATATTTATTTTGAAAAAATAAAAAGATAAAAAGACTAGTATGTATTAGTCCCAAAATGGGCGACACCAATAAAAAGGTATATGTGTGGCCTAATTTATCTCCCAAAATGGACAGCAAACTTTTTAACATTCAACTTCCACCCATTTGACTGTGAAAGAGACATCCTTGGCATCTTTATGGTCCAATTTTGAAAAATTCAACTTCAACATAACAATTAATATGAAAAAGAAAACAACTTTTGAACCCGACCCTAATTAGGTGTCACCGTAAATAATTAAAAAACACTTTTCACAAATTAATTGTTTTCTTTCCAAACCTAAAATTAATAAACTCAATCAACTTGTACATAGTCTTTCAATATGTTTTGTTATTGGTTTAGAACTACCCCAATACTTGAGTGAGTTTTTATAAAATGAGATATCAACCGTTCATAATGATTTTGACGCTTTAGGTCTTCTAATATGTTTTAATTAGAGTAGTGAATATATTATGTTAATAAGATAATAAGAAGTATGTGTATCTATTAGTTAAGAAAATATAGTTTTATATTTTTGATTTATAACAGTTTATAGTTGACTATCTATCAATTTAATTTGACATGTGATTGCATTTTATTTTTTTTTGTTATTTTCTTATTTTAAATCAATGCATATAGTTTACTTGGTTCTAGACATGGGACTCTATAAACTTTTAATAACATTAACAATATCATTAAAATATTATGTGAATACACATAACTGTTTCTGTTATCACCATTATTAACATATATACATATGTTTGGAGCATTTAAAAAGTTTAACAAAGTCTCGGGGTCTAACAAAGTAACAACATTCATTTTAATTTGTCAAACATTTCTTTTAGATAGTGGGGTTAGAAACTCTCATTCAAATATTCTCTCTCTCCATTAAACACATAATTACATAAACATTGTCAAAGCATAAATAAAGACTCCTCACCTCATATTTGTCAAACTTCTATACTTCTCTTTCTTTGTCCACTTCTACTTCTTCAATTCTCCATCTATCTTCAACCATGTCTCAAAACCAAAGAGAACTATACTACCATGATCCATTTCATGATCATGATCAACAAACTAGTGACACTCTTTTATCATTCTTTGGCTCTAATTCCACCATTAGAGATGATTCTTCACCACCAAATCATCAAAGGTTTCATGACTACATGGGTTTAACACCCTTCTTAACCGGCTCTACAGATTATAACACACCTGCTACCAGTTTTGGCTACTCATCTTCTTCATCACAACTACTTTTTGGTCTTGAAGATGATCAAAAGCCAGTTATGGATACTGGAAACTTGCTTGGTGTGACCGAGACTACTCCGTTTACACCTAACTCCTCTTCCGTTCGTTCTTCGTCTACTGAGGCTGCTGATGATGAACATGAACTTCAAGAAGGTAAAAAGGAGAATCAATCCAAAGATGTGTCCGAAAATGAAGGAGACGGCTCTAAGAAAGTGTAAGTTTCTAAGATACATCATACATGAATACTAATGATAACAATAATAATATTAATAATATAGTATTAGGGTTTATCCGCTATTGGTATTTTGATTTTTACTTTTTTTACTTATTAATCATCCGAATATCACGAATAGGGTTAAGCAAAAGAAGAAAGATGAAAAGAAGAAAAGAGAGCCACGATTCGCCTTTATGACAAAGAGCGATATTAATCATCTTGAAGATGGATATCGATGGAGGAAATATGGACAGAAAGCCGTCAAAAATAGCCCTTATCCCAGGTATCGGTCCGTCTAGAACACGGACATCCTAATTTAGCAAATTATTGATTATTAGATAAACAGATATATATATATATATACACACACACCAGTTTATATACATGATAATTAAAAAAAAAAGTGGTTTCTTGGACTCTAATTGTTTGATATTAACTTTGAAGTATAAATCTTTAATGTTGAGTTCATAATATAAGTTAAAAATGAAACCCTATATTCTCTTCAACTACCAAATTTGTGTTTTATCTCCAAAGTCAATGGTTAGCTAGGTTTGTTTCACGTTCTTATTTTTCACAAGTGGGAAAATGAAATTTCGTTTCACAAGTGCAAAAAAAAATGCATTCTAGTAACAACAAGTCTTGATCTTTGTCACAGAAGCTACTATCGATGCACGACTCAAAAGTGCACGGTGAAGAAGCGTGTCGAAAGGTCATATCAAGATCCATCGACGGTGATAACCACGTACGAAGGCCAACACAACCACCACTTGCCAGCCACACTTAGAGGAAATATTGGTGGTGGAATGCTCTACTCGCCGTCTATGATGACCACGGCTGGAGGCGGATCAAGCTTCCATCAAGAGTTTCTTGCTCAAATACCCCATGGTTTCTATAACAGCTTTGGTAGTAGTGGTGGCGGTGGCGGTGGTGGTGTAAGAGGTGATGGTTTGGTCTACCATCAAAGCACTACCCTAACACCAACTCAACAACAACTTCAGGTTCCTGATTATGGTCTTTTACAAGATATGGTCCCATCTATGACATTTAAACAAGAGCCCTGAGTTCAATGACCAATTATTATTATATAATGCAATACACACCGGGACCCCTACCGACCTAATATGTTGTAACCTCTGACATTTTGTTGACTTTCATCACCATTTTTATTCATGGGTAGGGTGTTGTTTTTGATTCATACAAAGAAACCCTAGCTGCTAAAGTTTATGTAATTATTACATATTTAGTGCATCATATATATCATGATCTATTATAATTATTTCTTGGTTTATTATATAGAAATTTGTATTTTTCTTGATGGTTGAGTGTTATGTGTCTTATGTTCAAGGCCGATATCTCGATGGTTGAGTGTTATGTGTTTTATGTCAAAGGCTTGATACAAAACTACTATTGAGCCGGGGGGTCTCACCGTAAGCAGTCTCTCTATTTTCCTACGAGGTAGAGGTAATGTTGTCTGCATTTTACCCTCCTCAAACTCTACTATAGTTTTGCTATTAGTAGGATTTACTGAGTACGATGATGATGATGTATTCTTCTTGACTCTTAATGTTTATATTGATTACAATATAATATTATACTTTTTGTTCTAAACGTGATACATTTTATATAGTTACAACTCATGTTTCCATAATTCCATGCATGCATTACACATTTTATTTAAATAATAGAAACTTTTCAATCAGTTTAATTACTACTCTTGGTGTTAAGAATCATTGTTCGATATGAATGAGGTTGATTAGACTCTATGGATAATGTTTATTTGTTTTATTGATAGGTATTTCTGATATTAATGTTGATAATTAAAAAAGATATACGAATAATATCTGACAAAATTAAAAGTATTGGAAATATGAAAGGTAATTGATAAGGGTAATCATTATGTTCTCATCAAACACATATTGATATTAAAATAAAATAAAAAACATAAAAACCTTATTACACATAATCACAAATAACGTTTTTGTTTTATTTTTTCCTTTAACACATGGCATTATGTTGTAGTGTTTGACTGTACTAAGTAACTGTTAGAAATACATTTAGCGAATGATTTGGTCATGGTGTAAGGAGAGACAGAAAATAACTATGGTAAACATGTTTGGATTAAAATTTCGTAAGTTTAATCGATCAGCCTCGTTTTTAGTGTACATAATAATTTATGAGGTTATTAGACTAATTATACGGTCACTATTGTACTATCGTTCATCCTAATTAGGGGTGTGTTATGGTCCACGCCCACCCCAACAATGTATAAGAGCATCTACAATAACAAAATAACACAAATTGTCACATCACATTCCAAACTCTTTTTAAAAACCCAACTTTCTTCTACAACAACGAACCTCCTCAAACCCCCATTAAATAATATTAAACGTGAAGAAACACTAAGTGACCCCGGCAGATTACGGATAATCTGGGGGTTAAGTAGATGTTTCCCACGAGGGTTAGGTCCGGCAAAGATGGTTATTCCTCTGATGACCTGCAAAACAGACACCGTGAGCTCGTCACTGAGAAGGGGGGTACCTCCTTGTGACCACCCTCCGGCGTGAGAATCAGACTAGATTGCTCTTGAATATAAGTGTATATTAAGAGAAATTGCTAGAGCAGATATCAGATAATATATGGAGATATAAGATAATGATACCGTTCCAAGGTGTTGGAGTATTTATAGCCGAAGGTAGGTTTCCAAGCAGGTACAGCCAGCTGTATAATATTCATTTTCTACCAACTGTGGGCTACGCACGTGCCATGCTGGTGGTTGGTGGGTAGGCAGCGGCTGATAGTGACATGGCCGGCTGTGTACTATTCCTTTTCCACCAACTGCAGGCTATGTACGTGCCACGACAGGGGTTGGTGAGTAGGCAGCGGCTGATAGTGACATTAAGTACTGGAGCGTGCTCCTCGTCGTACTGTTGTCAGTGAGCTGTCGCTGCTTTGGTCAGATCTTTTGTCCATACCTTGGCAGGTATAGTACAAAAGATCCTCCAGTAGCGTACGGACTGGCTCATTTGGGCGGGAGTATTCCCGGCTTTAGGCGGGAGTATTCCCGGCTTGCTCATTCCTTCTTCAGGTGACATTACTGAATTATTTGAGAGTTAGTGCATTGTGCGTGTAGCCTTGCTGTTAGTGCGGGTAGCCTTCCCTGATGGCTAGTATCCGCAGCTGCGGGAACAGGCGGGGTACGTCACCATTGGGAGGCTTTTCCTGCGGGAACAGCTTGCGTACTGCGCGTAAGGACGTCATCTCTGAGCATGGTGGGTCCTGCGGATCCAGTTGGTCTTTGCGCAGACGTCCCTCTAAGGTGTCTTGCGGGTCCAACTGCGCAGACGTCCCTCTTTAAGGTGAGTTGCGGGTCCAACTGGGTTCTGCTGGGACCTACCTCTTCAAAACGTGTATATATATAATATATATGTATGTGTGTATGTGAGGGAGGTTGCCACATCATCCGTTTATTACAAGTTTGTAGCAACAAACTTTTTAAGGCAACCTTGGTTTCACAATGATGGACTTTGTGATGTTGTTTGTTGCAGTGTCACCTCATCCAAACCTCGGAAAATAATGTCTGTTGTGAATGCTCTAAGCTTTATAGCTAGCGTCGTGAGGGGATGTGACCCTTTTCTTCCTCTGTGGCTTGTGCCATAGGCGTGAGAAGAATCAAGTCCAATTTCACAATTTTCTTAACACACCTTACATATGGTTTCTTTTTTATTTTAAATCATTTAGTTTAAACGTCATTTTGATTATTAATATATAACTTGTGCTCCGTAATTTTTTATATAAAAAAAACTATGTTGTCTTATTTTTTTTTCCTTCATTTTGATATAAATTTTAACAAAAACAAAATTATTTTATGTAAAAAGAGATACTTTTGGTCTTGTAAGCAATTTTGACACATGCCCGAACCTGATATTGTTCCGAAACACAACCCGATTCTGAACCCAATATTGTTCTCGAAACACAACGTCATCGGATAATGTTTAGAAATAAATATGTATAAAAATATTTATTGACATTGATAAACTAATAATTACAAAACCGACACGACTTAATTAAGTGTGAAAAGTGAATTCACTCCTATCTATATAGTGGTGACGTTCTAAACACTTTTGTTACACCCTTCACGCCCATAGCTTAATAGTATTTTATAACATTGTTGAGAGTATAATAGTATGATTCTCTTTTGCATAATCGGTTTTTTTGAGATGCAAATAAAATAGTTGATAGATATGTAACATGTCAAATGTAGTATGAGGGACGCATTCCTTTCAAAACCAAAAAAATGTTGAGATCAACTATGATAAAAAATGATTTAATGAGAAAATGGGTAGGCAATGCATAACGCTTAAAGCAAAATGTACAAATATATCATACGGTTCTGACATAGTCATAGTTAACATTTTCTCTTCTCCTCATTTGAATGTCTATATGCAATTTGAAAAGAACATTTTTTTTTTATCTTTTGAGTTTTGATCAGTTGATCATATTTACATACCCATTGAGCAACATAAATTATTAACCAAAAAATTAGGTTAAACCAACACAATTTAATATACACACTATTGACAAAGTTCTTGTTTACATAGAGAGGTGTGAAATGTGAAGGTTCTAATCTCATATAATCAATTCATCGTTGATGCCGTGATTATGCGGGAGTAATGGTCAAGAAATAAAATGCCAAATTTAATATATTATCTAGATTCTTACTTGCTTCTTTATGGGTTTCGACCTAAAAATGAATTTCTCGATCAAAAAGCAAGTTATTTTCTATAGAAGGTTCCTTGAATATACGTTTTTCATGTTCCTTTTCTTATATGTTGTAACATTATATTAATTGATTGAAAAACTAATAGGTAAAAGATCCAATACAATAATCTTTAATCATACATTACGTATGTGACTACCAACACCCTTCGATGCCAAAAAACACGCGAGCCCTAAACTTCATCGTCGTCGTTTCTTCACCTAAGGTTGAAATTCATCATGATCATCGTTCAAGCTTTGAACTAATTCTCCAAGTAATCAATCTGTTTTTCGTGTCAATTTGATTCTTTGATGTTCAATTCGTGCCTCAAGCAATAGAATGGTAAACGGCGTGTTAACCTTTTGAAATTGATCCATGAAATCACATCATATGATCTCGTAATCATTAATCTTTGTTCAACTAATCATCAATTTATCCAAACAAACACATCTGGATCTTCAATCAAATCAATTTTGACCTGAACATAATTTGTTTAAACTTTGAAAGTATTATGTTTTAAGCTTGAACGTTTAAGATTCTAAACTTAAACTTTTTAAATTTTTAACATTGAAAGTATTAGGTTTAACCTTGAACGTTTTAGGGGTTATCCTTGAATGTTTTAGGTTTTGGAATTTGACTAACGTATTTGTTTTTTTAAACTTGAACGTATTCGCATACCTAATATACGCTAAGCGATTATTATACGTTAACTCACCCCATAAATTCAGGAAATAAACCCTAATGCTAATACTCCTCAAGTTAAAGCATGTATCCGACTTGTTGAAAATTAATTTAGACATGTGACCATAACCCCTCTACAACAAAAATATCATTGATCTTGTGGCATCTTGAATTGTTGATGGACTCAGGAATCTAAACATGAACGGGAACCTAGGAATAGAAATCGGATAGGGACAAGACTGTTGGAAATTAGGCCCCGAAACAACACTCGAACAATTGGTTTTTGTGATCAAACACCATATCATGACCTTCTCTTTTATTCAATAAACTTGCACGCCAATTACATAGTCATAACCATCTTTTATATTAAATAAATAACTTACTGAACGTACTATGACTCAAAACTCCCAATATCTAGTAGTTCAACTAGATAAACATGTAATTAAATCAAACTATTAAACCGATAAACATATTAAAATACTGACAAATTAAACATACACTCTTGACGCTCTTATCGTTCACCTCCTTATTATTGACTAATTAGGATTAACTTCGAATAAGGACGATAATTGGCTTGAACATGTAAACCCTGATTAGTGGACAACAGTTTCTAAAACAAACAAAAATATACGAATGGGTTTTACCATGAAATAGGGACAGGAACATGATAACAAATTTGGAACAGAAATAGGAATAGAAAATAAAGTTGGAGGTGACCGGCTGTAAAATTCATGTAACCGGCGATAAGCAATGGCTATTAGCATAAGACGGTGGACAAGGGCGACACTGGCAGGATCTTGATCACATTGAAATGGTGGCGCTAGAGGAACCAAGCTAAAACTCGGCACTCTACGCGCCCTAACTCCATGGCCGCTAAATATTGAGAACTATTGGGGGGGGGGGACTAGTGGTGAGACGAAAAACTTCTCCGAAAATAGATTGTTCGAATACGGTGAACTGATCGTAATAGATTTCGATAGACAATGTTTTTAGTGAATGGTAAACGCAGAGATCAGTGATGTGGGAACAATTAGGAGTGTTCATTATTCAGTTTGGAATTTACTAAAATAATATCAAACCAAAACTAAAACCGAGTAAATTAAACCAAATAACTAGTTTGATTACAAAAAAAAACCGAATAACCAAATCGGTTTTCGGCTCAATATATTTTCAACTTGGTTGACCCGAATAACTCATTTCAGCCCAAATAACCGGATAACCGGTATTTTGGTTTTAAGCACTTATTTCAATCTTTGGTGCATGCTATTTATTCGTGGGCCATGATAAGTTTATTCAGGTTTATCCGGTTAAAAAATGATTAATTCTACAAAATATAAAAGGATGGTCTAAGTGACATTAACCCATCACCAGTGCTGACTAGAGGTGCACAAAATACTCGGTTCTGGACCTGATCTGGAATCAATGCTTACCTTTACCAAGAGGTGCACAAACTGGGTATTCTTAGGAACCGAAACCGGGTATGGTCAACAAAAGTCAAAACCGGTTCCGGGTATAGTCGGGTATTTGACCGGGTTTTGACCGGTTCCATCGGGTTTTTTCTGGTTTTGGGTAGGGTAGGGTCAGGTTCTGACTGGGTATTGGCGGAACCGGTTCCACCGGGTCTGGTCGGTTCCGGTTCCGGGTATAGTTTCGAAGGGAAACCCAAAGCCCGGTCTGTACCGCGGGTAGGGTCAGGTTCGGGTAGGAGGGCCGGGTCCGGAACCGGTTCTTTTGTGCACCTCTACCTGTACCTGACCCGCGGGTACGAGCTGGTATTAGATTTCTCCCGGAACCGCTGGAACCGAAACCGGAAATACCCAATCAAAACCCTATCCTACCCGAAACTCGAAAAAATAAACGGAAAACCCGGTCAAATACCCGACGAATCGGTTCCTACCCGACCTAATTTTGACTTTTGTTGACCATACCCAAAAGCGGTTCCTACCCGGTTCTGATTCCTGAAAATACCCGTTTATGCACCTCTAGTGTTGACTTATTCCTTTGGACGGTTGGGATTGGGAATGCCTAGCAGCCTAGATTATAACTTCCTCTAGTAAAGTACTAGCTACAAGGCCCATGTATGAATAATGGCTAATTATATCCCCCACCTAGCTACTCTAGATTGGGGACATGAGGTCGGTATTTAATTTGTTAAAATAAAGACAAGTCATCATAAAATTAAAAAGGTTGAGTGGCTTTAATAACAACTTGATCACCATAATGTGAAGTAAAATAAAAGCCTTTACAACATCATTGATTTATTGCTACAATATCATGCAAAGAGAAAATGATACAAAAATTTAATTAAAAAAAACTTATGCATATTATGTTTTCAAATCAAACTCAATTTATAACACAAGAAAATAACTACATTTGAATTTCAAAGCGGTGACCATGAATCTACATCACATATGTTTACATGTTGGATCCAGTTCAGATTGAGGGTGAAATCAAAACATGTTACAAAACTACAACAAAAGGTGCGGTATGCCTTGTAAGTTGTTGGAAATGTAGACGTATACGTCTTGATCTGTGTATATATGTATGTGCGTATGTATATTCGTGTACGTCCAGTTCCAACATGAAGTATCAGCTAATAACCCACTCCTGTAAACTCACATAAACACAAAATAAACGGACACCTCATTTAACCTTAGTTTTTGCAAACATAAACGAAAAGAAGTTATGTGCATGTTACAAAGGCTTACCGTGGCGATTACTGAGGAATCTGAACAACAATGGAAGCAACTACGTATAAACAGACGGAAATTGCTGCTCCAGCTACAAAATTACTGAGCAGTTGGCGGTCGTTTTTAGTGGGTATGAAAACCGATTTCAGAGTGTTTGTTAGCTCAAAGAGCCGACAGGATATCTGTATCACGAGAGAGTGGATGTAAGGAACTAGATTTATTACCTCGTTTAATTATATCAGTAGAGTATTTTGCTCACCAAAACATATATTGCAGTTGTAAGCATGAAATTCAGCAAAGGATAATCCGGAATAAAAGACAGAAGCCACTTTGGCTGTCCATTGGGGATATCTGATCTGCAACGTTCAAGTTTAATAAACTCAGCCATTAACGTTCTTCAAAGTTCGGTATTTTTATACCAAAATTTAAAAGATAAAAGAGAAATATTCACCTTAGCCAGATATGGAACTGTGAAATGTATGTTTCCAAAGTGATTTTACCAAGCCACCTATTAGCATATAAAAATGTGCACTTGGTTAATATATGTAGTTAAGTGGAGTCAATATGCAGATGAATGTATGTTCATAATTTCAAGAAGTAAAATAGTGTTAGGTAAGTAGAGCTTACGCGAATAGGGTTAATGAATAATTCCTAAGTTCTTGAGTGAAATTCCGCAAGCAAATATATACACTGAAAGCAAAAAAAATGTTAGTTTCAGAATACTAAAAAAAACTTTTTGATACACTGGAGAAATAAATGTAAGAAATAAATTACACACGTTATAGGTATCCATGATGTGTAGGGATGATATTTGTTGTATGTAACCTTGTCCAACTTGTAAATGTATTCATACCACATATATCCGGCCTGAAAAGAACACACATATAATAAGCCCACACAACATTATATAGTAAAAAAGATGAACTAGAAGAATATTTATACGAACCAAAAGAGAAACTGAAACAATCGACGCTTTAACGGTACGTCTTCGCTTACTTTCCGACTCCTCAAGTTTTTCAAGCCATTTTTCAACCTGACATCAATATAACATTATATAGTTAGAACAATAACATTAAACTAGTAAGCAGGGTCCTTCAAAAGCTTACATTAGGATGAAGATATGCATAGATCATTCCAATAATCCATATATAACGATCAAGCCCAGATCTAAAATGCCACTCGTGCAATCGTGGGAGATCCGGTTTGGCTGGATCTGTATACCCTGTGAAAGCAAGAAATACAGATTTAAGAACATTATATCTAAGTCAAGATCTAGTAATAAAGTAGACTAACCTAATAAGAACGTTAATGGGCTCCAAATGAATTCAAAGATTCCAGGAATCTCCCAAACCAAGATAACCACAAGAAAGCATACAAGAATCTTTGTGATCATCACTGATCTTATCTCATTATACTTGCTGCCAATAGCAAGTGCTCCATACACCATAAGAGTAAAAAGTGTGTGCATTGGACAGATGTAGTAGAGCATATAATCATTGTTAAGAACAACACAACAAAAGGCCACAAAAAAGTTTAGCCTCCACATCATCTGCAATAAAATATAAAAACTATTTATCAGTCGGTCATGTGTGCATCATTATCATTCATGCTGACGTAACTTCTAAGCAGCATATGAACTTGAGTTAAAAGTTAACCTGAGCAAAGCGTGCAACACTGAAATCCTTGCGGATGTAGTAGTATGAAAAGTTCCCAAAACCAGTCATCCAGACATACGCAGCAATAAACACACGAATAGCATTATATATCTCAGTAGCAGCAAAGTAATGATACATCAAAAACAGAACCTGCCACAAGTAGAAGATTGACATGTCAGCCGGTGTAGGTATTAAACAATGTATTGAAAATTTAAGACTGATACTAATATTAACAAACTTGCCTGCATCCATCCTTTCCATTCTTCTGTTTGATGTCGATTGAGGTAAAGTATTGATTTTCCAGAAAATGCTGACTTGTCACTGTGCTTCTTGAGAGAAGTCATTGCTGAAACTATTATAAGCAGAGCGTACAGGAACAGGAAAAGATCACGATTGTAGCTCTGCCCAAGAGAAGAAGTGTATCAACTTAGATGCGCCAGTTAACATAACACTATAGGTTTACAAGATAATACTAATCATACTATTTGAGCAAGACTGTAAGAAATAAAAGGCAAAATAGTAGAACCTTGGTAGATTCAACAATCAAACTGGTGCGATCACATATGTAGAAATAGAACAAAATTCCACCAAATTCTGACCTGCAGAAGGTTGTGAAAATCCAATATTATTGCATCAGCATAAAGATGAAAAGAAGCTTCAATACAAATCTAGGACCAGCAAAGTCTTATGGCTTACATTGCTCTCAAGGTTGCTCGATTCTCAAGCAAAAAAGAATCCTCCATTGTCACAAATCTACAGAAAAAGAGGTGCAGATTGTAACAAGTAATAGAACAAAGAAATATGGAACAAGAATATAAATATCCACCAAATTGATTGACTAACCTAATTAAGTTAGCTTTAATAGAAGTAACGGGTTGTTTCAATGATGCTGATTTTGTGAGGCCTCCTTCCAGCAAAACAGCCCGGTCATCTTCCTCCTTTGTTTTGGTTTCCAGCTCAACCAAATTGTTGTCTGAATGACTACTCCCGGCAAAAAGAAACATGTGAGTTAAAGTTAAAATAAGATATCATATAATGTGTCTTTCCATGTTCTAGAATGATAATAAACATTATAACAATTAGGAATTTAGGATCTAAAGCTTCACTTTATTGAAAAATAAATTTGGCATGCATAAGGACAGAGTCTTTAAGCCAACACAATTTAATCACAATATTAAAGTAATTCCAAGTCTAATAGAAGTCTTTTAACCTTAAGATAAAATCATATATTGACACAACTTTGTATACTGCACAGTATAAACTGCATATAGCAGATAACAAGGCCATGTACCAACAGACATCAAATACAAAAAATGATTTGGATAAAGATTAATCTGTTGTCAGTGATTGGCTAGAGTACTCTCTGTGTAAAATTCTAATTTCAACTCTTTTAAGCGATCCTAAACACAAGAGATTTTTAATTTGTCATTCGGAATGTCATGAAAACAAAACTGTTCACTATGTTGCCTTTGTAAAGTAAACACACCACTAAAAGGAACCATACTCCAACATGCTTCTATAAATTCTCAATGCAATTAAACAAGCTCTATGCAAAGATCCAGACAGATTTTATAAGCACACACACACAGAGATGACGCTGCAAAGATTAAAGAGCTTACACTTTAGATGCCCATGAAGATCTTTTGTATTCCAACCACTCAGAATATATCCAAGCAACAAAAATTGGAACGACACCAAGCAAAAAGGACACCTGCAAGATAGTATAAATATTACAGTAAAGCCCTTATTAGTTATCAAGTGGAAGTCTCAGAGACAGTATGTTGACTACGTTTACATCATCGAAGATAAAAATCAATCAAACAAAACAGTATAACAAGAACTACAAATGCAAAGCATATAATATGACAACAAAATATATTGTCTAATACGTAACAAATTATCAATTAAACAAAATCACATGGAACCGGTTGTTTAAACTTAATATCTTTCTATCTTTCGTTCAGTTTATATTGACTTCCTTTCTTGTTTCCATCCGACATATACTGATATGAATCATACGATATGGTTTGATTTGACTTTCAGAGAAAAACCATCCGTTCAAGTATCCTATCAACTAAAGTCACTTAGATTTGAATAGTTTATACACATAACACCACAGGGATGGAACCATGAGAGAACTCTTCTTCATGAGCTATGTTGGAAAAACTGGGACTAGTCCGCCGGTGACTAACTAATTTCTAGCTAATCGGCCAAATTAGTCGCTAACTGGCTTATCGGCCAAATCGCCCCTAGTCAAGTCTAGTCTGACAAAATCAATCCTAGTCAGACAAAATCGCCCCTAATTCAACACTTCAACCAATTCACTGGCCAATTTCCGGCCTAACTCTGTAAAATCCGGCCAACCTTTGTAAATTACATATAAAAATGTGTGTGTGTATGTGTATATAACTGAAAAATACAAATAAAAATGTTTGCGTGTGTGTGTCTATATAACTGAAAATTACATATAAAAATGTGTGTGTGTGTGTATACAAACTGAAAATTACATATAAAATATGTGTGTGTGTATACATATAAAACTGAAAACTACATATAAAAATTCCAATCAAATTAACCCCGATCAATCACTAGTCCCAACCCCGCCGGCAGACTAGCGCCTAGCGAGTTCTACAGCATTATTCGTGAGAGATCTATAGAACTTTATACTACATATATGCAGTCAATAGTTCTCTCACAAAGACCGAGTGTCTCTATATCCACATGTTATCGCAACTAACAAACTAATTAAAATCCAGAGAGTAATCCACAGCTCAATAATAACAAAATCATAATCCTAACAACTACTACTACTACTCATCAACAACAGATTTCAAATCCTACTAATCAACAACACAGCAATTGCAACATCGACATTAACATTAACATTAGCAATAGCAGTTGTAATGTATACCTGTCCAGGTGTTAAAGGTCCAGAAACAGTCATCTTCGTTATTCAGATTCAGAGAAGTAACAAACTCAAATTCAAATATAATCAAATCGAATCACGATGCGTAACCTAACAACTGGCGCATCGGTGGTGATTAGATCGAGAGTAGTGTGAAAGTATGAATATGAATCTGTGTGAGTGTGTTTGTATTAATGGAAATGGTGTGAGATAATGAAACCCTTACTAACTACTGGTAGACAAGAAAGATGATGGAGAGATCTGAAGCAACAATGATATTAATTAATAATATTAATATTAATATTAATATTAATTTAGTAATGTTTGCTTGAAGAAATGAACTCAACAATAACAATAACAACGCCGTCGGAGGAGGTGTCACCTTCGATGTATGTACGGTATCAATCCCAATCACTTTTTTTAATTTTATTTTATTTTAAACCGGTGATCACGGCTACTTACAGATCTACCACAGTTATTATTATTATTATTTTATTTCATTTTCTTGTTATTTTACATTTTTACCCACATGGTCGATTGTAATAAACATCACATTTGTAGGTGTGCAACTGTGCACCACTTAGTATGTCACATCATACGAGTCGTATGACATTTTGTCTGTTGTTACATTATTCATTCATTATATGATTTGTTACTCATAAGACTACGTAACCACTTGCTCCTTTGATACACTACCCATATCATAGATTTACATCGTACGTGTTGTATGATTTGTTACTCATGCGAATATATAACCATTTTGCTCCTCTGATACACCCATATCATAATTTTACACTCCATTCACATCTAAATAATGTGTTAGAGTATTCGCATATCATTCTTTATCTATATAATTTAATCAAAATACATTTTTCTTGAAATTCGTTTATTTTCTAGACTAGAAACTTTTCACATCTCATCTTCTATCTCCATCTTTATCATACTCACATATACTTATTTTATTATTTTCCTATTTTTCAGACACTCGCATTAAGTTAAGGGGTTTTGGTTGCCATAAACATAGAAGAAGCTTAACTTCTTTCAACCACATCTCTAATTTAAACAATGGGGTGTGAGGGTAAACAAAATGCTTCTGTTAAATTTTTCTAAATAATTTAGAGAAAAATTAGTTTTAGAGAAGAAGATGTGAATGCTCTTAGTCTACTTTTCAATGGTCTAAATATGTTGAAACTGTTACAAATTTAAAAATTATAGAATGTATTGTAAACGTAGTTGAATATTTTATTTTTCAAGTTGGTTTTTTAAGTGACTGTAAGGAAACAAAATGGGTAAGGGGCTGTTTGGCAAACCACTTAATTGGGTGTTATCATCTGATTCGCTCAGACTATTTGGTTCGTTTTAAAAAAACATCTGAATGAAATTCTAAACCTCATATTCATTAAGTGATAAAATAGAGCTGAATGACCAGAATAACCCTAAAGTTCCTTCTCCTTGTACCCTTCTAATCCAAACAGCGCCTCCATCTTTCTAACCAGAAAAGCATCCTTCTTCAGCCCTTCAAACATATCTACCCAGGTACTCTGCTACTTTGATTTCCAATATTTATGAACTGTGAATATGCTACTCTGCTACTTTGATTTCCAAAATTGATTAACCGTTTGGTTCATTCTTTGTTCTGCCATATGTTATGCTTGTATAATGTTTGTGTATTTTAGATTATATCAGATTAATATCCTTGTATAATGGTTTGTGTGTTTTTAGATTATAGAATGGATTAATCAGATTAATATTAATATGATATGTTAGAAATTAGGGCTTCAATTCTATTTTTCATCTCATGAAATAAAGTGGGATTAGCCATGTATATTGTGTTTGTGTTTATATTAATGGGTCGGTTTAGTTTCGCGATTTGTTTTTATAGATGTTTTTGGTGGGTTGGTTTCAAGTTTTTAAACCGTGTACCCGAGTGTTACTCGGGTATGTGTCAAGAAATTTAGACCCGCACTTTGGTTCCGGTTACTAACGGTTCTAACCGAACCGTTACTAACGGTTTGGTTCCCGATTTGGTTTGGTTTGGTTCGGTTCCAGTTTTTTTCGTCTATTCCAATAAAAAAATAATCCAAATTTCATAAAAGACCAATTTAAAAAATAGTGTTGCTGTTAAGTTATTAAAAAATATGGTATTTGAATAAGTAAAGTTAAAAAATTTGAGAATTTAACAAGTTGTTAAACACATGTTTTTAATGTCCAGATAAGTTGTTAAAAAGTAACAAACAATCAAAATTCAAACTCTTAGATTTGTAGGAAAACAAGCTGCAATGCTAAATTGCTAATGTCATAATACTTTAAGAAATGTAGAAAGCAAAACTAAAGTGTTGTGCAATTGGGCTTAGCCAATTTTTTTATTCACTGGATGTATATATTTCATATGTGCATACAATTTTTAATTTAATTAGGTCTAACAATATATATGTGTATATATAATAACAAACAAGATATAATCAAATTTGTTCTTTTTTTTTCTTTCTTTTCAATTGTTCAAAGAAATGACAGAAAAAAATATTAGGACTAATTGGAAGCAAGAGTGTGTTGTCAAAACATTTCTTGAAGCATGTCTTCATGAAATAACACTCAGTGGACTTAAAGGAACTAGCCTTAAGCCAAAATCATGGAAGAATGTAGCGGAGAAACTGAAAACGAAACACAATTTCATTGTGGATCAAAAACAAATGAAGAACCACTATGATTATTTAAAATCAAGATTCGTAGCTTGGTCAAAGCTAAAAAACAAAACCGGCAACGTCTATAATCCTGTAACAAAGACTTGTAATTTGCCGGAAGAAGAATGGAAAATTGAGATAAATGTATTTCTTTATCTAAAAAGCTATTATTAATATAATTCAATAATCTTATAGTATTTTATAATATTTTTTCACACAGTTAAACAAAATAGTAGGATCTTTGAGAAGTACGCCACTTCCCTTCCCCGAGCTTTGTGTTCAATTGTTTGAGGGCTCTACTTCAAATGGGTTTGATAGTTGAGGGCCATCTTCTACACTTCCTCGTCCTTCCGAGGAAGTTTCTAACCATAATTTAAATGATCTTGAGGATTTCGAATGCACTCAAATGGACCCCCCCAACTCAAGATTTTAGTGAGGAGTCATCCGGTCGGTCTAGGGGGAAACACAAAGTTAAGGAAACATTTAATTCAAAGCTAGTAGAGGTCTAGGGGGAAACACAAAGTTAAGGAAACATTTAATTCAAAGCTAGTAGAAGTTGGGGACCATATTACCAAGATGGCAAAGATTTTGATTGAAAAACACAATCTTTCTAATGACATAGATGCATGTATGGAGAAGTTGGGGACATTGGGATGGGGAGAACTTGATGCCAAATATCAAACGGCGCTTTTGCTTTTTGGTGAAAGTGGTGATTTGAGGAAAGTGTGGTTGCAACTTCCGCCACACGTTTGTGAGATATGGGTTAAGAACGCAAGGGCGAATTATGGATTGTGTTGAGTTAATGTGTCATGGATAGGACTTTTGTGGATCTTATGTTATGTAGGGTGTCTTTTTTTTTATATTATGTTATGTAGGATTTGAAATGGTTTATGTGGATGTTATGTTATGTTATGGATTTGAAATGGTTTATGTGGATGTTATGTTATGGATTTGAAATGGTTTATGTGGATGTTATGTTATGGATTATTTGAATGTTATCTTATTGAACTTTTTTTTTCAAATGTTGGTAATTTTTATGATAGGTACCTTATGGATTCGGATGATGAGATTATAGTGTTCATTTTCCTTTGTTGGCATTGGCTAGGGTTATCCTCAAGAAGAATTGAAAGGATAAATTCTTGAATTCGGAATTGACTGGTTATGAATACATGCAAGAATTGTTGCATGGATCTTCTACACAATGTTGTGAGATAATGCGTCTTTCACGTGATGCATTTGTACTATTGTGCAATCATTTTAAGCAAAGAAATTGGTTGCAAAGTAGTAGGTCGATAAGTTTAGAAGAAGGTGGCTATGTTTTTAATTGTTATAGGACACAATGAACGTTTTCGAGTGGTTAAACGAAGGTTTCAACACTCAACAGAAATGATTCATAGGTGTTTTCATGAGGTCCTAAAAGCAATGATGAAATTCGCAAGAGAAGTTATAATTACATCTTCTAATACAATCGCAAATACCTCAGATCGACATAGAAAGTTAAAACAAATATTTCCTGGAGTTATAGGTGTGTTAGATGGAACTCTTATACATGCAGTCGTGCCTGTTGATCAACAAACTTGTTATAAGGGAAGAGGAAAAGGTGAATTTTTCAAAATGTCTTAGCAATTTGTGATTTTGATATGATATTCACATTTGTATGGGCCGGATGGGAGGGCATTGCACATGATTCACGAGTTTTAAAAAAAGTTGCATTTAACCCAAATTCCGGCTTTCCTTTCCCCCCACCAGGTTATTAATTTTAATTATTCTTCAACTTTTATTATTAAATACATTATATATTTTTTGTAATAGTTTTATATTAACGTTTACAGATAAATACTACCTTTGTGGCGCTGCATACACCAACACTCGTGGATTTATGACTCCCTACCGTAATACGAGGTACTGGTTAGCCGATTTTCGACGACAACGAGCGTTAACTAAGGAAGAAAGATTCAATCATGCTCACGCGCAACTCAGAAATGTTATCGAGCGCTCCTATGGTGTTTTGAAGGCTAGATTCCCAATCCTAAAGCAAATGGCTCCATTTTCTTTTCCAATACAAAGACACATAGTGATTGCTTGTTTCGCTGTCCATAATTTTATAAGGAAATGCAATATTCATGATCAATTATTTATGGACTACGATGTGAACACTATCTTTTCTGAAATACAAGGTGGGGAAGGTGATGGTCAGTTCGTTCACGACATAGAATGAGGTTCACCAAGCGTTGAGTATATGACTACTTTGCGTGATGAGATAGCTACTCAACTAATTTCTAATGAATAAAATTCACATTGTAGGCAAAATATTAATTTTTATTTGAATTTTAGTATGTTTTAATGGACTCTAATTTGGATTTTCTATGATGTTATGTATTTTCTTTTTATGATTATTTAT
Organism: Bidens hawaiensis; assembly: GCF_021521415.1. NCBI lineage: Eukaryota > Viridiplantae > Streptophyta > Magnoliopsida > Asterales > Asteraceae > Bidens > Bidens hawaiensis. Next base: position 62,417 of record NW_027492781.1, read on the forward strand.
CAATCAGAGTTCTAACCAAACAAATATATTTCATTCAGCACGAAATAGATCATAGGGGTAAAATAGTCATTCGGCATAGTTATTCAGACATCCAACCAAACAACAGTTTATTGGTTCAGCACTTGCTGATTCAGAGTCTCTTAATCATTCAGACATCTTAATGGTTCAACACTTAATGGTTCAGCAGTTGCCAAACAACCCCTAAGTTTCAATGAGATAAAGCCATAAACTAATGCTTAACCACAAAACCGATGAATAATATGTGACGAGTACCTTACATATATGAGATATGATTATAAAATCATGTGTGAAACTGTTATTGCTAAAATCATGTAGTTACATTTTTAATTTTAGAATTTAATGTATGCTTTTAGGTATAATGTTATATACTTTTTGACATTATTTTATAATATACCGAAACACAATTTATGTATATGGCATTGTAGTCGCAATATTTGGTTGTTGGGACAGTAGTTAACCAATGAACAAGGTTATTAGTTACATAAACAATGTTATAGTTAGGTGGTTATGATGTCTTGTTTTTGTGTTTTTTAAAGCTTTAGGTGTTACATTGCTTTCTTATGCGTTTGGGGGAGTTGGGGTCTTTTATAATTTACAATTCTCCACCAAGAACATTAACTAATTTGTTTATAATAAAGGAAATGTTATTATTTAAATTATTTGACTATTTTAATAGATAGATGCTTCACAAATGAGCACTTCTCAACCATAAAGGAAGAAAGTTTGGTTATTTACAAGAAGAGAGTGATGTAGTAATTATAAAAGAGTTGGATAAGATTAAACTCTACGTATTAGTTTCTTAATTATGGGATACTCTGTTTTAACAAATAAAATATTATTAGATACACTACAAAACGCATTATAATTTACAATTGTATATGTATGTTATGGCTTGTATGTTACATGACAATAATTTATATGAACATCAAGTTACCATTTATCTCATACCTTTAATAAATAAGGGTGGCAATCTTAATCGTTAAGTGAGCGAGCGATTGTAAATTGTACACGTTCCAATAATGATGTCAGGATGGATTACTATCTGCTAATAAGTCATATCTTGGATAATTAAAATCAATTTGTCAAAAAGTTATTAATTACCCATTAATAAACTTATCTAACAATGAAGAGCTAACTGATTTTAATTATATTTACTTAAATATACAAACAAATAGTCTTTTTAAGTTGCATTATGAATAAGAGAATTTAAAACTCTCAGAATAAACATAAAACTGGCATGTTACCGTTGTTAAACTTTATCATAATTTAACTAAGAAAACAAACGTTAGTTATATAATAATAATAATAATAATAATAATAATAATAATAATAATAATAATAATAGTTTTATTTTCTTATGTATTATTACTTTCATCACATACATGATGCATTCATTCAAAACTAATTTTATTAATAACTATAAAATATACCAATGTTACTGAAATAGATCATTCAATTGCACCCAAAAATAAAAATAATGAAATAATAATAATAATAATAACAATAACAATAATAATAACAATAACAACAACAATAATAATAATAATAATAATAATAACTACTAGCAAGCAGCATTAGGATTTAATAATCACTCCAAGTCAACATACACTAACCCAATGGATGTTCAACAATAACTATAACTACCCAAAATAATTGACATCCAATCTTTCAAATTCCGATTAGACTTCAAAACCCAATGGTTAGTTAAGTTAAACATAAATCTAGGTAAAACTTCATATTTTAGTTACCTCCCCAGTCCCAAACAACATCATCCGGCACAGCCGCCAAATCTCCACCTTCCGGAAGCTCAAAACCCCGCTTGAAAACCGCAATCTGTGATGCAAACCCAGGTTCCACACCTTCAGCCCCACCAACACCACTAAACCCAACACTGTAATTGTGTTTTTTGGCAAGGTCAACCGCCCAGACTTGAAACTGCTCTCGTGTCCACTCAAATTTGTGGTCAAAGTTACGGAATTTGCATGGTTTATTTGGGTTTTTATCTTCGTCTTCTTCTTGGGTTTGAGTGGTTGATTTCTGAAGTATTACATTGTATTCGTAGTTTGGAGTTGACACAATGAGAAGTTTGGGACAAAATAAGCTCAACACCACATTGCCAAATATAGTAGCTTGTTCTTCAGGCATGTGCTCAATAACCTAACACAAAAATTTCCCAAAAAAAAAATAATAAGAATAATAAAGGACACGCTTAATCGCGCATAAAAAATGTTGAAATTTAACTACCTCTAAACAGGTTCCGATATCGCAATCGTACAACCGAGAATCAAAGGTTGTGATTGAACCGTCTAAAAGAAGAGCAGATTTTAGACCACTAGTTTTCACTGGATTGGCGGAATTGCTTAGCTTGGAATGAAGGGTCTGTTTAAAAAACCACAAAACATCAAAATATATATTTTTTTTTGAACTTGTAAAACAATGTGCTACATATATATCACCTTTGCTGCACGAGCTAGGGCTTTTACTGATATGTCAACACCGATAATTTTTTCAAGTGAAGTTGGATAATCCAATAATGAGTCCAATAAGCTTCCGGAGCCACAGCCAAAATCAACCTGTCACAAAACAAACAATGACCTCTGATCATGTGGAATTTCAGAGAAATGAATTTCCAAGATTTCTGAAAATACCAAGAAAGTTGCAGAAGATTCTTTGATGTGTTGCACTGCATAATTAACACGTTGTTTTGATAAAGAAGGGCTAAACAAGGCTTTTTCCATTCTATCTTCCAAGGGTTCGGTAACGCGCAGCAAAGTTATGGAATATTCTAAGCTGCACCCGCCTATTTTGCATAAAATTGATAAAACTAATATTTAAGAAAAGGATACAATAATGAGAAGTTGTGTGGTTTCAACAAATTTAAGTAAAGAAGGGTCCTTCATTGATTAAATCATTTTAGAAAAAAGAAAACAATAATGGAGTTTTAAAACGATCCACCCATTTTCAAGTAAATGATTGGAAACCAACTCTATAATAAACCAGTAATCAATCTCACCTGATGAGAGTAACAACAGAACTCGTGCAGGATCACCATTGGCTGCAAAAATCAACTCTTGAGAAGTCAACTCCGCTTTAAACCGAGCCGATTGACCCACACCCATCTGAGCCACGACTACCTCAAATTCAGGGATAACAGCTTCACTTCCCAACTCAAATTCAAACTCATCATTTTTCTCGATAACTTCTTTTTCTCCTTCGTTAACCAAAGAAACACTGTAGCTTACACACACTAAACAACCACTCGATGCAAAAACTTCAGTGTCTAAGCCTTCTATATTATAAGAAAACTTGGTATCCACACTATTCGATTGCTTTGTGCCATTAGTTTCTAGTAAGTTTTTATGCACCAACGAGAAAAGATTCAACTCTTTTGAGATATGTTCAGGATAGAAGTCAAGATCAAGTTCATTTCTGTATGGAGTCAAACTGCCAGGAACATTCAATTTCTTTAAGTAGTTATTCAACCAAGAAATAATTCTTGAAGAAGCATTCTGGATAGCATCAGTTTGTTTCTTGAATGACTCTTGAGGGTAATAATGTAATATCAAATCCTGACCCTTGGATAATATTTTCACTTCACATTTAGAAGTTTCTTCAGGCGCATCTTTAGTAACAATCAAAGAGAAAACAGGTTCTGGTAATCGATGCTGGCGACAAAACATACAAAGGATTTCCCTTGGATATAAACCCCTCCAATTACTCCGGGTCCCGAATTTTGGAGGCAATTCAGCTGCAAGTATTGCCTCACGTGATAACTTATATATCCCAGTGGGTACTTTACTCATAAGTAACCTGAACCATCAAACGATAACCACCTTCAAAATTTGACCCTTAAAGAAAGTAGTTAAAAAGCAAAAGAATGAGAAACAAGAACCTGTAATATGTTCGAGGAGATACGTCTTCAAAGAAAAGATCACAAGACTTCCACAAGTATCCAATAGTAACCAAAATTGCATCCCCGTATACATCTTGACCAGATAAATAAGTCGCCCGTGTGTTTATATATGATCCGTTTTCAAAATCTCCTTTATCCAACTGGTGTAAATTAGGATCATGAGAATACAACCGTGTTTCTGAAGAAGATTTTCCAATGCACCTGGATATAAAAAGGCAAATAATTTAACTAAAAGATATTTTATTGATAATTAACAAAAGCAGGTATAAAAAAACAAAATCTTCTGAATTCGATACATTTTACATTTCTATTATAAAATACAGGCAATATATTTCACATACTGAAATGAAATGCATATAATACTTGTTTGACTGGCATACCTGGAGAGCAAAACCATAGAAGCATCTGCAGCTCCAAGTTCTCTAGCAATGGCATCCATGTAGTACTTATTTGCAGAAACATCTAGAGTCAAAGGCTCAACATCCTTTTCAACCAAATATGGTATACGGATAGCTTTAACATGCGTTTCTTGATCACAGCAAACATCTACAGATTCCAAGACTTCAGGAGGGTACGGACTTGTTCTTTTTAACGACATAAACTCTCTAGAAACAAGTACAGGTTCAGGTAACCTCGTCGCAGCATCCATAATTATCGACATTACTTCCAATGGTTTTGACTCGGTTTCTGGTTTAATTCTCTTGCACAAATTATAAAGCTTAGAATCAAAGATAGTCATCACAGAAATAGGGATGAAACCGTTAAGAGAGCCTTCTCTCTGCAAAGCTGCTCGGAAGTGGCCACTCAGTGGATGACAGATGGAATAGAACTGTATACAGGATATAAAGAAACAAATATTAAGAAGTATGAATAATGCATAGCAGGCGTAGAATGATGTTTGATCACATAAAAAAACTACCTCATTTGAGAATAAATAGGACAGCCGAGAAACCAACTGATCTGATGCATCTTCAACAGGAGGATCAGTTAACTGCAAAAGTAGAAATAACAATAAACAAAAAAACATACTTTTGTACTTAACATATTGATCATAAAAAGTATCAAACCTTCTCTAGGGCTTTTTCAGCAGCAGATTGCATTGCATCTTTCTTTTTTTTGCAAACATCCGACACAACACTAAATTCAGGAAGTTCCAAGTTGCAACGGTACAAACAAGGACCTTTTTGTGGAATAGCCAGCCCAGGTAATCCATTTGATGAATTATCTTGAACTTCTTCTATGTTATAACGCGCCTTATCCCCGAATCTTTGGTGTATAACAGCCTTAGGATTGACATTTTCCTTCTTTGATGAGCCGCCTCCTACCATTTTATACTTTTCTAATATAAGGTTCTGACAAGATTAATTAGCAGCTGCGTTTATCAAACATACATGTATAAGTTACCAGCAAAACATGTGCTCGTTTCTTGAAAGAGTAATGTAACTTCAAATGCAACAACGCTTGGATTTGAAATAAAAAATATGATTCACCTGCCCTAGTCAAAGCAAATAATCAATAGAACAAATTTCCCCTAGGGGTGTAAACTGTAAACGATCCAATCATTGGCTCAAGCTTGGCTCATTTTGACTGACAAAAGCTCGAGCTTGGCTCTTTTCAAGCTCTTTTTTCTAAAGCTCAGATTCAGCTCATAAATTGTTTTCTCAAGCTCAGACTCGGCATGGACTTGCCTTGTTTACCATTTATTAATAATTATCTTATACATGTTTTTAATTACTTATATACCTTTCAGAAAAACCTTACACGAGCCTAGCCTCTGCTCGAGCTCGTGTAGTACCTTACACGAGCCAAAGCTCAACTTTTTTAAAATCTTTTTCTAAAGCTCGGGATCAGCTCATGAAACGTTTTTTCAAGCTCAAACTCAGTTCGTTTACTACTTATTAATTAATTCATATACTTTTTAAACTATTTTTATATATGTTGAGTAAAACCTTAAACGATCCAACGAGCCAAAGCTTGGTTTGAGCTCGTGTAGCACCTTATTCAACCCAACGCTCAGTTGTGCAGTGTAAAACCAAGCCATAATAGTCCGAAAAAGATAAATATAAAAATACACAAGGCTCGTTAGAGCTCGACAAGCATAAACGAGCTTCCCATACAAGGCTCGAGCTAAAAAAATCTCGGCTCATTTCGAGCTTTTTATCGATCACACATGCAAGAAAACCAAAATATTTCCAACAAAAAACCTAAAAACTAAAAAGCAAATGCTAACAAAATTGAAGCATAAGTAACCCTAAAATATTGGGGAAAAAGCAAGCATTTGGTAACCCTAGGCAAAACACACATGATTCATAAACTATCAAAAGTAAAATAAACTAGTTGATGTTTAATTACACATCTATCGTCAAACGGTACACGCAGTGAGATGATCTATTACTCGAGCAAAAGGTAGAACACGCTGTAAATAATAAATAAGCAGTAATAATCGACACGAGAAATAACAGTGAGCTGTAATGTTATAAAATTAAGGAAGATTAAAGTGGAAACTAATACTAATTGAGTGATCGGAAGCAAGTTTAGTTACCTGCTGAACATTTGCAACGCGAGGTGATTGATGAAGGATGGGTTACCGTACAAAATGATTCGATGCTGCTGCTGCTGCTGCTGCTGCTGCAGAGTGGGGTTTGTTTGGTTCGATTTCCAAAAAGCAAGTGAAACGTGTTCTTGGGGTTTTAGTTTTAGAGAGGGAAAAGGTATTATTATTATTATTATTATTATTACTACTACTGTGGTGCGTGCCTATAAGGTGTATATATGTGTCAACTCTCAGGTGGTGGGCAAAAGCGAAATTGCATTAATTTTGACGTTATTTTACTAATCTCGTGAAAATAACGTTAAAAGTGTTGGAAGGTTAATCAGGCGTCATGTAGTGGCGTTGATAGCCGAAAGACAATGGTACATACATCAATCGGGCAGTGTCCCGATGATTGAGTGTTATGTGCCTTATGTCCAATGTTTGATGCAAAATTACTACGGAGTAGAGGTAAGGTTGTCGACATCTTACCTTTCTCAGACCATACCGTAGCTTTGATATTGGTGGAATTTAATGAGTACGATGATTATGATTATTATTATTATTATTATTTACTTTTATAAAATGATCAAGAAGTGTATGTACGAACACCTTTAAACAAGGTTCAACATAAATCAGGTAAGAGTTAAACTGACCAAACTTAGTTATTTACAATAGAGTTAGTTCCTGAGTTATGAGAGTATCCTTAATCAAGTATGGTTGTGAGTCAGACATATATTCTTAGGGGATCATATAGATACGTTGAGGGTGGTTCATTGTTTTTATTTTCTTCCTTTTTCGAAAAAAATAATAAATAAAAAGAAAAAAATAATGGTTGGAGCTAGTTCGGTAGCTGTTCAAAAGAATCAATTAATTCAAGCGGCTCTAGAGCTAAGAGTTCTATGTCTAGGTTGATGATAGTTCTTTTAGTTAATCTTAGCTACTACCTGACATACTTATCTTATTTTTTAAAGCAGTTATTGACGTTATGTATTTATTCTCATTGCTTTTGCTGACTACACCTGGGTAGTGAGCAGGCCTGGGCTGGCCCGAAATGGGAATCAGACTTCATTCACTTGTAACATGGGATATTTGATATTTTTATGTATGTTTGTTTATATACATACAACTGGATCAAAGTCTTTGTTGTATTAATTATCAAAATGCAGTTTCATTCTTAGCAAACATATAACACTTATACATATCTACAATGATAGATCATAATATAATACTCCATAAGACTGATCAATAAAGAAATCAAGATGCGTGTCTTCTTAGTACTCTCCCTTCAACATAAACAAATTTCACGAAAACATATTTCTTTTATTAGTTTATAGTTTAGTCACTTTAACTAATAGTACGAGGTTTAGAGTTCTTGTTTTGGCAAGCAAACACGTTTGCGGTATTCTCCAAACCAAATATGTCACGTTTTAAAAAAGTCAGGGAATTTGAAAAAAAAAAGTAAACAAACATTTGAAAATTGATGATGTGTCTTATGGATTATTATTCGTTGTTAACCAAATCTTATTAATTGCTACTTTTGCTGGATGAAGTTAATGTGTTTTTGTTTCTTTGTTGATACTCATGAGAACTTGTCTAAAAAAACATTATTATGCATCTCTAGGTAAACCGTTGATGGCTTGTCATGATTAGCTAGCACTTGAGACCTTGATCACACTTTGAAGGTTTGTTTTCACCCTCAAATATTGCTTATGTAATTTCTACCAACAATATTGTTACCATTCGGTCGTCCACAAAACAGTCATATAGCTATTTTGACAAGAAAGTGGAGCTTTGAAAATTATTAGTTAGAATAGTTGTTTGAACAATAACCAGAAGGTTGTTCTAACCATATGAGGGTTAAAACTTTGAAAATTATTGGTCAAGACGGTTGTTTAGCTAATATTTAGACAAGTATTCTGTCCATAGACGATCAAACTTCGAATTTTTTGTTGTCACACCGACTGTCCAACTTCTATTTAAACGTCTGTTTGACTGATATCTAGACTGTTGTTTTGACTATAGACGGTCAAACTTATAATTTTTTTTGTTGAAACGACCATCAACCTTTTATTTGGACAACATTTGACCAATATATGGATAATCATTCTGTCCATAGACGGTCAAACTTTTTTTTTTGTCAGAACAACCTCCCAACCTCTATCTGTGAAATAGTGTGGGGAATAGCTGGCTCCTAGGTAAAATTGTTATTATTGGAACTGTTTTTGATTCTTGCGCATTGTTAATTTTTTTTTATCGAAAGAGAGTTTAAGTCTTAGGAAATAGATATCTTGTATATGTCTAGGTCGATCTATATATAATAAGAAAGACACAAAGACAAGCACGAGGACAACAGTTACAATACTGTCATGCATGAAACTTACTACAGCATATGATAATTATATATAATAATCCGAAACGAATCGATGCATTTTCATAATCCAGAGTGAATAATGAAATCAAGATACAAGTAATTATAGTACTGTAGTTTGAACATAAACATTTTTCATGAAAAACAGACAGATTTTATAGTTTCATTCAGTAGTACTGAGTAATTTAGAGTTCTTGTTATGGAAACCAGACACGCTTGCAGTATTCTCCCAGCGCCCATAACGGAAAAGTGTTCCTATATTCCAGATAAGTGTTCCTAAATTTTTCAAATTTAGTGTCTTTAAGTTTAACTTATTGACATAGAAAGGTAAATTGGATATTTATAATCTAAACTATATCATCGTACGAATACTATTTGCCAATGTGTCATGATATGCATTATTAAAATTCACTTTGGCATACATATAACAATAGTTACTGTATCAAAATATACATGTTGAGGAAAGTCTTCATTATCTGTCCATTGATGAACAATTTTGCTGCCTTGTGTAGTGGTGTTGGATCCCTTTTCGCCTTTTCAATAAAACATGTTTTGTTAAGGTATTTCGTTTTTTTATTTGTATTTCGATGTATGAATATTGTTTATGTGTATGTATGTTCTACTAGGACTCTCATTTAACTAATCAGAATCATAGGAAAGCTTCGAACCTGTCCGCCCAATAGAAGACGAACATGGCCCATGAAGTTTGCACCAAATTCGTTCGATTCTCCTCCAAAGGTATGAACTTCTGATCATTTGATCCAACAACATCACAATATATAAGATATAATAAAACTTTATACGCACACGCGTATTGAGTAAATTAATTTATGTTTTTATGCATGGTCGCATTTATATCAACCAAAAAAAACATTTTTAGATAATGGGTTTTGTCGTGACAAGTATAATTATCCGAGCATTAAAAACTCGTCACGTACGCACCTAATCTGGGCATGGTTGCATTTAAATGCTTGCAAAGCTTGAATTATGGAGCCTGGTACATTCAACTTGTCTAACACCACAAACATAACAAATACACCCTCATTTTGTTGGGCATAGGACCTAAGCTGTAGACAAAATCGAGTCATCGCAAGCATATTAAATAAAATGAATTATTCTTTTTATTCCAACTTTTTCCTTTTAACGAGGTTAAATTTTTATAATGTTTTTGTTTATAAGATTTCGGATTAATTATTAGCAACCTTCGCTGTAACATGTGAGTTAACGTAGACGACTTGTTTTCTTATATATAAGCTTTCTAGCACGTTAATTTTATTTCGCCGTTTAACATGTATAGTATAGAATTTTGTAATTGCAAGTTGTCTATGTTGTCTTAATATATCTCCACGTGATTTTAGGGCATTTGCTTAAAACTTTTTAAGTTGTATTAATGAAGTAGCTTTCAATTTACATTTATTATTGGAAAATTGGGTTTTCTTTTATTAATTCAAACTATTAGTCACTAGCCAATAATAATACTATTCCTAACTAAGATAAATAGTGGGCACTTTTTAAGTAACATGCCTAGTAGTTTGGGTAGTGTGATTATATAAACGAGTCATAGGTCTTTTGCTTGGGATTATGAATGAAATATGATAAATTAAGACTAGTTCTATGTTATGTTCTTTCAAGCTTCGTTCTATTTCTTTGGACCATTTGATCAACAGTTATAGGTTCGCATCAATCCGACGATACATGAAATTTTCATTTTGCAAAACCGAGTTTGATTAACTTCAAGTAAAGGCCCGGACTTTAGAATGTCGCCCGCTCTTATATCATTTAGGAATTCGATTGGATTAAATTTGTATTATTATTCATTATAATAAAAAAAAACATTATAAAACAAAAATATATACACCTTTATTTATTAATCATAACACCACAAACACAATCATAAAACGTAAGTAACATGGTACCTTGATACATATAAACAATAAACATAAAACATAACATGGTAATCGATCAACAGCTTACACCGCAAGCGGAGGCTATACCGGATGCAAGCAGCCGGTCCACTGCAAGGATAATTTTCTGCGAATTAGTACCCCCACGACGCAGCGCGTCAAAGAGCTTTCTGAGCCTAGGAAGTTCGGCTTGGCTGAAATACTGTGGGATCACATAGTTAAATAGCAGCTCCAGTTTCTTTTCCGTCGACAAGGTGGCGAGGAGGTCTTGGAGGGCCTTATCGGTTGGCACGAAAGAGGTATTGTTATTCAGTTTATGTAACTCGTCAAAAAGTAGAGTGTTGTTGAGTTTGCGAATGATGGGCAGTTGCTTAAATAAGGTTGTTTCGGACCCAATACTTAAGATTTTTTTTTTTAAAGTAAATATTGATCCTTTTATATATAACATAAACCGAACTACATCTGGATAATGGGTAAGCGAGCAACAAGCTACGCCGCTATCCCCTTTTGAATCGCAAAGCCTATTCTACTAAATATAAATCCTTGGTTCCTCGGGCTCTGCGAGTCACTGTGGACCACCTTCTGCACCCGCTCCAAGAAGCGAACCGCCTCGGAAGCTAGGGATCCAAAAGTGTCGAAGGCAAATGGAATGAACACGTGCTGATTCTCCAAACACGATGTCTCTTGCTTAGCAACCTTCCTAGACTACGCTCTCAAAACCGCCTGTCCCGGTACGAAGCCACTGTCTCTCAGCCCCACCAACGGGGACATCCCAGTGAGGTCAACACAAGCATGCTTACCCCCTGCCCAGCCAAACACAAGAACATCCGCAGGACGCAGGGTAGATTTTTCCTCACGTGGATCAATCAAAAAGTTAACAGGTGCCTCTTTCTTGGCTGAGATCCCGGCACGTCTAAGCACATCCCATAACACATCTCTAACCCAGTCATGACGATACTTGAATCCCGGCAATTCCTTACAGTGGAGGGCATGCTCACCGAATCTATCCAAGCAAGCTTTTTTACAAATGGGGCATAATTCATCTGGAGGGAAAAGGGGAATCATAGGCCGGTATTTAAGGATGGCTCTGTATTCAACTGCCAACATCCGTTGCTCAAGACCTTCAATGGGCACAACAGTCAAAAAATCCTGGGCATGAGCCCCCTTGAGACAAGCTAAAACTGCCTTTTGTCTAGGGGTCATATCGAATCTCTCCTCCAAATCATGTACGTGTTTACCATAAAGAGCACTCGCCAAGGTTTGTTGAGGTTTCTTGGGGGCGGTCTCCTTATCAGTAAAACCGCCTATATCAAGGTTTGGGAGAGTTGTTCCAATATTACCAAGTGCAAAAGAGTAGTCAGGATCTACCCCCGTAACACCAGCGTTTCGCAGGACGTGGTCCTGCAATTTCCACGACTGAGACCTGGAAGCCACAAATGCATATGCGGAGACATCCTCAGCCGAAAAAATTCCTAAGCCTCCGCAGCGCATAGGGAAGGAAGCCAACCTCCACCGGAGGTCCCCAAACTGCGGTCCTCCATACACAAAAATATCTTCAATTGCCCCCCGCAGGCCCGCATCAAAGATGGACACAGCCTCTTTGACATGTTCAGGTTGACAGGTCCGGAGCCCAAACACTAACTTAGCAACCCCCATGCACGAGCGTAACAAAAGGAGCTCACTTTGGGGGTCCCTCAAGTCCGGCAGGCGTTTCATAAGTTCAGCCGCCCTCAAAGCTCTTTTAGTTGCCAAAGACCGAATAAACCCTGCATCCCGACTAACCGCTCCCCCCAAAAGTTTAACTCCCATCGCAGGCCTGCTAATCTCTCCAGGGAAAAAACCCGACACTTTCTTCGAATCATCACATGACAGCCAAAAAACCTCTGTTTTTCGAATATTAAGCCTAAGCCCTAGAGACGCCCCCTCTGAGCGAATAATTCCCAACGCTCTAACGACCTCCTCAGCCTTACCTATAATAGTGCCATCGTCTAAATACCAAGCATGGAAGGGCAAGGAACAGGTCCCCTGCACCCTAAGGATGAGCGGATGAATGACCAACGCAAAAAGAAGAGGGCCAAGGGGGTCCCCTTGTTGCACCCCAGTAAAAGCCCCAATATGAGTATCCCCCACATATAAACGGGCGGGGCGGGCATATAAAAACTGGACCCATGGGAAGATGGATGGACATATGCAGCTAACTTCCCTGAAAAGGGTCGTCCGATCCACCTCGTTGAAGGCGTTAGAAAAATCAACAGTGAGCATAGCAAGGGACCCGTCAGAATGAAACGCGCTCAAAAATCTGTTAGCACTATGCAATACCGCATCTGCCCCATTAGGGATCCCAACCCCGAATTGGAAATCCCCTAGATAAGCAGCCACCTTTTTCCCTATTTTACACATAGCGACTTTCGACACCAATCTTCTCCAAATGGCCCCCACTGCGATGGGTCTAATTCCATTGTCAGGCTTCAACAGGGGGGGGTCAACGGTGCCGAAGCAATGAACTCCGCTAGAACTTTTGGACAAAGCCCCCCAAGCCACAAGTTGACAACATCAGTGCTGGCCTTTAAGAGCCCGGAGGCGGTCGGAGACCCCTGGCCACAGAAAGCGTCTAAAATATGTTGGGCTCGCAAACCATCCCTCCCACAAGATGTACCTTTCGGGAAGGTTTTAATACATTCCAACACACAATCACCGTCCACCTGCAAGGCTGGTTCCGATAGCACGACGGAGGGCATGGTCGGGGGGTCCACCACAGGATGTTTATCAATCAATGCTCTCAAAGTATCCCCCCCCCCCCCGGCAGGCGCGACCCCGGATGAACACAGGACTTTGATCGCCGCTGTGTAATGGTCGTCCGCTACCTTCCGGAGGCACTGCTTGATATTGCCCCCTCCCTCTTCTTTATGTTGGCAATCCCACATCACTGGAAGTTCAAGGAGCGGTAGCACCAACTCTTCTAAACCTGCCCCATCTTTCCAAACAGCCAAAGCCCGTATAATGGAGCTACATTGAAGCGATTTCCTGTTACCGGACCTTCGTTCTTGCCTAGTAGCCGGTTTGACAACACGTAACGTGCAACGAGGCAACAACAAAAGTTTAACCCAAGCCTCAATAGACCTCGGGGCATCCACCACTTTGCGGAGCCCCCCTGACAAAGCCTGGGCAAAAGCCATGCGACACGCGGGCGGGATACTCTTGACAGTGGCAATAGGAATGGCGAGGACGCGCTCAAAGAGAGCGACATCTACCACAAACGTCTCAGACTGGCCACTCCCAATTTCCACCTGCGAATCGCGGGGTTGAGGGATCCCCACAATAAAATCAAAGTCGCCTCCTGCACGTGGGGTGCATTTAACAACTTCTTTTCCGTGCAGACAAGGCTTATTCAAGGCATGCAGGGCCATGCACTCCCCGCATAACCAGTTCTTAAGCAAGCGCAAGGTTTCGACAACGTCATTGTAGAGTTCCAAGTCCGAAGCAAGACGCTCCTTTAACTGATCTCTCCTTTCCTTTACATTGAAGTGATCCCGCTGAAAATGCATGAGTAACCTAGAGTACCCCTTGTATCCCGGGATACCATCTTTGCAAACATGAAAATTTTTAAAGGGGCAACGCCAAATCCCCGTGCCCGAGCTAGGACCGGGCTCTCCACCACAAACCCTCATAAATCACTTAAGAAATTAAAACTTTTTTTGTTTTTGGAAACAAAGGAAATTAAAATAAAATTTGATGTTGGCATTTAATCAAACACCTGGCGGGCATTACTAGCGAAACCTCCAAACTAATGTCATTCAAAACAAATCGCCTAGAAAATGAAATGCTAGAAGACCAAATAAGCAAAAACCGAGAATGGGTGATGACGGTGGCAAAATAAGGGTGAAGCAGTGAGGTGGAGATGGGGGGTAACGGCTGTGGCGGTGGTGGGTGAGAGGCGGAGACGGTAGGGTTGATTTTCCGCATTCCTGTCCTCATTCAAGACTTGTATGAGGAAATCATAAAGTTGTCTTTGGGAAAGAAAATCTAATTGGGAATGTGTCGATGGGAGGAGGAGGAGGAGGGTGATGATGGTGAAGGGTAGGAAAATAGAACAAGGGGAAGCCATTGTAGTGATCGATATGTAGGAATTGGTGGGAGATTATACATATAAATAGTAAGAGGATATGCTTATTTTTCCGTATTTAAATCTTAAGAAATCTCACATCATGATCTTTAGCAACTAATTAATCAGACTAGTCAATTTATTACTTAAAATGATACACATAGTGGACATCACATTAGCAAAAACGAAACCCTAAAAATGCAATCTATAGAAGGTAAACAATTTACTTGCGGATATTCGAAATACATATCCTCTATGGTTGCGAAAGAAGAAAAGCATAAACCCTAACCTCGTGAAAGTGAAACTGAAACTGAAACCCTCAATCCAACAAAGAACAAAACCGTCAACATATGAAAAAAAACACAAAAATATTTAAAAGGAAAAATCTACACATAATCCATAATGGTGTTGCAAAAGCAACAATAAAAACATGTAGATCATAATCGTCGTTTGAAAAGACGATGAACAGAAAATCGATTTGATATACATAAAATAGATGAGAAATTGGCTGTAAAAACCGATAAGATTGACATTTGACAAAGCAACTGGTGAGAACATTCACAATAAAGATTTTAAATGGAATGTTTTTTTTGGAGTTTTTCCATCTCATAATCTCATTCATATTTTGCTATTACGGTTGGCACTTTTAAAACACATTTTTCAAATAAGTTATTTTACAAGAACAAGAAAAAGAAAAACTAAGGCTCTTTTGGAGGTGGTGGACCAAGTGGGCGGTTGAGTGCTGAATTAACAAATAGTTGTTAAATGTAAAAGGACGTGTTGAATGGAGTATTAACTTGTTTTACTTGATAAAACTTAAGTTATAAATCTTTTCTAGTAAAATATTAAAGCCCAAATTCGAGTCTTTAGAAATCTCACATGTCGAATGGTAATTCAAAGTCTAACATACTTATCTTTTTTTATATTTGGAACGACCAACTAAAGAACGTCGGATACTTCGTATGCGGCTTCCAATGGCTAAAGGTAGCCCTGGCCGGCACGAGTCCGGACGGACGGACCCCTAGCGGTCCACCTATTGAGGGATTCCCCAGATAAAACCCGACCTCCACGCCCGCCATACAACACGACAGGAAGAGCCGGTAAAACCGGGTGAGATCAGTACTCGAACCCAGGCAAGCTAGGGTCATCCCTCATATCTCTCATATAAATTAATGATAATGAGGTTTGAACCTCTTACCTCTCACTAATAAAATGCGTGCTCTACCATTGAACCATATCCAATTTACGTCAACATACTTATCATTGAACTATTCTTTTAATTAAAACATGTTATGCTTAGATTTTCCTTCAAATTATATATGTCATGTAATTTATATAATAACAATATCAACTAAATTTAGCATTGTGGTTTTTCACTTTGTGGAATTAGAGTTGTGCTCTCTTCATATTTTGATTTGGCTAGCATATAATGCTTCTAAGTTTTGTAATCATTTATATGTAATACTTTAAACTTTTGTAAGAATGATATAATTCAAGATATGTTTTTAAACAACCTATATATATGTAGAAACCTTAATCTTATGTAACAGAGTTTGTGACTCTACACTTGAATTGACTTCTTTAATGCATTTAGAAACATTCAAAATTTCAAATCCACCGTCATTTTCCGTAATGCGGAGGATGAAAAACTAGTTTAGTTATAAAAACAAGCTATTATTTAAAATCATTTTTTCCATGCTTAACTAAAAAAAATGTGACTGAATCAGGAACAAGTGTGAACATTCACAATTAGGAATTTTTATGGAATGTTTTTTAGAAGTTTTCCACATTATCCTATTTATCTATTACTGGTAGTTTACCCGTGTGATGTTGCGGTGATGACAATTATTTAAACAGATTTTTAATAGTTACAACTTTTTAAACATATGGCATGATACGGTTTTTTCAAAAAATGAATGTTGATTTTTGTACTTTGCAATTACTATACGAATCATAAAAAACAAGTTTTATATGATCGAAACTCATTTTGCTGAGCATTTTTACCTGAACCAAATATATTATGGTAGTCACGATTATTTGGGAAGTTTTTTGAAACTTTCATGCACGACCAAAGATATAATGTTCACCCATAGGTAAAATTGATATTTCCTTTAAATGACACAAATTCATTTTGCATATAATTAATTATTATGACATAAACCAAAACTTTTTTTTTAAGATATATCGAACTCATTATGCTTATAATATGTTTTAACCAGAATCATAGTTGACAGTTTATTTTTAATGTCCCAAACTCATTTTACTGATTATCCATCTTAATCTGAACAAAACTTTAATTTTTTTTATAATAGCCTAAATCCATTTGGCTTACATCCCATTATAACTCGAACGCATTTTAACATATTAAAGTCCTCGATCGTTAATCCGAATAAATAAAAAATATTAGAAAAATAATGGAAACTCATTTTGCTAGGCATTTTGACCTGAACCAATTCTACTATGTTAGTCACGGTTATTAGAAAGTCTTTTGAAACCTTCATAAACGACCAATGATTTAATGTTTTACCCAAAGCCGAAATTGATATTTTTTTAAATGACTTGGATTCATTTTGCATACAATCGTTTTGAAGCAAACCAAAACCATTTTTAAAATGACTCGAACTCATTATGCTTATAACATTTTTTAAACATAACCAAAATTGACAACTTTTTTTTCTTAAATGACTCAAAACTCATTTTACATATTGCCTGTTTTGGCCTAAGCAATATTTTAAACTTTTTTTATACTGACATAAACTCATTTGGCTTACATCCAGCTATAACTCGAAGGCGTTTCGACCTGTCAAAGTCGTCAATCGTTGACCTGATACAATAAAACAGTTCAAAGAAAATGATCAAAACTCATTTTGATGTTGTTTTGACTTGAACCAAAATTGATATCTTTTTTAATTGAAACGAAATCATTTTGGTATAAGTTTATAACATGTGCACAATTATTCTTACATTGGAACGCCGACAAAAATTAACACGTTGTGATCGCCTGTTTGAAATTTATTAAGATGTATTATATTCAAATATATAAATGAAAAACAAAGAAAAAGAATATAGATTATTATATGGGTAAATTTAAGGGGGGGTGAAAGAGTAATTATTGATTAAATTTACAAAACTTGAGTTTAGTTGAAGGGTGAAATTTGTAAGTATATTTTAGGTTCATAATTGCATATTTGAGTTGTACTTTTATGCTTAATTGACTTGTACATTATAATCAACACCTCAAAGTAAAACAAAATTTATATCGAAATGTCAATAAAAATAAGCATATTGGAATTGTAAGTTCGTTTTTGTTTAAAACACAATATATTAAAAGATATTGAAGAAATAAAAATTTTAATTGAATTTGTCAATTAAATGGGTAATGATAAATGGTTTATGTGTAACAACTTTACAAATTAACAAAGTTGTATTGAAGTTGAAGGGTCATTTTTGTAACTATTTTCTAAAGTAAATATTGTTAACCGTACATGATGTCAAAACTACTATATTGCCCTCAAAATTTCAAAATCTTATGCATTAGTGATTGTATATTATGCATTAGTGATTGTACCTCTTAAAATTTAAGAGGTCATTCACTCATGATTTATATGAAGTATAGATTAGTGGTAGTTTTAAAATGTTTATTTTTCAATATTTAAATGTTAAAAAATCTCACATGATCTATAACAACAAATTAATTAGACTAGTCAAACTTATTACTTTACTAGTATTTTTTTCTCAATTATTTAAAAATAAAAAAAAATGAACATGTGATGTACATTTAGCTATAAAATTATAAGCGAATCATTTAAAATAAATTAGGGAAAATTCTCAAAATAGGCGTTTATTAATATGTTTTTCAGGTTTTAGGTGTCATTTCAAACAAATTCCCAAAATAGGTATTATAAACTAGTTGTGACGAATAGTTTATGATTGTCAACGAGTAGTTTGTATAACCAATAAAAGTTTGCCACGTGTCTGTCTATAAACTAACCTTAACGACTAGTTTCACTAATCATCTACTCGTAAAGATTAAATAAGTTTAAAGTCTCGTAATCAACACTCACTAGTAAATAAGATATCCTTTAGTCGCGACGAGCAGATTATAAAACCTTAAGATTCGCGAGTAGTTTATCAAACTAACCATGACGATGAGTTTGATTACCAAATGCATCGAACCGGTTTGTTTTTCAAAACACTAACTGGAATGGTTAGTTTATTTGGTCAGCTAGTCGTTACGAGTAGATAATGATCAACGATTACTTTACATCCATTATACGAGTATTTTAAAGTAATTACTAAGATGAACAACTTCACTTGTTAGTCGTAATTAAGTCATAACCAAGTAATCCAAGATAAAGTAAATGCCCCAAAGTAAATATGTTGCTGATGTCATGAATCCATTGCGATAATATCATTTTGTTATGATTAACCGTTTCACTAGTTGACTTATAAAACGTGTGATTCGATCTCCTTTTTATTTAGTTAACTAACTATGAAAGAACACGATTTTTTATTATCACATGTTATTTATTAATTGTTTTATAAAAAAAAGAAAAGAAAGAAAAACTACTAATTTAAGCCAAGTAATAAATAAGTTGAGTCTAAATAGTTGCTATAGATCATATATGAGATATTTTAAGATTTAAATACTAAGAAATAAGCGGATACTCTTAACTATATATATATAATCTCCACTAATTAAAAAATAATACGTGTGATTCGATTACAATAGTTGACCTAAAACGTGTGATTCGATTACATTTTCTTTAGATAAGCAAATAAAAGAAAATGATTTTAAATGACGGCTTATATTTTTATAGCTAAATTATAGCTAAACATGCATCACATGTTGTTCTTTTTGTTTTATAGAAAAAAGGAAACAAGAATGACTACTAATTATTATATAGGAATACTCAATCAAATAGTAATTAAGTTTTAGTTTTGTTCTAATTATTATATATGGAGTAATACAATTAAAAAGTTTGGTGCGGCAAAGTTCTAAATGGGTCACTTTGGGCGCCTCATTGGTCCTTTTTGTTTTGTTTTAGTTTTGGTTCGTAACAAATGTAACTAAAATCGATCGAATTTCAGTTTTGTCTTTTGTTTTGTTTTAGTTCCGGTACCGTAACGAACGTGACGGAAACTAACCGAATTCGAGTAGACTAAACACGTACTGTTTTAGTTTCAGTACCGTACAAACGTAAAGAAAACCGACAGAATGTCGATTTTGTTTTGTTTTAGTTCCGCTACCGTATAGAACGTGACAGAAACCAACCGAATTTGCGTATACTCACCGCCTCAACGCCCGAGATCAACAACAGTCAGGTTTGATCGACGCCCGAGTTTTACCGGCTGACGCCACCCTATTGGTCCACCTCAAATTTTATTATTTTTTGTTTTTATTTTGGTTTTAGCTCCGGTACAATAACACACGTGACCGAATCCGACCGAATTCACGTCGACTTACCGTCCCAACACTTGCGACCGAACACGTTTAGATTTTACCATTGCCCGGGTTTTACCCACTACTAGAAAACTGCTATATTTCCCAAAAAAATTTCTGACAATTTACTAACAAAAGAATTTTTCCACAAATTAACCACAACCTTCAAACTTAAATAAAATAAAAAATACAACCATAAGTTTTCCTTCAACTTTCATACAAAATATTGATATAAATTTAGTTGTCGTTATTTAGTCGGTAACCTTAAGGAATTCCATAAGTACCGACAAGTTTTCCACAAATCTAATTTATAATTTTAAAATCGTTTAATATGAATATTAAATAAGTTACCTTGTTTATTTAATATATTAACATATTTTCTTCTCTATAATTGTTAGTAAATCGTCGGAATATATATACATTTCTGACAAGTTTTCCACGAACATATATATTTCTATTTTTTTAATATAACTTTTAAATAAGTTAGTTTATTTTTTAATATCTAATATTTAAATTATATATTTCCGACAATTTTTACCACAAAATTTATATCATACATTTTCACTAGGCAATTTTTTTTGTTTTTCGTCTCAGCATTAGACAATCTAGTCTTTGTTTCAAGTATATTTAGAGAAAAAAATACTGTCTCTAAGGCCTCAATTCTATTTATCAATTCATTATTTAAGTTGTTATTTTTATCTTGATTGGTATAAAGCCACTCGGCGTATAGTTCATCAGGGGAGATTTTTTCTAATGTAAACAACGATATTCTTCTTGCTAGTATTTCCCCAAAAGTTGACAAACTCGGAGGATATGTAAAAGATATTCTTTGTTTTCCATTTTTTTATCTTTTAATTTTTTATTATACCTATTAAATAATGTGATTATTTATTTAATAAGAAAAGAAATATTTTTTTATAAATAATCGGAAAAGCATCGGAAGATGTATACATTTACGACAACTTTCCCACAAAACTATATTTTTATTTTTCAATTCATTTATGGTATTTATTAAACAATGAAACTTATTTACTTAATAAATAAAAAAAAAACATTTTTTTTATAAATTGTCGAAAATCCTTCAGTAACTTTTCAACTTTTCATATTTCCAACAAGTTTCTCACCAATCTACATATGTATTTTAATTCATTTTCTATATCTATTAAATAACGTTACTTGTATTATTATAAAGAAAGAATCGAGTATTTTTAATTAAAATATGTAACATTATGATTATATAAAAAGTTATATTATTTCTTTTAAGTACTATATATATAATATATATATAAACGAAAACCCAAAAATCATAGGTGTCGCGATTTGGTCGCTCCCCGCTTTTTTGGAGTCACCAGATTTGCTTGATTTTTAAATGGAGGGTTCTCATGCATTTGACCCAAATTCATGGGTATGGGTCTTATCAAACCCAAATTATTTCTTAAACGTATTATAACATCTCATTAAATTAAAAACTAATCTCACCAAATATTTGATTTAAAAATCCTATAAAGTAGGGATATACCCAAAATTAATATCTGATTCATTTTAAAAAAGTTATATATTATTTATAATTAAAAAACTAATTTTATAGTAATAAAAAAGTAAACGGGTCTTGGGTCTCATCAAACCCATATAGCTTTTAAACCGGGTTATAGCATCTCATTTATTTACGAAACAATTTATCATCAAACCATAAGTATACAATTAACTTTCATACAATAAAAAAAATAAAAATTCAAAAAATAAATAAATATTATAAACAAATAAGATAAACAACCCCCGTAATACGGGGGATAAAAACTAGTATATATGTATATAATATATATATAAACGAAGACATAAAAATCCTACGTGTCGCGATGTGGTCGCTCCCCCTTTTTTTTGAGTCACCAGATTTGCTTGATTTTTAAATGGAGGTTTCTCATGCATTTGACCCGAATTCATGGGTATGGGTCTTACCAAACCCATAAATTCCTTAAACGGGTTATAACATAAATCGTATAAAATAGGACATAATAAAAATTATTATCTTATTTATTTTAAAATATATATATATATATTATTTAAACTAAAAAACCAATTTGATAGTAAAAAAATAAACGAATCTTAGGTCTCATCAAACCATAAGTATATTATTAACTTTCATAAATATTATTTATAATTAAAAAACCAATTTTATAGAAAAAAAATAAGCGGGTCTTGGGTCTCATCAAAACCATATAACTTTTAAACCGGGTTATAACATCTCATTTATTTGTGAAACAATTTATCATCAAACTATAAGTATATTATTAACGTTCATACAATAAAAAAAGTATAAATTAAAAAAATAAATAAATATTATAACAAACAATATAAAACAACTCCCGTAATACGGGGGATAAAAACTAGTATATATATATAAACGAAGACATAAAAATCATACGTGTCGCGATGTGGTCGCTCCCCCTTTTTTTGAAGTCACCAGATTTGCTTGATTTTTAAATGAATATTTCTCATGCATTTAACCCGAATTCATGGGTATGGGTCTTACCAAACCCATATATTCCTTAAACGGGTTATAACATCTCATTAAATTAAAAATTATTCTCACCAAATTATTGATGTAAAAATCCTATAGAATAGGATATAATAAAAATTAATATCTTATTTATTTAAAAAATATATATATTGATTAAATTAAAAAACCAATTTGATAGTAAAAAAAATAAACGGGTCTTGGGTCTCATCAAACGATAAGTATATTATTAAATTTCATAAATATTATTTATAATTAAAAAACCAATTTTATAGTAAAAAAAATATACGGGTCGTGGGTCTCATCAAAACCATATAGCTTTTAAACCGGGTTATAACATCTCATTTATTTGTGAAACAATTTATCATCAAACCATAAGTATATTATTAACTTTAAGTATTATTAACTTTAATACAATAAAAAAATATAAATTCAAAAAATAAATAAATATTAGACTAAACAATATATTATCAAACCCATCTATTTCTTAAACGGGTTATAAGATCTCATTAAATTAAAAAACCAATCTCACCAAATATTTTATATAAAAATCATGTAAAGTAGAGATACTAAAAATTAATATCTGATTTATTATATATATATATATATTATTTATAATTATAAAATCAATTTTGTAGTAAAAAAAGTAAACGGGTCATGTGTCTCATCAAACTCATATAGCAATTAAACCGGGTTATAACATCTCATTTATTTTTAAACAATTTATCATCAAACCATAAGTATATTATTAACTTTCATACAATAAAAAAACAAAATTTCAAAAAATAAATATATATTAGAAACAAATAATATAAAACAACCCCTGTAATACGGTATATATATATATATATAGGATCAGGATCATGAGAGAATCTTTTTGAAATTGAGAACTATGAGAACCATTTTGGACCAAAAAAAACCCAAAAATAAAAAAAATCATAAAATAAAAAAATACATAAAATTCAAAAAAGTAAAAAAACCAAAATTCTTATTTTATCATCCCGGTTTCATAAAAAAAACTCGGTTTAGCTAAATTATATACACATATGTATAATATATACATATATGTACATTTACATGTTTTTTTGTACACATGTGTATAATTTAAGATAAATGATACTGTACATATGTGTATATTACGTAACTAAAGATTAAATAAAATTATACATATGTGTATAATACGACGTTTTTTTTTTGTTTTTTTTAATGAAACCGGAATGAAATATAAGAATTTTGGTTTTTTACTTTTTTAAAATTTTTATCATTTTTTGTTTTATGATTTTTTTAAATGTATTTTTAGTGGTCCAAAATGGTTCTCAAAGTTCTCAATTTGTAAAGGGTTCTATTAGGATCCTTACCCTATATGTATATATATATATATATATATATATATATATATATGGTTAGTATAATTTAAGAACTCTAAAAAAGTTAAGAAATATTAAGAACTCTAAA
The DNA here is from genome assembly GCF_021521415.1 of Bidens hawaiensis. Classification (NCBI taxonomy): domain Eukaryota; kingdom Viridiplantae; phylum Streptophyta; class Magnoliopsida; order Asterales; family Asteraceae; genus Bidens; species Bidens hawaiensis. The sequence goes on from NW_027492781.1 coordinate 86,671, forward strand.
CATCCAAACATTTTTTTTAACTTTTTTTATATATTAACATTATTTAAAAATTACAGAATTTGTCCTTTATGTTTGTATCAAATTTCACTCATTATCCTTTATCTTTAAAATTGATATGTTTTATCCTTTAACTTTATAAATCTAACATCGATTGTCCTTTAACCCTAACTCAGTTAATTTTTTCCGTTAAGTCATGTAAGGCCCCGTTACCGGTAACCCTACTGTCGTGTCGGATTTACTCATAAACACAGTTCTTCAAATCAGAGTTTATTAAAACTTTTCGCGGAATATAAAACGTCAATCATTTGTTACAAAACATTAAATCTTTTCCTTGATACCATAACACCAAAACTTTATATTTAAAACATCTTTACTTCTTTCTTCAGATGCCAGCCGTTCAATCCATGCCATGTGCCATCCTCATGCTAACTCTATAATCAGCTCACCTGCGTGCATACTAAAAGTCAGCTACGCTGAGTGAGTTCTAGTTAATCACATAATCATACAATACATTCTTGCATTTCATACTTTCTTACCTTCATACTTTTATACATTCATATATTCATACTTTTATTCATTCATACTTCTATACATTCATGTATTCATGCTTTTATTCTTTCATACTTCTATACATTCATGTATTCATACTTTTATTCTTTCATACTTCTATACATTCATATATTCATACGTTTTAAAGAGCCTTTTTCGCCCTATAACCTCACAGATATTATAAGGGTCTGGTCCCTAACATCACAGATATTATAAGGGTCTGGTCCCTAACATCACAGATATTATAAGGGTCTGGTCCCTAACATCACAGATATTATAAGGGTCTGGTCCCTAACATCACAGATATTATAAGGGTCTGGTCCCTAACATCACAGATATTATAAGGGTCTGGTCCCTAACGTCACAGATATTATAAGGGTCTGGTCCCTAACATCACAGATATTATAAGGGTCTGGTCCCTAACATCACAGATATTATAAGGGTCTGGTCCCTAACATCACAGATATTATAAGGGTCTGGTCCCTTGTTTTCGAATATTAGAAGGGTTCGATTCCCTCTTCGTCACCATACAACCATACATCATACCTCGAGTATTAGTAGGGCTCGGCACCCTTTTCGTAACCATACATTATCATTTCCTTCTTCTATTATCTCTATCATGTTCATACACATAAACATACATATCATACTTACCTTACACATAGTGTTACAACCTGACAGTACGTGCAATATCCGAAGATCGTTCACGTACCATCAAGCAATCATTCCTATATATCATATCATTCACATAAGGCATACACTTATCTCTTAGGATAAGCGTATTAACAAACATATCGAGTATGCACACAGCCCCGAAAACATAACACATAAATGGGGCTAGAAACTCACCTGGATCCTGTTACGCTCGCCGTTGATCGTAATTCCTTTCTTTAACTGGGCTCGGCTAACTGTATAATATTTACATATATCAATTAACTACTACTACTCGTTTTGTATTTCTATCTATATATGACCCACAACGAACGGGGGTCCGGGGGCAGCGCCCCTGGCAGCGGGGTTCTAGGGGCGGCAGCCCCTAGCGGGGTCCAAGGGGCAGAGCCCCTGGCTGGGGTTAAGCTGCCAGGTCAGCTTGGAAAAATTTTATTTACATTAACTGCATTAACACATTTTCCATTAGGTTTTTAATTTATTTTCTAAGCGAACTTCACTTTAGGCGAAGTTAAACCTTAGGCGAACTTGGCTTCAGGCGAAGTTTAAACCTTAGGCGAACTTGGCTTTTAGGCGAAGTTAAACCTCAGGCGAACTTGGCTTTTAGGCGAAGTTAAACCTCAGGCGAATTTGGCTTTTAGGCGAAGTTAAACCTTAGGCGAACTTGGCTTTTAGGCGAAGTTAAACCTCAGGCGAACTTGGCTTTTAGGCGAAGTTACCATTTAGGCGAACTTAGCTTTTCAGCGAAGTTGCCATCAGGCGAACTTGGCTTCAGGCGAACTTATCATCAGGCGAACTTGGCTTGCAGGCGAAGTTCATCAGGCGAACTTAGCTTGCAGGCGAAGTTCATCGCTTGAAGGCGAAGTTGCCCAGATGAAGGCGAAGTTGTCGCGCTGCAGATCTGTTTGCCCATAACTCCTTCGTTTCTTAGCCAAATAACTCGATTTTGATACCCACGGAATCGTATGATCGGCGCCTACAAATCACAACCATCAAATCGGCCTAAAATCGACGTTTTAGGGGTCCGATTTGGGCAGTTGGGTTTCGGGTCCGGTTAACCCATCCAATCCTAACCATTTTCAGTAATATTAGCTTTGTTGGATTAGTTCTTACCTTATCAACTCAGATCTATTCAACAGAATCTCGGGTCTTGGCTTCGAATCTCGGTCGGTTATGTGTGTGTTTTTGAGGAGTGTAAAAGAGAAAGATGGAAATAAATGATATTTTGGGCTTGGGATGGGTATTTATCTCTCTCAAGCCCACGGACCCAAGGCCCATTCTCATTTAACCCATCTTACGCAATCTAAGTCCAAGACCCACATACATTTCCCAACACTAGCCCGACCCATACCAACTCCTATTCTATTATTTATTTCCTGATAACCCGAGTAATCTTTCCCTCTATTGTTAAGTAATATAATTAATATTATCTCGAAATTTCGGGATGTTACAAGTCTTCCCTCCTTAAAGAGGTTTCGTCCCCGAAACCTAACTTATTCCCTATAAAAGGAAAGCTTCTTATATCTACACGCTTTATTGAATCACCTTCGTTCTCTGAGTTACCCTTCCTACTTCCGACTTTGCAGTCATCGAATGGTGGTCATGTGTTTTAGCTATTTAAGGTAGCTTGTCCATGAAGCCCTCGATGTACCAAGTCTCGTTTTGATCTTCAAGATGCTATGTCTTATATCATACTATTGCTAAAACCTAAGTCAACACTCTATCACAACACAATAATTTATCAAGACTAACATGCATTTAGACAATTCGTATCATAATTAATAAACACCAGTCTAAACTTCAACATAAAATAACACGCATAGTCATTAATAAGTCAAACATAACATAAAATAAAGTCATGGCTAGTAGCTAGCCTTCTTGAATGATCTTTTCCAAGCATGCGGAGGAATCTGTTAAACCTCAGGCACTCTTTCCTCCTTCCTGTTCTCCCTTTGGCGTCTTGCAATCCCTTGCTAGGTGCCCACGTCCTTCACAGTTGTGACACCTATGGTAATCATTACATTCCCAAGAGGAATGTCCTGCTCTTCCACACTTGTAACAAACACCTAATCCCTTTCTGCACTCTCCCGCCCCTGATTCCTTGCAATCCCTAGCCATGTGGTCAGCTTCCCCGCATTTGAAGCACTTTGGACGATCAGGGCATTCTCGAGAATAATGCCCACTCTTTCCACACCGATAGCACCTGTCTGTCCCAGTCTTGCATTCTCCCTGGTGCACTCGCCCACATGTCTCACATGTATCCTTGTTCCCACCCTTGGCCTTCCTCTCATCAGTTGTTGTCACCATCACGCCAGACCGCTTAGTAGAGGTAGCCCATTTCTTTTCCTTCTCTCCCCCCACCGTTCTTGTTTCCCCACAATCCCTAGCAAAGTGACCCGACTTACCACACTTATAACATTTCTGGTCCTCGGTGCAATCACGAGTTATGTGTCCCTTCTTCCCACATCGGTAGCACTGATTTGGACCAGCCTTGCATTCACCTAGGTGCATCTTCCCGCACACTTTGCACGTTTCCCTTCCCGCGACCCTTGGTATCTTTTTCCCAGCATACTCCACGACATCTACAGATCTTTTGGTTCCTTTCGCTCCTCCCTTTTCATCATCACCACTCTCACTGTCCTTTCCTGCCTTCAAAGTGGCCCTTGCATGGTTTTCAGCAGACCTGTCAGTACGAAATTTCTTCTCTGTAGCAGCTACAGCGTAGGAAATGGCAAATCGAACAGCAGGATCCAGCTGATATCCTTCATCGCTGCTTGGTCCTTGCAAAGTTTCACTTTTCTCCTTTCTCGAGGTAGTAACTAGTTCTTCAGAAGGTTTTCGGACAACGCGTAATCCAAGAGGACGTCCAGTGTGACCTCCCTTTCCAACAAACCTTCTTGCTCCAGCCATTAGTATTCTTAAATGGAAAACACAAACATCATCACTCAAGGAACTATTTAGTACAAGGATAGCAAGGCTAACAGGTAATAACAGTGGCCAGCTGTGACTAGCTGATCACGTTGCTTTCCGTGTCCTATACACTTCCCTTTATGAGTCTATTTGTGCTGGTTCTACTTAAACAGTTAGTCAAATCAATCAATCAATTACTTCTATCCTTATCGTTCACGTATCTTTTTCCTTCTCATTAAAATATATCATTTAATCATACACCTTACCTTTACTGATTTTGCTTGAGCGACACATGGCATTCTTGAACTGGCATCTTCTTTCTTTTCTTACTTAAATCCCATTTTATGTTCGAGTCTAAGCATGTAGGATGCTTAAATCTCTCGAACTTTGCTCTGATACCAACTTGTAAGGCCCCGTTACCGGTAACCCTACTGTCGTGTCGGATTTACTCATAAACACAGTTCTTCAAATCAGAGTTTATTAAAACTTTTCGCGGAATATAAAACGTCAATCATTTGTTACAAAACATTAAATCTTTTCCTTGATACCATAACACCAAAACTTTATATTTAAAACATCTTTACTTCTTTCTTCAGATGCCAGCCGTTCAATCCATGCCATGTGCCATCCTCATGCAAACTCTATAATCAGCTCACCTGCGTGCATACTAAAAGTCAGCTACGCTGAGTGAGTTCTAGTTAATCACATAATCATACAATACATTCTTGCATTTCATACTTTCTTACCTTCATACTTTTATACATTCATATATTCATACTTTTATTCATTCATACTTCTATACATTCATGTATTCATGCTTTTATTCTTTCATACTTCTATACATTCATGTATTCATACTTTTATTCTTTCATACTTCTATACATTCATATATTCATACGTTTTAAAGAGCCTTTCGCCCTATAACCTCACAGATATTATAAGGGTCTGGTCCCTAACATCACAGATATTATAAGGGTCTGGTCCCTAACATCACAGATATTATAAGGGTCTGGTCCCTAACATCACAGATATTATAAGGGTCTGGTCCCTAACATCACAGATATTATAAGGGTCTGGTCCCTAACATCACAGATATTATAAGGGTCTGGTCCCTAACGTCACAGATATTATAAGGGTCTGGTCCCTAACATCACAGATATTATAAGGGTCTGGTCCCTAACATCACAGATATTATAAGGGTCTGGTCCCTAACATCACATATATTATAAGGGTCTGGTCCCTTGTTTTCGAATATTAGAAGGGTTCGATTCCCTCTTCGTCACCATACAACCATACATCATACCTCGAGTATTAGTAGGGCTCGGCACCCTTTTCGTAACCATACATTATCATTTCCTTCTTCTATTATCTCTATCATGTTCATACACATAAACATACATATCATACTTACCTTACACATAGTGTTACAACCTGACAGTACGTGCAATATCCGAAGATCGTTCACGTACCATCAAGCAATCATTCCTATATATCATATCATTCACATAAGGCATACACTTATCTCTTAGGATAAGCGTATTAACAAACATATCGAGTATGCACACAGCCCCGAAAACATAACACATAAATGGGGCTAGAAACTCACCTGGATCCTGTTACGCTCGCCGTTGATCGTAATTCCTTTCTTTAACTGGGCTCGGCTAACTGTATAATATTTACATATATCAATTAACTACTACTACTCGTTTTGTATTTCTATCTATATATGACCCACAACGAACGGGGGTCCGGGGGCAGCGCCCCTGGCAGCGGGGTTCTAGGGGCGGCAGCCCCTAGCGGGGTCCAAGGGGCAGAGCCCCTGGCTGGGGTTAAGCTGCCAGGTCAGCTTGGAAAAATTTTATTTACATTAACTGCCTTAACACATTTTCCATTAGGTTTTTAATTTATTTTCTAAGCGAACTTCACTTTAGGCGAAGTTAAACCTTAGGCGAACTTGGCTTCAGGCGAAGTTTAAACCTTAGGCGAACTTGGCTTTTAGGCGAAGTTAAACCTCAGGCGAACTTGGCTTTTAGGCGAAGTTAAACCTCAGGCGAACTTGGCTTTTAGGCGAAGTTAAACCTCAGGCGAACTTGGCTTTTAGGCGAAGTTACCATTTAGGCGAACTTAGCTTTTCAGCGAAGTTGCCATCAGGCGAACTTGGCTTCAGGCGAACTTATCATCAGGCGAACTTGGCTTGCAGGCGAAGTTCATCAGGCGAACTTAGCTTGCAGGCGAAGTTCATCGCTTGAAGGCGAAGTTGCCCAGATGAAGGCGAAGTTGTCGCGCTGCAGATCTGTTTGCCCATAACTCCTTCGTTTCTTAGCCAAATAACTCGATTTTGGTACCCACGGAATCGTATGATCGGCGCCTACAAATCCCAACCATCAAATCGGCCTAAAATCGACGTTTTAGGGGTCCGATTTGGGCAGTTGGGTTTCGGGTCCGGTTAACCCATCCAATCCTAACCATTTTCAGTAATATTAGCTTTGTTGGATTAGTTCTTACCTTATCAACTCAGATCTATTCAACAGAATCTCGGGTCTCGGCTTCGAATCTCGGTCGGTTATGTGTGTGTTTTTGAGGAGTGTAAAAGAGAAAGATGGAAATAAATGATATTTTGGGCTTGGGATGGGTATTTATCTCTCTCAAGCCCACGGACCCAAGGCCCATTCTCATTTAACCCATCTTACGCAATCTAAGTCCAAGACCCACATACATTTCCCAACACTAGCCCGACCCATACCAACTCCTATTCTATTATTTATTTCCTGATAACCCGAGTAATCTTTCCCTCTATTGTTAAGTAATATAATTAATATTATCTCGAAATTTCGGGATGTTACAAGTCAAGTCATGTGCCTTGCACACTAGGGTAAATTAGTCATTTCACCTACTAAACTAAAAATATAGTTTTTTAATTAATTAATAAACAAAAATAAATAAATGAAAAACTTTATATATATAATATGGAGATACTCTCTCTCTCTCTCCATATACCACCGGCCACCACTGTCAAAACCACCACCCACCACCGCTGCAACCACCACCTGCCACCACTGCAAGGCCCAATTGGTTCACCACCACACCCACCAACCTCCCCATCCCCAAACCCTAAACCCGACAACCACCTTCATAGCCTGAACCGCCGCCGTCGGTTTCACTAGATCCGGAATAATCAAGGATTTGACCATCAGCGACGGCACTCAGATCTGCCTTCCCTCGACAACCCTGACCATGATTATATTTTCGGCAAGCTCATATCAATGTCGTTGTTCGCGAATCAAAGGTTGCAGGACTTGATTTGGTTAAATCGGTAGACTAGTGGTGTGTTCCACCGTGTTTGCGACTGCCGAAGAATTAAACAAGCTCAAATATTGGTGGTTAAATATCGATGAACGGTGGTCGCTGGAAGTTGAATGGTGGTGGTTAAATCCTTGATTGTTATGGATATGGTGAAACCTTATGATTTTTTATTTAGATTTGATTTTTATTGGATTTGAGGGTTGCGTACGGACGACGGAGAGCGGTGGGTTGGTTGGTGGCTGTGGTGGTTCGCCGGAGAAGGTGGTGGTGGTGGTTCGCCGGAGAAGATGGTGGTGGTGGTGATGGGTTGGTGGTGGTCTATGAACGGAAGAGAATGTGTTCTTTCATTTTTTAAAATGTTTTTTTAGTAAGCGGGTAAAATGACCAATTTACCCTCATGTGCAAGGCACATGACTAGACTTAACAATAAAAACTAGCTGGGTTAGGGCTGATGGACAAACGATGCAACATTTGAAAACGTAAAGTACAATTTATGTTACTTTTAAATATAAAGGACAACCACTGAAATTTGGTGTAAACATAAAGGACAATTTCTGTAATTCTGTCTTACATATATTAATCACAAGTTTACATATGTGTAAAATTTATGTACTAACAAATTTACATATGAGTATAACATAACATAGATTTTTATAAAAACTAATTTTCAAAATTATAATTGTAAATATAGATTTAAAAAATGATAAATTTACACTCAAATAACATTAACATACAAAAAAATTTATAAAAAATATTAGTTTTTAAGGGTTCCTTCAAGTTCTTAAATAATTTAACAGTTCTGTAATGATATTCATCCTATATATATATATATATATATATATATATATATATACTATTATCATTAAACAGTTTTAGAGAGTAAATGCTATAATAATAATAATAATATTAATATAAGATTACTATTATAATTAACAGAATATGTATGTATATGTGTATATGCATGGGTTAAGTGTACGTGTATGTGTATGCATGCATATGTGTTAGTGTGTGAATGTCATGAGTGTGTGTTTGTGTTTGGTATGGGTGTTTATGTATGTGAGTTAGTGTGTGCGCGCGTGTTAACGTATTTGTATGATTGTGTTAATGTGTTTGTGTTTGTTTAATTTAGTTATTAGTTAATATGAGTATATTTGGATGGACGGGGGGAAGCATGTTTGTGTGGACCTTACTTGGGTGTTCCATCTTGTCGGGCATAGGGACACCGGGTTTGTTACTAGGCAGGTTGTGTTGAAGACATAATCATGAAAAATTGCTAAGCACAAGAAGCGTGTGTTGAGAATCAACACTCCTTCATTCCTTTTGCTTGCGATACATTTGGGTCACTTGCCACCGATGCGGCTACGTTTCTAAAAATAGTTTAGCAGGTTGTGCACAGTGACTCAACGACGCCGAAGAACGATAACTTTGTTTTCAGTAGGATCGATTTTGTCATTCAATGGGGGCACTTGACGGCGCAACTTGTTGCCCGCTTACATGTCTATCTATTGTTATTGGATTCTTTTATCATAATATTATAACAGCAGAAAAAAAAAGCAATTGAAAATTACTTAAAAATATTATAATATGTATAACTAGAATCTGATACTACATTTTAAGTCCTAGTATAACTTGTAAAGACAATAATGAGTCATTTAGAATTATTAATGCTCAATAGGTCTATCAAACAAATATGATTTTTTATTGCTCGATGAGACAACCATGACTTGTTATTGTCCGTTAAGATCTCATATGACTAGCTACAAACCCAAAACAATCCTGTAAGACCTAATATAACATAAAGGACATATTGGGTTATTAAAGAGCTATCAAGGCCCCACATGGTTCATTAAAATAAGTATGTCCTATTAGTATATGATAAGATCTAATATGTTTGTCTATAAGTTGAAATATTTAATATAAAGACCAGAAGAAGGATTTTCTTAGAAAAATTCCCGCTTGAATCGGTAGTGAGAACCCGATCTACATAAGCTAACAAGCAAGGTTCTCCTTGATCGAACATGATTGCAACTCAAGCACAACTAGAGTCTACTCACCCATGTGCCCAATAATTGGTGTGATAGTTCTAGCCCCATGTCGGCTTCATTAACGAGTTATGATGTTGCGATAAAATCGACTTTCATTCCACCTACTTGTCAAAGCAATGAAAGGCTACTAGATAGACAATTAGTTCCGAGACTAATAGACTAGGCTACCAGTATCAATGAAGTCAACAAAGAAGGAAATCATTTCCCGTATAATCCATTAAGCTAGTATGACCTCTAATTGTCCTTTAAGATATAGTATGACTCACAACAAACCGATAAAAAATAAAAATTAAAACTACACAAATTAAAATTGATAATTACATAAACGTCTTGGAGTTCATTATCAAGCAAAGAATGAATCTAGCGGTGCCATGCCAACAAAAAAAAAGGGTGTGTGGTGGTTTGGGTAGGGGGTGGGGGCAATCAAGGTGCGCTAGATCATATTTTTCATATATATATATATGTATATGTGTGTGTATAGGATTATGATAGGATTAGTGTTCTATGATTTTAGATTTTTGAGCGTTTAAAATTGTATATAACAATTATCACATGATAATATATTAGTTTAGCTTGCGAGCGTATTACGAGCGTGTGCACATGATAGCTTTTAAAGTTTAGAACATGTTTGTATTTACAAGCGGGTTAATATGATAGCTTTTGAAGTTTAGAATATGTGCGTATTGCGAGCGTGTTAAGATGATAGCTTTTGAAGATTAGAATATGAGAGTTTTACGAGCGTAACATGCTAGTAATGAGGTTGATATTCATTTTATGAGCTTTTTAACATGATTGTAAGTGAAATTTAGTAATTGAGCGTATTACGAGCGTAGTTAACATGATACTATTTGTAGGAGCGTTTTATGAGCGTTTAACATATGTTTTTATTAATTTCTGCAGATGATGCAAGTATTTTAGGTGCAAATGACACAAGCATCATAAAACGCTTATTAAACGCTTAAGACTACATTCAGATAATTACATAGATGCAGATGGCACAAGCATCATAAAACGCTTATCGCCACAACTATACTAACAAAATAGGAACATATGATATACGTACATTAAAACGCTTATACAACGCTTAACACCAAAATTAAAGCATAATGTAAATAGAAAAACGGTTAAACGCTTAACTAAACACAAAGAACTACAAACGCATGTCAAATGCTTAACTAAACTACGGTTACATTTTTACACTAAATAAACCTAAAATGATTACATGAATCATAAAAAAAAACACCTAATTTCTCAGTAATCTGAGGTATGTCATGATTTTCTTTTATCTTTGTTCTCTTCTCAAAGTAGATGATTTAGGGTTCTTTGATTTCTCCATCTTCGTTCCGCGCCTATTAATTTCTGATTACGCTTTAATGTAGAGTGGTTCAGTTGATTTAGAGTAGCATCTGATTACGCTTAATCGTCGCCGTGTTATAAGATTTTTGTTTTTGGGAGTGATTTTAGGGATGGTCTATGGGATATTATTTGACGATCTTACCCTTTTAGAAGAATTAAGGCGCGTGTTTTTAATTTTTTTGATCGGACGCTTGAAGTTGTCGCATACCTATCTAATGATAAGGCATTATTGTATAGTAACCGCTCTCACTCTCTCTCTCTCTCTCTCTATAAATATATATATAAACCATAAAAATCAAACGTATCGCGATGTGGTCGCTCCCCCTTTTTTGGAGTCACCAAATTTGTTTGATTTTTAAATGGAGGCTTCTCATGCATGTAACCTGAATTCATGGGTATGTTTCTTATCAAACCCAGATATTTCTTAAACGGGTTATAACATCTCATTAAATTATAAACAAATCTCATCAAATATTTAATATAAAAATCCTATAAAGCAGGTATATATTAAAAATTAATATCTGATTTATTTAAAAAATATATATTTTTATAATTAAAAACCCAATTTTATGGTAAAAAAAAATAAACGGGTCTTGGGTCTCATCAAACCCATATAGCTTTTAAACCGTGTTATCACATCATATTTATTTGTGAAACAATTTATTATCAAACCATAAGTATATTATTAACTTTCATACAAACAAAAAAATAAAAATTCAAAAAATAAATAAATATTAGAAACAAAGAATACAAACTAGTATATATATATATATACTAGTTTGTATTCTTTGTTCTCTCTATAAATCCACTTCTCGCATGAACCATCCCCTATATATATATATATATATATATATATATATATATATATATATATATAGGGGTGGGATCTAGAGAGAATTCCTCTTAAAAGAGATACTAGAGAACTAGTAAAGAATTATTTTTTACTATTTAAAAAAAATTATTTTGTGATTTTTTTTCTTTCCTCCTTCTAAAAAGATGAAATTGATACTAAAAAAAAAACTTGTCGGTGTAGTACTGTAGTGTATATGTGCACTAATGCCTATTGCATATATACAATAGTGTTTTATTACATATAATACAACACAATTGCATTATCCAATACACACTATTGAATATATTCAAATAAGACACTAATAATTGTATGCAAAACACATTATCGCATATATGTAATACAACACTAATGCACATATGCACTATATCGATTTTTTTTAATATTTGTATATAATATAACACTATTGCAAATAAACAATACAAACAACTATATATATGCTATTCAACACTATTTCAAATATCAAAATACACACTATTGCACATATGCATTATAAAAAAAGTCGATGTATTGCATATATGCATTACTCGTTAATTTTTTTTATTTTTATATTTTTTTGTGGTGAAGAATAACAACATATAAGAAGGATGAAAGAAAAGAAAATTTAAAAATATTTTTTTTAATTAAATTAAAAATACTTCATTATACATTAGTTATCTAATTCTCTCCATAAAATGGAGTTCTCTCATGATCCTCTCCCTATATATATATATATATATATATATATATAGAAAAGGGTTCAAATAAGAATAAGGAGTTTCCTAAGAATGGTAAGAACCAACAAATTTTTGACATTTGGCATTACAAATGATGGTGAAAGAACAACTCTAGGAAACTATATCGGTTATAATGATTATAGAGTAATTATAGGAAACTATGTCGGTTATTGGTGATTTTAAATCTTAACCATTGATTAACATGATCCAATGGCTATAATTTATTCCTAGTCTTCCTAGGAAACTACTTCTTTTTAGTATAACCCTCCCATATATATATATATATAGGGGATGGTTCATGCGAGAAGTGGATTTATAGAGAGAAGTGAGAGAAGTGATCTTACACCATTGATTTGGTGAAATCAATGGTCTAAAATTACAATGGCAATTGCGTAATTAAATGGAAAGAGTTATGAAAGGTTTTAATGATAAAGGGCACAATTGTCACCATTTGTGTTTTGTAAGTTACTAAATTTAAATAACTCTCATAAACTTAAATAACTTAATTAAATTATCCTGCACTTTTTCAAAATGTAATTAAATAAATATTCCTTTTTAATTATATAAATAATAATAAAAATTCCTATATACACATACTTATGTAGGATTAACTGTGTAGGAGGGTTGTAACATTGTGTAGGTACATTATTTTTCTTTTTTACAATGACCGTTAATTTGTGTATGTAATGATTGATTTGTGTAGGGGAAATTTTTGTTGTATATGTATTGTATCAGTAGGTATACGTAGTATGTGTAGGAAAATATTAACTTAATTAAATATTTTTTTAATTGCATAAATAACAACTAAAAAACACATTTTATGTATAAAAAAACAAACTTATATAGGATTAACTGTGTAGGCGGGTTGTAACATTGTGTGTACATTATTATTTTTTTCTTACAAAGACCGTTAATTTGTGTATGTAATAATTAATCTGTGTAGGGAATTTTTTTTTTTGCTGTGTATATGCATTGTATCATAAGGTATATCTAGTATGTGTAGGAAAATATTAACCTAATTAATTTATCCTACACTTTTCTAAATTTTATTAAATATTTTTTCAATTACATAAATAACAATAAAAAGTAAACATTTTATGTATAAAAAATACATACTTATGTAGGATTAACTGTGTTGACGGTCTATAAGATTGTATAGGTATATTATTTTTCTTACCTACATAGACCATTAATTTGTGTATATAACAATCAATATGTGTAGGGGAAATTTGTTTATGTGTTTGCATATGTATTATAATATGTAGTATGTGTAGAAAAATTTATAATATGTGAATGTTAATATGTGATTTGTGAATCTAACAAAACACATTGTTTAAAGATATTTATTTTGGTGACAATACGTACAAACCAGATAAACCAACATTAATTAATGTGTGTATTTATATGGATATGCTTGTGTAGGTATTTGTTGTTTAATATAACAAACCAGATAAACAAAAACTAAATTTACCTAACTACCTTTAAAAAAATATCCTATAACCTAATTAGTTAATTCATAACCTAGTTAATTCAGAACCAGCCAACGCTTAATAATATGGTCATAACACAATTCAACTTTATGATGAAAACATAATTAAAGATAAGATAAATACCAATTACTAAAAAAAGTTAATGAGATGTAACTTACATTCAATTTAATTAGCATTAGTTACCAAAAACAAATCAATTCACATTTTACAATTGTACCATTGTATATAAATAATTAAATATAAAAGAGAAAAAATGTGATTGTTTCAAATGTTTTCTCGCACTTCTCGCGATAAAAACCACTTCTGAAATGAACCCAATCACATATATATATATATATATATATATATATATATATATATATATATATATATATATGGTAAGGATCCTAAGAGAACCCTTTGCAAATTGAGAACTTTGAGAACCATTTTGAACCACTAAAAACACCTTTAAAAAATATTTAAAAAAATCATAAAACAAAAAATAACAAAAAATTTTAAAAAGTAAAAAAACCAAAATTATTAATTCATTCCAGTTTCATAAAAAAAATTAAAATAATAAAGAAAAAATAAAAAAAACATTGTATTATACACATATGTATAATTTTATTTAATCTTTAGTTACGTAATATACACATATGTACACAATCATTTATCTTAAATTATACACATATGTATAAAAAAATCATGTAAATGTACATATATGTATATATTATACATATGTGTATATAATTTGGCTAAACCGAGTTTTTTTTAATGAAACCGGGATGTTAAAATAAGAATTTTGGTTTTTTTACTTTTTTCATTTTTGTGTTTTTTTTGTATTTTTGGGTTTTTTGTGATCCAAAATGGTTCTCATAGTTCTCAATTTCAAAAAAGTTCTCTCATGATCCTGATCCTTTCTCTCTATATATATAGGGGTGAGTTATTGTACAATAATGACTTATCGTACATTACGTACGCGACACTGCTGGTCATCGATTTCAATTTCACGCAATGGCAGTTTGGTAAATAACCCAAACAGTAGTTCGCGATCAAATTCATCGATTTAAAATCGATTCCGATCCAAATTCAGAACTCCTTAATCTATCTCATCCAATTTCTAAACTCTAATCACAACTTACAGTATGAAATCTCAAAAGTCAAAACCCAAAATTAAAAAGAACGTCACTGAACATTAAAAATCTTCAAATTGATCAAAAATTGATGATTTAATCAATCGAATTGATGTGTAAGAGGCTTTAGAATCATCAATCGATTATGAAAATATAGATTAACACACTTAATTGAGCTCTGATTAGGGTTCATGTTTAAACGTTCTACTCAAAGTTTAAACGTTCTGACCAAAATAAACACCAAAATGATGATTTAATCAATCGAATTGATGTGTAGAAGCATTTAGACTCATCAATCAATTATGGAATTGCAGAAATAACACACTCAATCGAGCTCTGATTAGGGTTCAAAATATTATGTTTAAACGTTGTGAAACATAACTGAATACCTTTAAACGTTCTAACCAAAAATGAACATCTTTAAACGTTCTAATACATTCAACGAAGCACTGGGTGTTCAAACAAAATGAACATCTTTAAACATTCTAATACGTTCTAAAAAGTTCAGGTTGTTTAATAAAAAGTTTAGAAGTTTTAAGAAGTTCTGGGTGTTCAAAAAAGTTTAGAGGTTCTGATAAAAAGTTTAGAAGTTCTAAGAAGTTCTGGCTGTTCAGAACTTCTAAAACTAACAAAAAAAAAGAAATTAAACACATGTAAACATGAAATTGAACACTGAAATCACTTCATATAATCTCATAATCATCAAACAATCATCAATCGACTGTTAATTTGATCATTGATTCGACCATATGAACAAAATATGGAACGTCTGCAACTGGGTTTCTTCAAAAACTCAAAATTGATTAATTGAAACTTCAAATTGATGATTAATTGGACCAATTTCAAAGTTTAATTGATCAATTAGTTCAACAATTTCAATTTCAATTGGGCAATTTAATCAACTGACATGTGAGCAACGATCGATGGTTGTGTCGGAAGAAGATGGTGGTCGCGAAGGTGGATGGTGGACGGAATCGTTGAACGGCGATGGTGAAGGTGGACGGAATCGACGGGAGAAGAGGTTGAAGGAGGGCGGCTCGCGTAATTTGTGATTTTAGGTTAGGATGGTTATTGAAGATGGACGCTCCAGACACTCACGTACCTATTGTACGATAAATGATTTTCGTATTCCATCCTTTACCTATATATATATATATATATATATATATATATATATATATATATATATCTAACTATCTATATAATTGCCTACCATGAAATCCTACGTGTCGCTCTCACATCGTTCCTCCCACCCTCTAGAGCCACCAGATTGCTTGATTTCATAACGAAGCCTCCTCATTCAATCTTTAAAATTCGTGGGTCTATGAATCCGGATCTCTCAAAACCTCAAATGGGTTATGCCATATAAATAACCCCTTAACAACATGAGCTCCCATTACCCGTAACCCCTTACTGTTGTCGATCACTGATTATGCCCAAGCCATAACCCTTCCAACTTCTAAAATCATCAAACTTTTTGTAAAAATCCTAATCACCCCAACGTTCTTCATCTCTACCTTTCACTGTCTCCTGTGGCAGGAGGCGCCACAGGAGGACTCGGAGGAGGAGGAGGAAGAATTAAGGCTGGCCATTTCTAACAGCCGCCGGTTCAAATCCTTCGGCAGCCGCCTCAACCAAACTCAAGTTTTAGACCAATTAATCGGCCCATTCAATAACATGACCATTTTTGCACCAACCGATAAGGCCTTCCAAAACCTACCTACCGACGTGTCGAATTCGGAGGTGGTATTGACCATGTGCTTCCAAAGTATTACAGCATGGACGATCTTGCTAGCCTCACCAACCCTGTTAAGACGCTGGCCCATGGGACTGATTTGTTTTTGAACTTTACCCGTGTTGCGAACCAGCTGATTGTGTCCAATGGAGTTGTTAACACGCCCATTCTATATGCCTTGAGAGAGGAGTTTCCGCTTGCGGTGTACGTGGTTGATGAGTTTAATTAGTTAAGTTAACCTCCTGGCTTCAGGCCAAAATGGACGTTGGTCATTTTACGTATTACTACTAATTGCATGATGCATGCATGCATGTTATGTTTTATGTTTGTTTTGGTGTTGTGATGAATAAAGATATTGTTTGTTTTATATGTTGTTTATTATAAGGAATAATAATAATAAGTTAATAAATACATTCTCTTAGAAACATGAAATACAATATTGTTAAGAGCTGGCGACGTTCTAAAGTTTTGGGTTGATACGAACCGAATCGTTAACAAAAATGGCCCAAAGAAAATAGCTAGATGGAAACCATACAGTAAATTAGAAACATATATATAGACTCCATTTATCATTTTAATTCCTACTTTCATAATGAAAAGAAGGCTATTAAATAGCCGAACAAATTAACATGGAACTTACCATTGTACCAACTACTTCAAACCCACTAACCCACTAATTTAACTTACGTGCGTAAAATAAAAGACACAAAATTATAAAGAATGACACTAATTAGATATGGTTGCCCATACTTCCAAGTTCTTTATCGGTCAAGTCGGTTGTTTGGTCCAAAAGAAAAGAAAATAGAGAAAATAAAAGAATAACAAAGAAAACTAACTAAGAGATAACTCAAAACCGTAGTTGACCCTGACCAAATTAGTGAGGTAAAAAAAAAGAAGAAAAAAAATTGGTGATCTAGAACAGCTGATTAAAAAACGGCAACGGGTAGCTTGTAGTCAATGATGTATGTGTCCCCGGGGCAGGACGAGAACAAGAAAAAGAGAAAGAAATAGATCAGAACCATAAGGCTTTGATACCATGTAGAATAATGAAAACCCCGTAAGGTGTAATGTATTATTGATCAACTATATATAGGATTACAAGTAGATAAATACAAGGAAACATAATCAAATATAATCTCCTAATTATAGTAACGCTATAATACTAAAACTCTAATAATATATTCTTCTACAATATTCTCTAACAAATATGCGTTATGTCCATAGACGATCAATATCTTTGAAAGTTTTTTTTTGTCAAAACTATCACCCAACCTTTATCTTGACGGCCATTTGAAACGGTGGGAGATTAGATGTTTGACGATATGTCCTGTTCTATATATATCAAGAAAGACACAACGACAAACACGAGGACAACAGTTACAATGGCATATACTACAACATATGCATGTTTCATGATCCACAATACCGAATAAAGAACTGAAGATGCATGTAATCTTACTCTTGTTTCAACATAAATATATATAAGCAGGCTGATTTCTCAGTTTTATTTAATAGTACAAAGTTTTGAGTTCTAGTTTTGGTAACCAGACATGTTTGTGGTATTCTCCCAACGCCCATAAGGGAAAAGTGTTCCTATATTCCGGATAATGTAGCATGCAATTTTTCATGTACACTCCCGTTATTTCCTGCAAATTTAGTGTCTTTAGTCTAAGTTATAGGACCGAAAGGTAAATTGGACTTTAATAATTCAAACTGTGTCTCATTATCATATGAATTATCATTGACTAGTCATGTGTCATGATGTACATTATCAAAATTTCCTATGGCATACGTAAAATAATAGTTATTGTATCAAAATATACCTGCTGAGGGAAGTCTCCATTATCCATTTGTCCATTGATAAGCAATTTTGCTGCCTTGTGTAGTGGTGTTAGATCCCGTTTGGCCTTTTCAACAAAACATGTTTTCTTAAGATTTTATTTTATTTTTTATTTTGACGCATGAACATTGCGTGCGTGTGCATATGTGTATATATGTATGTTCTATTAGTACTCTTTTAACTAATTAGAATGACACAAAAGGTTCGAACCTGTCCGCCCAACAAAAGACCTAGCATGGCCCATGAAGTTTGCACCAAATTCGTTCGATTCCCCTCCAAAGGTATGAACTTCTGATCATTTGATCCAACAACATCACAATAAGAATAACTAAACTTTATACGGGTACACGTTTTGAGTAAACTAATTTGTGTTTTTATGCATGGATGCATATATATCAACAAAAAAACATTTTTAGATAATATATTAGTTTTGTTGTGTATAATTTGTTTATTTAAACATTTAGAACTCATCAAGGTACGTACCTCTTTCGGGCACGATTCAAAGCTCCCTCCCCATCCACCTTCCGAATTCCGTGTGGATAGCAAAAACTGGACACCTTTTCGAACTGTTGCACTATTTTCACATGTTTTCCCACACGATACTAATCCTTGCAGAACGAAAAATGTGCCATAGAGAAAACAAACACCCCAATAACCATACCACGAACCATCATCTCGTTGCTTGTTTTCCAAGAAACATATGCCTTTTGCAATCGCAACACTTATTTCTTTCTCACGATGCCCCGGATGCAAGTCTTTAAATGCTTGCAAAGCTTGAATTACGGAGCCAGTACATTCAACATGTCTAAGACCACAAAAAATAACAAAATGCACATCATTTTTTGACCTAAGTAGACAAAATCGAATCGCTGCAAGCGTTTTTTTTCTCAATCTTTTAGGTTTATTTTGTAGAAAATCAACTTCTTCAAGTCTAATACGAATTAAATGGTTATAAGCTTACTCTTTCTCAACCACAATATCAGCAAAAAGTTCTGAAGGATTCAGCATCTGAAACACAAACCCAAAGCAGTCTAAAATCATATTTATCATTATTTCATAATCAAGTCAAACACCAAATTATACCTGTAAATATGGTTTTGGAACCGGGGGCTCCCAGATTGCGAAACCACCACTTTCGGGACTCTGTAGTAGTTCATAATCAGTCAAATATTCAATGAACAAAAATTTAAAATAATAATAATAATAATAACTTGAAAAAATGTGTACTTGTAAGTAAAGGAGGGCATTCACAGCATCATACAATCTCTCAACTTCAGCCTTAACTCCTGCAATCTCTTGTGGCATTTGGGATAAAGCCAATAAACACTTCAAAAGAAATCATGTAAGCTTCTAGTTCAAGATTTTTTTATTTTTTTTATTTTTACAAATATTAAAAGGAAAGTAAATTATGAGAAAGATCATCAATATACCTTTAAAGCTTCTGCAGTGCAATCGGATACGACCCATCCATGATCTTGATCAGAGAAAGTCCATGCCCCTTTCGTAAACTGACGACACATTTTTGTGAAATCCCCTTTGGGATTCTCTTTGATCTACAAAATCCATTTGACCATTATACTTTCTAAGGAACATGATTATATAAAGCTAAATATATTTCAAACAAAGAGTGAAGCTAACCTGTGACTCTTTCAAGTAAAAGTGAGCTTTCTTGAGCGAGTCTCCATACTTGTCAACCATATTACTTGCCAAAATCGCTTGCGTTACAAGAGCGCAGTCCCATAACTGACTACCAAAACTTTGCATATTCATTCCGTCCTCGGCCAACCAAAGGTAATCAGGGATTCTAGCAAGGTGTCGTTTGAAGTCGATCCCGTTTGGATCCTCAGCATAAAAACTCATTATTTGCAAAGCCTACAACAAAATCAGCAAGTCTAGCTAGCTAGCAATACTTCAATATTATTAATTATATATGTTTGTTAATCAAGTTACCTTGTCAACGCAACCCTGAGCCATGTAACACCCATTTTCAGCTCCATAACGCATTAGTTCAACGACTCGTTTGAGACCCTTTTGTCGTATTAACTTATTTAAAGGCCATCTTTTCATTAGTGGTTCGGTGAAATGATGAAGACCGTCCCATAAGAGATCTTGTAAGAAAGAGTGAGGATAGTACAAATCCACCTACACATAAATGGGCGCGGCTCAACCAGAAAAGTTTACAGTTTACACGACCGACAACTATAAACTAAAAAAGTATATAGTTTACTAATTTAACATATGTATTAAATTAAGCTTTATATTATGATCCAACGTCCTAGAGCAAATGCTAATCGAACCTTGCAACAGTTATGTCGTTGTTTGTTCCAATCAATTTGGTCGTAAGGGACGGTATGAATCTCATTTCTCAGAGACACAACAAGATCAGTGATAGGGCCATGGAAGCTTTTACCATACAAGTGTGACATTGGCATATATGTAGTTCTACAGTAACACCACATTTTTGCTGCAAATACACAAAACCATTATTAGTTATCAATCTAACTAAAACTTAAATCATTTATTCATTTCAAGATGTAATATTACAAACACAAAATAAGTTTTTCTTAGTTTTACCCGGATGGTACGGCAAAAACGAAGGAAAAAGCCAAAATTCTGGAGGGAGAGGGTGCATTCATACACACCAAGAACCTATGAAATTCACATTAACATGATGTCGATATTTAAAAACAAACAACGTACATGGTAATATTTTTTCGGCGCAACTTGTTGCCTGTTTGTCTGCCACTTTATTGTAATCGTTTTGAATTTAATGGTAAACTACCAACTACGGAGTATATAACATGTACCAAAAAGGGTGATTATGCCCAAATTGTAGCTAGGCCAAACCTTTGAGATGCAAAGATACATACCGCTAGATAAACCTTGCCCCAAGAAGGGATGGATGTAGCACCACCATGATCAAGTATCCATTTACGGGCTCTACCAAGCTGCGTACTCTCTCCATCAACGTCAGCGTCAGGCAAAGCTTCTCCAAGAAGTCTAAGAGCTACGTAGTTCAAAGCACTCCCTATCATTTTACTTTTCCCGATATATAGAAACCCCGTCCGCCGTCTTCATTCTACAAGTATCACCATCATTATTTATTAGTGTTCCCAAAATACTTTATATGCATGCATGTACATGTATATGGATATATAAACATACTTACTTGATGGTTGTACATGTATCGAATCATCTCCTTTTTGTGTTCTTTTGTTAAAATCGTATCCAGTGTACCACTGATGTACAAAGCAATTATCTACAAGTTTAAGTTATAGAATATCCGGTCAATTAGAATTTAGAAGCATAATTTTTACTGCATTATGGACTTCAAGATTACAAAAATGATTATTACCAAAGGTGGGGTGAAAAAGTGTGAACCGGAATTTTCAGCTGGCCAGTGACCGTCCCAAGCTTGAATTGCGCGGTTCAGTTGGACCGCCTTTTTAACTGCCACTGTCACTGCTTCATAGTTAACATCTTCTTCATCTTCTAGTCTTACAGGAGGTTCACTCAGAAGATCAATCCCACTTTCTTTTATAAGCTGTGATCAACAATTAAATAAATCATTTTTTAACTTTAAAAGTTTTTAAATACAGGAAAATGATTAATTGAAATATACTCTCTTTATTCATCTCTTCTAACATTCTAAAAAATATATAAACAAAATTATTTTCTTCAAAAAATCTAAACATATGTAGGTATATTTCCTACACATGTGTCGTAAAGTAATTGTTTAAAAACGAAAAAAAAAACATATGAACAAATTATTTTAATGGTTATTTTATGTACATAACATAAATATATGTATGTAAGAAGTTTTTTTTTAATATCAACCATTGACCAGGAAATTAAACAAACCAGAACATAACATGGTTTAACTCGTTTATCTAAACGTGTCAAACATGTTGACAAAGAGTAATCAAGTTGTAAATTGAGTTGGTGGGTTGGTAAAAATAGGTTAAACGGGTTAGAAGGTGAGATATGACCGCACCAAAATCGTTATATGCTTAAATATTTAATGAAAAGGTTTAGCAATGGCGGACCTGGGTACGTATGATCAAGTCACCACAACAATGGACGTCTAGCTTCTTCTTATCAATCACGAACTGCTCTCTAAGCTTTTCGATATGGTCACACTCTTCTTGGGTGCCTGCATCTTGATCAAACTCCCATATTTGTCTTCCAACAAAATTGTTTGTGCTATAGAGATATTCATTACCATTTCCATCACCATTTTCCAGCTTTTCATTTTTCTCACCAATCTTTAGTTTCCACATCTTATATTTTGTTCAAAAAAAATTACTATCAGTATCATATATCATCTGCCTTGCTTTACAATGAGTGTCAAGCTAGTATATGTTTTCAAGCGAACACAAATAAAGTTGATATTTCAAATGATATATTATGTGTACTTAATATGTCGTATGATATTTCAAATTAATACTGAACTAGTACCGGGAACTCACAACTACATTCTTAGTTAATTGTGAGTTAACTCAGTTAAGTGTGTCGGTTAGTAAAGGAAGTTAAGAAAATGATACAACTAATTGAACTAAGAAACTAAATAATCGATCATAACATAATTTGTACCTTATCAATGTGATATAGAGCTAGAACAAAAGAGGTTGATTATGGTTGTGTTGTGTGGTCTTTTATATTTATATAAGCAAGAAAATATGGGTGCTTAATGTTTATTTTGAGGAAAAACATTTATCGCATTTACTCTTGAAACGTTGCTCTACATACGGTAGTGTGGGTACCACACTACTACCACCCTTCACATAAGTACTTAGTTTATAGTTTATAAGGTTATGCGTAATGGAGGGGTTAGAAAATTCGATGATTTGTGTTATGTGACGTCCAGTCAGCAAAATGTGGGTTTTTGTTTTAGGGTGTGGTATTGGTTAGTATGTTTGCTGGCGACAAATATTCATCGCCTCCACACCCCCCCCCCCCCCGCCCTATTATCGAGGGGGGGAGGGGTTGTGTGTTTCTCTGCAAAATCGCCCTCATTGGCCGCACAATTTGTCCCCGTTACGCACACCCTAACTATGGATATGGATGCATATGCTCATTATTTTATTAAAATATAACATCTAATTTGAAGAACATTTTAATATTATAAAATTTTCTTGTATGACCATAAGGTGCTTATGTTTTGTTAACATAAGATGTTTCAAACATTTCATCTTTTTACAAAGGATTGATCATTTTGGGACATTTTGCATCTTTTAGGAGATTATCATAAATGACTTTAGATACATATTTTGTTACGTGTATGATAATTGTGAAACACGAGTGACATTAATATAAAAATTGATGCATGTGATTAATTATTTGTTTATCTTAAGCTACGTACGTGATGTAAAAAAAAAGAATTAATTTGCTTCCAAGTTCCATATATTTATGCTTTCTCAATATTCAATATTTAGTAGTATTATAATAAAATAAAATTTCATATTCCCTCAACCACATTATTTATTATGCTCGGAAATTTATTATTAGCCGGTAAAGTTTTCTCTGGTACGTTATGGTTTTTTGAACCAAAGTATAGTGAAATTTGTACATAATTTCAAATTACTATGAATTTTCTCGGTTACATTAATTATACTTGTTTAGTGACATTTAAATACATTTGCGACGTAATTTGTTATCCGTTTACATATCATTTTGTTGTAATTGTTTCATTATTTAATTTAAACGCCAAGATTCGGCTATTATTCAAATATCTAAATTAGAAATTTTGATGTTGTGGACAATAAAACAACACGTTTGTATACTTTCATTCTTTTCACTAGCCGACACATTCATGATCTATACAAGTATATTGCCATTAATGTCGTTCCGTCGATTTTAACTTTGTTTAGTCGAATTCGTGTCGTGACCCAACCACCTTCCTTTTCTAGCTTCAACCGTGAATTTATATAAGTACTTTTGGGGCTGTATGCCATTTTCTTTATCATCAATTTTAGTGAGATCCGGTTCATTCATTTTGAGGTCTTGTTTTTTACACTAAACAAATGATGCAATATGTAGTCTGGCCCCGTTAGGTTTTGGTTGTGTGTAATTAAATTATTCAAGTACAACTAGTACCGCTTAAAACGAAAGGTATTTATTATAATTTATAGCAACAACACATGTAACTTTTTCTTTTTGTCTTTCATTGTTTACTAGATATTCATATCCTAAACCATTTAGAGAGAAAAAGAGTACAAGAAGTTAAAAAAAATATCTAGAAGTTCCTGTCTTATTTTAAAACTATTTGAAGTATTAAACAAAAATTCTATTATATATGTTATTATTATGATGGTATGTACTCTAAACATTATTAGACGATTGGTAGGATTATTATGTGGATTAAACATTGTTATACGGTTGTTGTATAGGTGTTACGGTTATGGAATAACCGCCTAACATTGTCACACCAGATCTATTTCAATCCAAACATGTGTTCTTGTCTTCTTGGGTTCATGTCTTATATGTGTATTCAATTCCACTTTCTACAAGTAGTATGAGATCCACTAGACTTCTAAGGGATTATAATTTGATTAAAAGAACCCGGAGATATGTCTTCAATCAGCGGAAAGATGTTGGGCAAAGAAACTGTTGTAGATCAAGAGTCAACCCTCTATCTAGAACTGCAGATGGGTTCGATTCAGGGGCGCAGGATCATTGGGGCCAGGGGTCCCCCCCCCCCTTTTTCCGCTCAAGAGTGTATATTTTTCGATATTCGGCCGAAAATTTTTATAGGTATTGAGCCCCCCCCCCCCCCCCCGGATTTTTTTTTTACATATTAAGCCCCCCCCCCCCCCCCCCCCCCCCCGAAATACTTTTTCCAAAGAATAATACTGGTTTGTCGTTCCACTGAGACTGAGTTTTGTTATATAAGAACCCAACGTTTGGTTTTTATTTTATATAAAATCTATTTGTTATTATAATTTGCTTTCTTTTAAAGAATTCCCAAACTTTAAGGACTTGTATTGTAACCAAACTAAAGTTGTTAAAAACAATATGATACATGAAAAAATTGATGATAACAAATTCACAATTGATGTTTCATATTACTAGGGTGGCCGGCTCCAATATGACAATCTCCATCTTCAATCTTCATCAATCATTTGCGCCTTCTTCATATGCGCCTTCATCGTCATCAGCGGCTAGCGCGGCCGCTGTTTTTCGCCGCCAAACCTGCACCCCAGTGAATCAGTCCGTCACCCGACACCCGAGTCACGGTAATAGTTTATTTGGGTTATAATTACTTAATTAGGGTGTATTTGTTTGAACTTAGGGTTGATTTGGTTAAAATTAGGGTCGGAAATAGTATTGTAATTTAACCAAAGCGTATTGTTGTTGTTTTGTTAGGAGTTATATCATGAAAAAGACGAAAACTCTTAATTCTTTTTACAAAAAAATTGATGATGGACAAGAGAGTAAACGCCACAAAGCTTCAACAAGTGAATCGAACCAGCCGGACCAGCCGGTTAATTCTTCGACAAGGTACTCACCCAATCACCCTTCATTGCAATGTCATTCTTAGATCGTCTTAAGTATTTTCGGTCTTTTGTTAACAAAATATATATTTAGTTTTTTTGTAAGAATGGTCTTTTGAATGAATGAAGAAAAAATATTTATTTAGATTTTATATTGTTTGACCCGGCCGCCCCGCCGACTCGAAATTTTTTTTTGTTTGACTTTGACCCGACCCAAACCGAACTGCTGACCCGAAATTTTCTGGATCCATAACTTCGACGCCCCCCCCCCCCCCCCGGATGATTTTGGTCAAGCTTCGCCACTGGTTCGATTAATACTTTTAGAGATGATCATGACAATATGATAAAGAATACGCGACAATCATGGCCTAGTATAAATTAACATTGAGCGCCAAATAAACGACCACAATGGCATGTAAAAGTTAGGGGAGTTCATGGTCCGATTTTTGGCCTTCTTTAATTTTTAAGTCAAACATTAGCAAGCCGGCTGATAACGATTTTTTATCATTGCAAAATGAAACCAAATCGTTGAAAATTTAAGTAGGAACGTAATTTCCAAGTTATGGAAATTTGGTTATTTAATTAAATTAATTATAGAAAAATTAAATGAGTTGTAGTTAATTCATGATAGCTGATTAGATTAGTAAATAAAAATGCGAGTTTTATTTATTATTTATTTAGGAGTTCAAGTCTATCTCTAATTATACCGAGTCATGGTCTATATAACCTAATCAAAGTTGTGTTCAATTTTCGAGTTATATTTTTTTGGTTATGAAATGAGAGTTATTGAATCGAAATTCGTTATTTTAGTGAGTTATATCAATTTGTCTTGAACGGGTTGCTTCTAATTTGGTTTCATGGTTCGGCCCTTTGCAGTTTAACAAAAAATGGTATTGTAGTTTATTTACATTTTGGGTAACCATGTTTGAATGATAAAATGAAAAACAACGAAACTGCTAAACTATGATACTTTAAATAAAACTCGATGGAGCGCATATCAATTACAAACTCTATATATATAGTAGTTTTTATCCCACATATTACGGGGATTGTTTAATACTGTTTGTTCTAATATTTATTTATTTTTTTAATTTATATTTTTTTATTGTAAAGTTAATAATATATTTATGGTTTGATGATAAATTGTTTCACAAATAAATGAGATGTTATAACCCGGTTTAAAAGCTATATGGTTTTGATGAAACCCAAGACCCATTTATATTTATTACTATGAAATTGGTTTTTTAATTATAAATAATATTTATGAAAGTTAATAATATACTTATGGTTTGATGAGACCCAAGACCCGTTTATTTTTACTATCAAACTGGTTTTTAATTTAAATAATATATATATATCTTTTTTAAAATAAATAAGATATTATTTTTTATTATATCCTATTTTATAGGATTTTTACATAAATAATTTGGTGAGAATAATTTTTAATTTAATGAGATGTTATAACCCGTTTAAGTAATATCTGGGTTTGGTAAGACCCATACCCATGAATTCGTGTCAAATGCATGAGAAGTCTCCATTTAAAAATCAAGCAAATCTGGTGACTCCAAAAAAAGGGGGAGCAACCACATCGCGACACGTAGGATTTTTATGTCTTCGTTTATATATATATATAAGATGGTTCAAATAAAAATCAATTGTTTTGTGAGAAGTGTGAGAATGCTTTAAAATAAAGCAAACCACCTAAATAAGAAACTATACCATATAAATAGGAAACTATACAGTTTTTAAAAACTACTAATCTCAACCGTCAGATCCTAGATCCAAGGGTCTAGATCTCTTCTTATGCTTCTCACAAAATTATTGTTTTTTTACATTAACCATCCCTATATATATATATTGACATTATATTTATAACCATGGAGTAAAAAGACCTCTATGGGATGATTGGTTTTTTTATTTTTATTCTATGGAGAAAGGATATGTACCGCGCGTTTCTTGCCAAAGTGCCCAAGGGATATCTTTTTTGATAATCGATCAGCTATAAATTTTAATTCAACAGCCCACTTGGCCAGTTGTTTCAATATTTGTACAAGTTGACCCAATTCTCACTTACCCATTACTCAATCGGTTATTTTAATTTTTTAATTCAACTATGCTTGGATTCCCAACATAAAAAGAAATCGGTTGACCAAAAGTAAAAAAAAAAATATTTATAAACGTTTCAGTGATAACTAGGGTGTATATGAGTCGAGTCGAGTCGAGTCGAGCTGAGCTTGAGCTGGACTAGGGGTGTTTTTCGGATTTATTTTTCGGGTTTCGGGTTTTTCAGGTCGGGTTCTTCGGTTTCAAAGTTTCAAATCTAGACCTGAAACCCAACCCAAATCTTTCACGGATTTTTCGGGTTTGGGTATTTCAGGTTTTTTCGGGTTGGGTTAATCGGGTTTCGAGTATCCTAGAAAAAAAACACAAAACCAAAACTTTTTAAAAACTACAATGCTAAAATTAAAACAACATATTCTTCTTTGCTTATAAAACAAATAATCAAATAATAAACTAACCTAACTTAATAAAATTTTTCAAAAAAAGAGTAAAACTAACTCAAACCATAATCGTATTCGATCTGACGTGATTTGGTTGTTCGATTACGGTTGCTATTAGTAATAAACGGAAAACATAAATTAATAATAAGAAATTGATCCATAATAATTAGAATGACAACAGCCTATTATAGTCAAATTCAGATAATTAGTGGCTAAGATTTAGCATATTATACATAAAAATAAATTTAATTTCAAAACTAAAAGTTTATTCGGGTTTTTCGGGTTGACCCAAATCTTATAAATCAAACCCGAGAGCCAACCCTAATTACTTCGGTTCGGGTTACTCTTTTCTCGGGTCCGGGTTCTTCGAGTCGGGTTAGTTCGGGTTCGGGTACGGGTTTTTTCAGTTCGGGTTTCGGGTAAAAGTGACAGCCCTAAGCTGGACTAGGCTTGTTTCAAGCTCTTTTTTAAAGTTCGAGCCAATTGTTTTTTAAAGCTTGGCTCGTGAATTATTTTTTGAAGCTTGACTTCGACTTATTTGTTAAGTAAATTATATGTTTTTTTAAATTATTTCTATATACTTTGAGAAAAAACATTAAATGCGTTTAAGCTCCGCTCGAGCTCGGCTGTACAGTGTGAAATTAAAACATAGAAGTCCAAAATATATAAAACTTAAAAATACATAAAGTTTAACGAGTTTACAAGGATCGAGCTTATAGTCAATAACTAAAGCTCTGACTAAAAAAAGCTCGACTTATTTCAAACTTTTTAACTTTGCTCGTTTGCACTCGTAATAAACATTGTTTATTGCTCCAGCTTTCTTGAGATTGGAGAAATATAAAAAATAATCCATTTTGGAAGATACACTACCCGCCAGTCCCATCTTAATACCATACACCTTCATTTCTCCACCGTCCGATCACATCTCTGTTATCACTTAACTTTCTTATCCGGTCAGATCCCGCCACGTGTCATTCACTCCTAAAAAACACGTTCTTTCTTTCGAAAGCAACCACCACATCTCACTGATGTCCAGTTTCCAAGTATTTACTTCCGGTCACATGCTTAAACACCACAACCAGATCTCATACCTCCACGTGTCATCACAACCTGCACACTCACACACCGGAACCACCTAAAACAGATAAACTCACTTTTTTCTGATCAGTGTTATTATTATTATTATTATATGGCGGGGAAATTATCCGGTTGCTTTTTGAGCCATGGATTGAGTGTGGATAATGATTGTAAGCATCGTTATTACAGTTTGCGGTTTTCTAATTCTTCGTTTTCTCGGTTGCGTACGGTTTCCTGCAAGTTACGTCAGCGTAACTCTAGGTATTGTTTTTTAGCTTTCGTTTTGTTGATTTTAGGATTTGAATTTAATCATTTCGTGTGTATTTGTGGAATTCGATTGTTAAGACCTGATTCCTGTATTGATTTTGATTGTTTGGATTTAACTCTGTTTTGATTTTGATTTTGATTGTTTAGACCTAATTACTGTGTCTTATAGTGTGTCAGTGTGTTGATAACTGAACATGAACACACTTTGTTTGAGAAATTAACCAGTAATTTGACTAGGAGTAGGAGAGTATTATTTTAGGGCTACTTAATTGTTGCCTTATGCTCAATAGAATTATTGAATGTATCTGAATTTGGAGGCCAAACCTTGAGACATGTAAATGATTGTAACAGTTAAATCAAACACACAAATAAACGTGTGAATTAATGGAGGCAAACTCTGGCATTGGATTATTAGAACAATATTCTTGTGTTGATTTCGATTGTTTAGAGTTTCAACCTATCATCCTGCTTGATTTCGTTACTTTTTTGAAGCTTATAGTGTGTCAACTGAAGAAGAAAAAACGTTGTTTGAGAAATTTACCAGTAATTTGACCAGTAGAAACCTTGAGAAACTAACAGTTGAAGCAGACACCTAATATATTAGTGTTTCTTCACTTTCATCACAGTTAAATCAGACACCGAACACACATTGTTTGAGAATTTAACCAGTAATTTGTCATAGGAGAAACTATAAATTAGGGCTACTTAATTGTTAGTTGTTACATCATGCATGGTAGAGTGTATCTGAATTGGAGGCCATACCTTGAGAATTGTAAATTGGTTGTAACAGTTTTATTAAACACCTAAATAAACGTGTGAATTAATGGAGGGAAACTCTGCCATTAGAGTATTAGAAACTCCTTCCTGTATTGATTTTGATTGTTTAGACCTAGCATCCTGATTGAATCTTATAGTGTGTTGGTAACTGAACATGAACATTCATTGTTTGAGAAATTAAACAGTGATTTGACTGGGAGTAGGAGAAAGTATTATATTAGGGCTACTTGCTCAATAGAATGTATCTGAATTTGGAGGCCAAACCTTGAGAATCGTAAATTGGTTGAAATAGTTAAATTAAACACCTAAATAAGCGTGTAAGTTAATGAGGCAAACTCTGGCATGGGATTATTAGAACCTAATTTCTGTATTGGTTTCGATTTAGACCTAGCATCCTGCTTGATATCCTTACCTTTTGGTTTTTTAATAGTACAGTGTCTCAGTGTGTTGGTAAGAACAACAATACACATTGTTTGCGAAATTACCTGTAACTTCTCTAGGAGATAGTATTATTTTAGGGGTAATTACTTCTTACTTTTCCAAGTGAGCATTGCTGCAAGCCTGCAAGTGAGGAAATGATTTTTAGGTGGGCAGTTTATAGTTGGATCCTTGTGGAAACAGATTAATCTGTGTTGCTAAGAATCATCATGACAAAGCAGTTTTTTTAATGGAAAACTCGCACACTCTTCACTTTTATTACAGTACCCACAGCCACTAGGCTGGTGGATTGGATCCTGCTAAGTGAAATTCCTGGTACCTTGATATAACAGTTAAGACTTAAGTGTCAAGTATTATTTGCATTTTTTGAAGGTGATGTGAAAGCTAATGGGGATATTGTTAGAATAAGTTGGTGCAAACTTATGTTTAATTGTATACTGGGTCAGAATGAACTGTGCCTCCTTTAAGGATCCTTGAAATGGACATGGACATCTAGTTGATTGACTTTATGATCAAACAGTAATAGATACTACAATATCTAAATGCTTGAATTCTCATTGCAAATTAGTATAAAAGTAATCGATTTGGTTGGCTTGGGAGAATTAATTCATTGGGCATGAGATTAACGTTTTCATCTCCAAATTTATTTGGCACTACTGCTTTCATCATTCTGTGACATAGATGTATGTCAATTGGGTACATACTCAGATCAGTTTTGACTTTTAAGTTTTAATACTCCTCTTCTACTTCATTTTGTTACAAGTTGCATCTTATTTTTCATTTTTTTTATTGCCTTGGATTTTCATGATATATTCATACTGGTGCAGCGTACCACAGCCCAGGAAGCCACAATCTAAGAAAATTGTCCCGACACCACTTCCCCAAAATGGCAATCTCATGTCTGATGACAGTGAACTTAGCGATTCAGAAAATACAGATGACATCGCAAATGTTTCCGAAAAGTCAACATCTAGTGACATCGTAGCAATTCAGCGTTTTGATGATAGAAATTCAAGCAGTACATTGACCCAGGTATGCTAGGTATCCTTGTCTCATCTGTTTCCAGTTATGTTCATCATTTTGAGGTTAAAACACAAATGCATCATATACTTCATCTTGTTTCTCTATTCTCTGGTAAAGAGGCCTGCAAAGTCTTTTTTCTTTGATGCATTTTTCTTTTAGCGTCCATAATAAGTAATTCTTCTGCTTCATAAATAACATCCCCCCCCCCCTTTTTGTCTTGTTATCTTAACGGGATACTGCTATTATTAATAATCTAATTTTATCATCTTAACAGTCTATTGGTGCAGATAAAGGGGACGGACTCTCAACTGTTCCTCTTCAGGATGTAATAGGGATGATACGTAATGCAGAGAAAAGTAGATCCTTTTCCCTTATGTGTTTAAATTTTATCTGGTGTTAATTCTTAAAACATATGGTATTACCTATAATTTCTAGCAACATATGTAATCTTTTTTCTTTTGTCTTTCATTGATTACCAGATATTCATATCCTAAACCAAGCTCGCATCCACGCAATTGAAGATTTAGAAAAGATTCTTGGTGAGAAGGAATCCTTGCAAAGAGAAATTAACATTCTGGAAATGAGGCTGGCTGAAACTGATGCACGGATAAGAGTCGCCGCACAAGATAAAGTACACGTGGAGCTATTGCAACACCATTTAGAGAAACTTCAGTCAGAAATGCCCAACCAAAATAGAACTCCAAATGCAATTCAAGATATTTCCCTCCGGTCTCCTGATAGACAAACCCGTGCTCTTAGTGAGGAACTGAATGCATTAAGGAATGAGAACACATCATTAAAAGATGATGTAATGACAATTAAACAGCAGCTTAATGAAGTTAAAAGAACAGATGAACGTGTTGAAATGCTGGAGAAAGAACGCAAAATTTTGGAGGCTTCACTAAAGGAAATGGAATACAAGCTTAGTCTTTCACAGGATGACGGTGCACAACTTTCAACTTTGAGATCAGAGTGTGAAACCCTATGGGATAAAGTAGAACATTTGCAAGTATTACTTGATAAGTCAACTAGTCAGGCTGATCAAGCTATTTTAGTGTTGCAACAAAACCAAGAGTTGAGGAAGAAGGTTGAAAGGTTGGAGGAATCTCTTGAAGATGCTAGCATATACAAATTATCATCTGAAAAGTTGCAACAGTACAACAACTTAATGCAACAGAAAATAAAACTACTTGAAGAACGACTTGAAAAGTCTGATGCAGAGATACATTCTTATGTTCAGTTATATCAAGATTCGGTGAAGGAATTTCAAGATACACTTGATAATTTGAAAGAAGAAAGTAAGAAAAAAGCATCAGGTAAACATGTGGATATGCCATGGGAGTTCTGGAGCCGTTTGTTGCTCATGGTTGATGCTTGGTTTCTTGAAAAGAAAATTCATGGGGATGAGGCTAAGTTGCTAAGGGAGATGACATGGAAGAAGGATGCACGTATTCATGATGTTTACATGGAATGCAAAGATAAAAATGAACGTGAAATTATTGCTGCTTTTCGCAGATTGACATCTCAATCATCCAGGTATATATTATCTTACAGTGATTCACATTTCCAACATGCTACTGTATAAACCAATGAATTTTGCTCATTGTAGCCCAGGATTGCATATCATTCATATTTCTGCTGAGATGGCTCCGGTTGCTAAGGTAAACCTTCTCGTATAGCGCATTGTGCATTTGCTTCAATGTGGATTTTTGGGTAAACTTTATCCCCGTTTCTTTCTAAATTCTAGGTTGGCGGTCTAGGGGATGTGTTGTCCGCTCTCAGTAAAGCACTACAGAAGAAAGGACACCTTGTGGAAATTGTTCTTCCTAAATACGATTGTATGCAGTATGAAAGCATTCAAGATTTGAAGGTATGTCCCCCCTCACCCCCCTCTTTAAGTTGATCATCATGTCAAAAGAATCCTAAGATTTTTGAATACCGGTCATGTATATCTATTTCTGTACAGGTTCTAGATTTAGTGGTAGAGTCATATTTTGATGGCCAACTGTTCAAAAATAAAATCTGGATTGGCACAGTTGAAGGTTAAAATCTCTCACCTTGTATATATATGCATCTGATTTCAAACAAGTTTTTTTTTGCTTGTATGATGATCTGAAGTTAAAATCTTTGTTTTCACTTTTCATATTTAGGGCTTCCCGTTTACTTTATCGAGCCTCTTCACCCTGCTAAATTTTTCTGGAGAGGAAAAACCTATGGGGAACCTGATGATTTAAACCGCTTCTCATTCTTCAGCAGGGCTGCACTTGAGCTGCTTCATCAAGCTGGCAAAAAACCAGATATTATTCACTGTCATGACTGGCAAACAGCTTTTGTTGTATGGATGATTATATCTTGGTTTATAGTATTTTTTTATCCCATCTATAGGTTTGTAATGATGTTATTATCTTGTTTTCTTGTTATTCAGGCACCCCTTTACTGGGATCTATATGCACCCAAAGGACTAAATTCTGCTAGGATATGCTTCACATGCCATAATTGAGTATCAAGGAACTGCACCCGCATCAGAGATAGCATCTTGTGGTCTTGACACTCGCCACCTAAACAGACCAGATAGGATGCAAGACCACTCATCACCTGACAGAATCAATCCTGTTAAGGTATTACAGTTCAATATGTTTCTTTTTTTATTATTTTTTGTGTGTACTTACTAACATGTTATGTGTTTTAGGGTGCAATCGTGTTCTCTAATATTGTTACAACGGTATCACCAACATATGCACAAGAGGTGCGAACTTTGCAGGTAATGATATATCTTCATATATTTAATCTCATTCAGTGTAAAAAACGAATATCATGCTTGTGATTGGTACATTTGAGGAAAATTTAATCTATCATACAGGGAGGACAAGGGCTTCATGCAACCATTAATGCTCATGCTCAAAAGTTTGTTGGGGTTCTGAATGGAATTGATACTGATTATTGGAATCCTACTACCGACAGTTTTCTCAGATTCCAGTTCAGTGCCAATGATCTTGAGGGAAAAGCTGAGAATAAAAAAGCTTTACAAAGACAACTTGGGCTTTCTTTTTCTGATGGCAGGAGGCCATTGGTAACCTTCTTGTCTCCTTGAAAACCTTATTTATATGTCACACTTGTAAAACGATATTTGCATAGTATCATATTAATGTATCGTTTCACAGGTTGGCTGTATAACAAGATTGGTTCCACAGAAGGGTGTGCATCTCATCAGACATGCAATATATCGGACATTGGAATTGGGTGGACAGTTTGTATTGCTTGGTTCGAGCCCTGTGCCAAATATCCGAGTAAACTTCTAACTTTTTAGCAAAAACTCAAATCTTTTTTCTGTTGTATACTTTTAGTATGTCAATGCACATATCAGAAGATTAAGCATACCTATCTAAGCTTTCATTTGTAGATGGAATTTGAGGAGATTGCAAAAAAGTTTGAAAATCACGAGCATATTCGCTTGATTCTCAAGTATGACGAGGCTCTATCGCATTCAATATATGCATCATCAGACATGTTCATCATCCCATCTATATTTGAGCCCTGTGGCTTAACACAGGTGCGCCATTTGTAGATTCGATAGAACAGTAGAATGTTAATAGTTGAGTCTGTCATTAGAAGACGGATTAGTTGGCTATGATTATTATTATACTTATTTGGTTTCTGCATTTTCAGATGATAGCCATGAGATATGGTGCAATCCCCATTGCCATAAAGACAGGGGGTCTAAATGACAGGTGACATTGTTACTCGATATCGGACATATACCGTTGAGATTAATTTATGGGAGTTTGATTCTCTAAATCTTTTTTTGCAGTGTTTTTGATGTTGATGATGATACCATTCCAGTTCAGTTAAGAAACGGATATACGTTTGTAACACCAGATGAGCAGGTAAATATCTGTGTTTGCATATAAAATATTTATTTTCATTATTCATGTTATTTCATGTATATATACACATTTTGATATAAAATGTCGACACACAGGTGTTTAACGGTGCATTTGACCGCGCATTCAACCACTACATGAATGACAATGAAAGTTGGCAAGAGCTAATTAACAAGGTCATGAACATAGACTTCAGTTGGGACACATCAGCATCACAATATGAAGAACTTTACCTACAATCTGTATCCCGAGCCCGGGCCGCTCGTCGGGCAGCTGGCTAATCTGCCTGTTTCTAAAACCTAGAGCAGTTTTCTCCGAAAATATACACTTTTGAAGGTGAACATTGCATCAAAGGGCTATATGGTACTGAAGTGAATTGCAAATGTTACATCTGCAACACAAGACCACAACCAAATGGTTCATAACCCGATAGAGAAATTTGAGGGCGCTAGTTACTTCCCTTCACAAATGGTTTATTTTGGTGAAACAATTTCTTACGGATGTAAATCATGTGCATATGTGGTTTTACAGTAAAAAAACATTTGATAAATTTTACAGAGGTTCTTATTCGTATACATGTAAAGATGCATATTTTTTTGTTAATAAGATTTAGTGATTCGTTAAATCTTTATCGCGTTTTTCTTATTGGTACTGTGATGATTAGAAGCAGAATGTGTGGTGTAAAGCTAGAGTGGCTAGGTGGGGCAGACGGTTTAACGGGTTAAATTAGTTTCGATTAGAATGAATAATTTTTAATACAAGCCAAAACACGTGGCGTGTGCGTGCAGTTCATTTGCCATAAAAATCAAGCCGAAAAACAACCATATATCATTTAACATGACAGTTCAATACATTTATTTTCCAGGCACAAAGTTTGTAGCATAAGACCACGCGTTATTGGCAACAGGGTCGGCGAGGTGGTCAGCGAGGTTCTCCAACGGTCCCTTGCCGGTCACAATGGCTTGAACAAAGAACCCGAACATAGAGAACATGGCTAGTCTTCCGTTCTTGAGCTCCTTCACCTTCAACTCAGCAAACGCCTCTGGGTCATCGGAAAGGCCCAACGGGTCAAAGCTACCACCAGGGTAAAGTGGGTCAACAACCTCACCCAAAGGCCCACCGGCAATTCTGTATCCCTCAACCGCACCCATCAAGATCACTTGGGTGGCCCAAATGGCCAAGATGCTCTGAGCATGGATCAAACTTGGGTTACCCAAGTAATCAAGCCCACCTTCGCTAAAGATTTGGGCTCCCGCCTTGAACCATATGGCCTCACCAAACTTCACACCGTTACGGGCCAAAAGCTCTGGGAAGACACACCCAAGAGCCCCAAGCATGGCCCATCTGGAGTGGATGACCTCAAGCTCACGGTTCTTGGCAAATGTCTCTGGGTCAGCAGAAAGCCCAGCAGTGTCCCAACCGTAGTCACCAGGGAATTCACCAGTGAGGTATGATGGGGCCTCACCAGAGAATGGGCCCAAGTACTTGACACGGTCTGGGCCATACCATGGGCTTCCAGATGATGCAACCTTCTTGGGTGCTGCGGATCTCTTCATGGAAACCCGCCCATTTCCAAAAAGCTCGGAACCGGATGGAGCGGTTTTGACCGCTTGCCCGGCAAAAGGGGATGAGAGAGCCATGGTGGAGGCAGCCATTGTTAGAAGATGTTGTGATTTTGAGAGTTGTGAGTATGTGTGGATTTTGAGAGTTTTATTTATAGGGTGAAAGGCTAAGCCTTTTGGTTATCTAGAGATATATGTATCTCTATTGTGATTGGTCACACAAAATCTTTGTATCTTACATTATTAAATGAAGCCAGCTCTGTGCTACACAAACCACAAGTTTTTAATATTATTTCCACCTCATTTGTCTTGGACAAGTATGTTACATACTTATGTGTAATTATATACTTATATGTAACTTTGAGCTGCAGGATATTGATTTATAAGAACTTGACATCTTATCTTACTTTGCATATAAAGCATAATATTTTACTAAGCATGTTAAATCTGTAAGAACAACTTTACTCAAATGCATACGTGAACTTATACGCAATATGGTGTCACGATTCACATTAGTTTAACCCGTTATTGATGAAAAAGGTTGGTATACGAACAAAAATAGGTTATTCTAAAGGAGTTGTTCGTTTATGATAATAGTATATAGAAATGAGACACCTAAAATATAATTATTTTTGGTGATTTTCAACTAATATATCTTGTAAAATCTGTTAACTCATTAAAAAAATTTATGAGCACTAACTAAGCATTAACAATAATCCACATTTTATTTTAGTCCCAATATTGTAGATGTTAAAATCATAGACAATCTTTTGAACACATATAAAGTTATATAACCCATTATGCTAGGTTCCTCAGAGTCACATATTCTCCAAGTGAATTGAGTTATGATTTATGAACAAAACATCTAAGCACTAGATTTTTGGATCGAATATCCGAATAGAAACAAAATTGTCCACGTGTCTTGTTATGATTGGTCTAGGGAAATTATCTTTCTTTGCCATCAAAGATATCATATCACCCAACAAATATCACTCACCAATGAAGATCAAGATAGAGATATTGAAGATAAACAACCAAGTAAATCACAACACTATTTATACCACTTTGAATAACTCATAAAACTTAAGCCGTCAACTACTAATTTACTCAGCCTATGGCTCTCTCATCTCCATTTGTCGGGCAAGCAGCCAAAACCGCTCCATCCAACTAAAGGTTACACCATCAGGAAGCCCATGGTACGGTCCCGACCGTATCAAGTACATGTGCCCATTCTCTGGTGATACCGGCCACTCAACAATAGCCAAGGAAAAATTGTAAGACATGGCTTAGAATAAATCAGTATATACAAGAAGTCCCTAGAGAACTGTGACAAAGACAAAAAGAGTATCGATACATAAATACAAAAAAATTTTGTTTAAAAATAAATAAATAAACCTTCAATACATTTCTAGAATTTGTCAAATTTTATAATAGGAGATAGAGGTTAACAAATAAGTTCAAATTTACTAAACAAATAGGAAGAAAATTACACTGTTGTAGACCGAGCGAAACACTGCAACATTCGTGCTCTTCATCCCGCCATAGCAAAACACTGGAACCCGAGTTTCACATGAATGGCCTACATGTCAGCCCTGACCCAAAGTTCTTACGACACGAGTAAAGAAGTTACATGTTTGATTAGATGATTGACTAATTTTACATTTCGATTTTTCTTTAGACAGGAAGACATTTGTCTGGCAGTGCTTTGGCTTGCATGTTTTTTGTTGGGAATATTATAACCATGACAACCTACTACGAATTAATCCTATTGAAAAGCGTTACAGGTTTTTATATGGATTGTCTTGCTTGGTTTGGGAACTGTCTTTTTCTTCCACGAAATGTTTTCACAAAGACGACGAAAGTTAAGAAGAGGAAAGGTGTATGGCGGGAACATTGGTGCCTTGCCTTTTGTGTGGGTATTTTTATCATCATTCCCGGTCTCTCAACGTACCACAAAACTCTCCCGAAGTTGAAATAGTTGTGGCAGTTCCGCCGTTGGGAACAGATCATCAAGCTCAACCTCCAATATCGACTCTCAACGTCACGCCATAAATTGAAATAGTTGTGTGAAGAAACACTAATCGACCCCGGGCAGATTACGGATAATCTGGGGGTTAAATAGATGTTTCCCACGAGGATGAGGTCCAGCAAAGAAAGTTGTTCTTCAGGTGACCTGCAAAACAGACACCGTAAGCTCGTCACTGAGAAGGGGGGGTTCCACCTTGTGACCACCCTCCGGTGTGAGAATCAGACTAGATTGCTCTGAATATAAGTGTATATTAAGAGATTGCTAGAGAAGATAAGATAATGAGATATCAGATAATGTCCTTACCATTCCAAGGTGTTGGAGTATTTATAGCCGAATGTAGGTTTCCAAGAAGGTATAGCCGGCTGAATAGTATTCATGTTCTACCAACAGTGGGCTACGCACGAGCCATGCTGGTTGGTGGATAGGCTGCGGCTGATAGTGACAAGGCCGGCTGATACTGTCATCTTCTGATGAGGAATCCGCAGATGGTCCTTTGTTGGCGAGGAAGAAGAAGGCTGCCGGCGGGAAGGGTAAGGCGACAGTTGCCTCCACTGCCGATCCGGTGAATCGGTCTAACTCAGAGACCGAAAGTGAGGAGGTGGCGGGGAACCCTGGTGGTGAGACCACTGTTCCGGAGGTTCAGACGGCTGTCACCTCCGAGCAGCCCCGGACGACGACGGTCACCGGCGTGAAGAGGCCGGCTCCATCGGGTTCGTCCCCGCGTGTTCGCACCTTCAAGCTCAAAAGAACTCGTAAGTGTAAAGTTAATAATTTTAACTTCATGTTTCTGCCATTATATTTAAATATGTTGTCTTCGTGCAGGCGTGGATGCAACCGCATTCCCGAGTGGAGCGGGAAGGAGTGCGTCTGGACCCATGACGGTAGGTTTGGTCAACCTACCCGAGGCGATGACCCAGGCGGCTGCGCCTGCTTCGAGTGTTTGTTCAGTTGCTCACCCTGTTGAGGCAACTGTTCCACTAGTAACTTCATCCTCGCCGGCTGTGAGTGCCATTTTTACGGAATCCTTCACTGAACCGGCGGTGGTTCCTTCTGCGGGCTCTTCTGCCGCCGCAGCCACGGTTGTGAGTTCACCTCCGGTGAGTTCACCTCCGTTGGTTTCCACCGCGACGGCCTCCACTATGCCTCCTCCGGCACCGGCGAGTACGGCCGGCTCTTCAGGTACATACGGGGCTTCTCGCCAACCTCTGCCTCCTTCCCATCTGCCTGACCTCTTGGATGGATTTCCCTTAGGTTCAGGTGATGGGTTTGGCGGCTATCGGCCTGTTGTCGACCCTACAGGTGCGTAGGGTTCTTTTGGCTGTTTTTTTTTTTATTTTTTTTATTTTTTTTATCATCTTTTCCTAACTGCTTTTTGTTTTTTGCAGTGTCGGATTCCAATGAAGTGTATGTTCCACGATGGAACATCCGCCGAGGAACAACCCTTCGCACGTCTGTGGACTGCGTGGAGTGGGCGCGCCACGCAGCTCCCAATGGTGCGTTGGGGGAAGCAATGGCTAGCTACCAAGAGGGTAGGCTTAGCACGAAGCTTCGAATTCTCCTGGCCCGGATGCAGCCGCGCGTCGAGCTGCTTTGTCGTGAAAATGACAAATTAAAGGCGGCGCGTATGCAAGAGGTGGCTCAGGCGCGGGCCATCCGGGAGGAGAACAGGAGACTCTCCGCCACTGCTGCGGAGAAGGAGAAGGCGTTCAAGGCCCTCGAGGTTGACGTTCATGCCCGGCTTGAGGCCCGTTCCAAGGCTGCCCAAGCTGTTAACGAACAGCTTCGGTTAGCTAAGGAAACCGCACGGAATGCAACTGAGAGGGCCGTCAAGGCTGAAGCTGTTGCGGAGCCTCTACGCGTGGAGAATGAGGAGCTTAAAGCCAAATTAGAGGCTCTCCAGCAGGCTCATGATGCCTTGGCCATGGAAGACGCCAAGAAGCTCCAAGAGATCCTGGACCAGAGGGGCGTGCTTGAGCATACTGAGCGTAAGCTAAAGGGCGTCGAAGAGGCTGCAGCGAAAGATGTGTTGCTTGCCAACCTTACAAAGAACGAAGCCGAACGCGCCCGTAATGAAGCTCAAGCTGCCCTCCAGGAGGCTCTGGTTACAAAGGAATGGC
The DNA here is from genome assembly GCF_021521415.1 of Bidens hawaiensis. Lineage (NCBI taxonomy): Eukaryota > Viridiplantae > Streptophyta > Magnoliopsida > Asterales > Asteraceae > Bidens > Bidens hawaiensis. The sequence continues at coordinate 128,411 of NW_027492781.1, forward strand.
TTCTTCGAGAAGCGTTGTCTCAGGTATGTATAGTCTTCATAATGTCTTCACGCTTTTCTTTATACCTGGAAAAGTTGACATTTATATTTTTTTTGTAGGTTGTGCATCGGGTCTTCACGGATACATCTTACGATGATGCTATGAGCGCAGCCCTCAACGCTTCTCACGATGATGGGGAAAAGGCAGGTTTCCTGCTTGATCTGGGATATGTTGAGAAGGGCATCCCGCCTTCTAACTTCCCTCTATATAACGTAGATACTGACGTTGCTTACGACCATGCAGTGAACCAATACGCTGCCTTCCCACATCCGGTGGTGGAGAAGGTGGACGAAATTGCTGCCGCTGATAATGGGCTAGCTATTCTCAAAGCCTTCCTTGAACCGCCACCGTCAACTGATGGTGCGGGAACGAGTGGATTTGGGGGGAGTGGTCCTGAAGTTTGAACCTGAAGATCCCTTCCCACCGTTAGGATAGATTTTTACTTTTGTATAGATTCTCTTGTATGCGGGTATGTACCCAGAAATCCTTGTAATATTTGAATTTCGATGGAATAAAGATTATTTGCCAACGCCTTGCCTTGTTTATTTCACGCATATTTTTATTTAACTTAGGAATTTCTTGAGTACTTGGATAAGTTAACTTTTTAACGTGGCAGATTATAAGTTTAAGTTTTGTTTCCTCTTTCGTGATTGTGCGGGTATGACCGTCACTTTCACTTAGTAGGATGGCTAAACTTTACTTATATCTGTCCTGCGTGGAAGTTTTCCTCATCTTTTCCTTAGAAATTTTCTAAGTATTTTGAATAAGTTAGCCTTTGTACGCGCGGTTGTTAATAGGTTAATGTTCAATTTCCTCTATCATGATTGTGCGGGTAGGACCGTCACTTTCATTTAGTGGGATGACCAAACTTTACCTATAACTGACCTGCGTGAAGGTTTTCCTTATCTTTTCTTTTGAAATTTTTACCGTTTTATGTGTTTATGCGGGTTTTGCCGCCTTCCACACGTAACGACTTACTTCTTCCCATATTTATGCGGTGAATACCGGAATATCAGTGTGGGAAGTTCATAAGTATAAAGGTAAGGCTATCAACACAATGTGAAAGGAGAATCATTTCCATTAGAAGTGGCTCTAGGCCTTTTCTTTACAAGTTTGGAATTGATCTACATGTAACATTTGCGTAATTGAGCTCCATTCCATGTCTTTGGGATGGGAGTGCCATCGAGCCTTTCGAGCCGGTATGCGCCCTTTCCCAGAACTTCTTTGATAATGTATGGCCCTTCCCAGACCGGGGCCAGTTTTCCTGGGCGTTGTTGGTTCGAAGCCTCGTTGTTACGCAGTATGTAGTCTCCTACATTGAAGTTGCAGAGTTTTACCCGCGTGTTGTAGTACTTTTGCATTTGTCGCTTGTAGTTCTCTTCACGCACTGCGGCTAAGTCTCTGCGTTCCTCGGTTAGCATAAGGTCTAACCGTCTTTCCGCATCATTGTCTTCTGGCTGAATCAAGACCCTTGGTGAGAGTAAACCAATTTCGACCGGGACCATGGCTTCAGTGCCATAAGTGAGGCTGAACGGGGTTTCTCCCGTACTGGCCTTTTTCAGCGTTCTGTTTGCCCAAAGGACGTGCGGAAGCTCGTCCACCCAGCCGGATCTGTGTTCCAAGAGTCTTTTCTTTATGCCTTCGACGATGCTCTTATTTGCTCTTTCTACCTCACCATTACCCTGCGGGTGCGCCACTGAGGTAAAGGTGTGGGTGATTTGAAGTTCTTCCAGCCACTTTTGTAGCTTCTTGTCAGCAAAGTTGGTGCCGTTATCGCTCACCAAATTCTGTGGAAGTCCAAAACGACAAATAATAAATTCCCAAATAAATTTTTTGATATGTTTCGCGGTTGTTTGGGCTAAGGGTTTTGCTTCTATCCACTTGGTGAAGTAGTCGATGGCTACCACTAGGAACTGAACGTTTCCTGCTGCTGTAGGAAATGGGCCTGTCACATCGATGGCCCACTTCTGAAATGGCCATGAAGAGGTGACTGGAACAAGTTCATTCTTCGGGCGATGCGTGTTGGGTGCGTAGAGCTGGCAAGACCTACACTTTCTGATGTATGCCAGCGCATCCATATGCATCCCCGGCCAAAAGTATCCCGTGTTGTTTAGCTTAGCTACAACAGCGCGTGGTCCTGCGTGTACTCCACAGATGCCTTCGTGTACTTCCCTTAGGAGATAGTCAGCATCTTGGTTGTCCACACATCTTAAGAGTGGGCCAAGAAAGTTACGTCTGTAAAGGATGTCATCGATGAGTTGATAATTCAGTGCTTTACAGCGTAGTTTTCTTGCCTGTGTTTTTGACTCTGGTAGTATACCCGCCGCAAGGTAATTTATTATTGGTGTCATCCACATTTCTGTGCCGGTTTGGATGACACAAATTTCCTTGTGCGGGACTGAAGGTGCCCCGAGGAGTTCAATGCGGATGTCCTTTCCCAAGTGGGTGAAGGCTAATGATGCAAGCTTGCTTAACGCATCCGCAGATTTGTTTTCGCTACGCTTGACGTGTATGACTTTGTAATCGTTAAAATCGCGCATAAGGGTTTTTGCTTGTGCGAGGTACAGGGCCATTGTGTCGTTCACGGCCGTGTACGTCCCGTTTATTTGGTTGGCTACTAACATGGAATCCACGTGGGCTTCCAAGTATTTCACTCCCATCTTACGCGCAATTCTCAGCCCGGCCAAGAATGCTTCATACTCGGCTTCGTTATTCGTACTTGGAAAATCCAGTCGAATAGCGTAAGTGTATTCTTGGCCTGCTGGGTTGGTTAGTTTCAACCCTGCGCCTGAACCCTCGTTACTGGCTGCTCCATCAGTGTAGAGTCGCCAGACATCATTGATGTCTTGTGCTGGAGAGGGTTGAGCCTCTTCCTGGCACTCTTTTTCCCGCGATGCAGGCACTTCTGCAATAAAGTCGGCCAAAACCTGGCCTTTTATGGCTGGTCTTGGCTTATACTTTATCGCGTATTCCCCCAACTCAATTGCCCATTTGGCTAGGCGTCCCGATAACTCGGGTTTGCGTAGAACGTTTGCAAGTTTGAAGTTGGTGAGAATGGTGATTGGGTGACCTTGGAAATATCGTCTTAACCTGCGTGAAGCGTGTACAAGTGCTAAGACTAATTTTTCGAGGGTAGAGTACCGGGTTTCTACGTCTGTTAGGATACGGCTGACATAATAGATTGGCATCTGGATGCCTTTTCGTTCTACTAGCAGGACCGCCCCGGTTGCTCTATCTGTTGCGGAAAGGTATAGGATTAACTCCTCCTCCGCTTCTGGTGCTGTGAGCGTTGGGAGTTCGATCAAGCGTGACCGAATCTCCTGAAAAGCTGCTTCCGCTTCTGGTGTCCAGCGGAAGTGCGTTTTCTTTAAACAGTTTCTCAATGTTGACACGAAAGGAAACGACTTATCCGCGTGGTTTGCCAAAAAGCGATTAAGTGCGACTAGTCGTCCATTCAGTGTCTGAGCCTGTTTGATGGTAGTAGGCGATTCCATTTTGATAATGGCTTCGACCTTTTCAGGGTTCGCTCTGAAGCCATCTTTAGTGACGATGACCCCTAAGAACTTCCCTTCTTCCATCCCAAAGGAACACTTGCTCGGGTTGAGCTTCATGTTTATCTTCCTGAGCGTGTTGAAAGTTTCTTCGATGTCTTTCAACATCGCTTCTGCGTCAGGGCTTTTGATGACCAAGTCATCCATGTAGACTTCCAAGTTCCTCCCAATTTGGGCATGAAACTGGTTGTCCATCAGGCGTTGGTATGTGGACCCGGCATTCTTAAGTCCAAATGGCATCATTTGGTAACAAAATGTGCCATCGGGCGTCCGAAAAGCGGTTTTGTCCTGATCATCAACGGCCATGTGGATTTGATGGTACCCCTTATACGCATCCAGGAAGCATTTAAGGCGAAACGGTGCTAACGAATCCACCTTAAGATCAATTTCGGGTAACGGATAACAATCTTTGGGGCATGCTTTGTTTAAGTCCTTGAAATCTATGCACATGCGCCATTGTTTGTTATTCTTCGGTACCATAACGGGATTTGCAACCCATGTTTGATATCTGCTAACGCGTACGATGCCTACGTCAAGGAGTTCCTTGACTTGGGTTCTACACGCGTTAGTTTGTTCTGGCCCCATTACTCTGCGCTTTTGTACGACTGGCGTAACAGCTGGGTCGCACTTGAGCTTATGCTCTGCCTTACTTCGGGGTACGCCAGTCATGTCAGCTGGTGTCCACGCGAAGATATCAGCGTTTTTCTGTAGTAAGCGTTTGAGTAAGGTGCGCGTGGGATCAACGACTGTTGGGCCAATGGTAACGGCCTGGTCAGGGTATTTGCCATTGAAGGCCCATCTTTCCGGTTCGGTGATGGTTGGTTTAGCCATCTTTGGTTTGGGTTTAGATGAGACAGATGCGATGCATACCTGGGGAATGCCGGTGATCATCGCTACACCCTCAGCTGTTGGCCATCCCATCATGCCGTGGACTGAAGATACCACGGCGTTGAATCTTGCCATCCCGACAAAGTCCACATCTTCTGTGCGGGAGTGTTTCCCGTCCGTAAGAGTGACGGGGAAAGATAGGATACCCAGGGGGGTGTTTGTGCTGCCGTCGAACCCTTCCATCGAGGCGTAGACCGTTTCCAGGCGTTCCTTGTCTTCGTCATCTAGCTTGTCGAAGAACTGCCTGTACATCACCGTTGACGAGGCGCCGTTGTCAGCAAGAGTGCGGGAAGTGATGTAGTGCCCCAGCTGGCTTTTGATGACGATAAGGCCTTCTTTGCTGGGTCCTCCTGGCACTCGCGGGAAGCGCACCTCAGCTTCCTTCCACACGCATGGTTCTGTCGTTCGCCTTTTTCTTCCTCTGATGTTGCCATGAACCATGTTGATGCTGATGTCAACGGGCTTTCGTCCGTTGCCTCTGTACCGGTTATCATTCCTTCCTCCCTTCTTGATTGATGCCACAAGGTGTGCAAGTCTTCCATCCTTGACGAATGTTTCAACAATATCCTTCAAGGATGTACACTCCTCCGTACTATGACCCTTTGTCCCGTGGAAGTCACAGGATTTGCTTTGATCCGCATTAGGTCGCTGCCGGATCATTGGAGCTTTTGGCCATGGGAGTTTTTCGGTGGCAAATATCTCCGTGACGCTTTTGGTGAGTGGCGTCCACCGGTGTTTTCGGCTTGAAGAGTGTGTGTTATCCCTTCCGCCAACAAGAGGGCGAGAGCTGGATGAGGTGTCAAAGTTTACCCTTGACTGCCAAATACCTAGCTTCCTCTTTTTGTTCTGCCGGGCGATCCGAACATTGTTTTCTCTGGTCCTCTGCGTGTAGAGGTGTGTACTCTGGGGAAGATCCCTACCCAGTTGCTTCTCTGTCTCGGCAAAGCGCTTGGCCGCCGTCATGATGGCATCCCATGTGGATGGCATGCCGTCCTTACCCGTCAACGTGCGGATAAGCTCTGGGTATTCGGCGCCCTGGATGAAAGCGGCGCGAACAAGATCTTCACTTATGTTGCCCAGACTCAGCTTTTTGGAGTTGAAGCGAGTGATTAAGTCTAGTAAAGTCATCCTCCTCTCTAACGCAGTTGAGGATCGTCCACTGTTCTTCAGTATATTTCCTCTGTTGACTGAAGTGTTGGCTGAACTTGTTCTGAAAGTCCGCCCAATCATAGATGTGGTGGACCGGTAAACGATCAAACCATGCCCTGGCCGCTCCAACCAGTGTCATCTGGAACATATAACACCACGTGGGTTCCGTCCAGTTGCTGACGGTTGCCCCCGCAATGAATCTGTTCAAGTGATCGTCTGGGTTGGATAGACCATCATAAGTGCCGATGTTGGACATTTGTTTGGCACTTCTCGAGGCGATTGCTTCCGCAATGTCCCTTGCAAACTTGGACTTTCCCGCATTTGCAGCAATTGGTCTAAAGGTTTTGGAGAAGTCACGTGGGTTTCTCCCCGCGTTCGTTGGTTTAAAGGTTTCTCCAAAATTCCTTGTCGGTTGGAAGTCCGTTTCCTTACGCTTCCCATTCGCCTTATGGCGAGGGTTTGCGTCGGTATCGGATTCTTCCCGCTCATCGTCCGAGTACTCGCACTCACTGTTCATGTTGAGATGTTGGCGAGTACTGCCGAATTCGTCAGCCTGTTGAAGTGAACACAAGCGTTCATCCAACTCAGCTTGGAACTCTTTCTGACGTGCTTCGGCCCACGCCTTAACTTGATCGAGTGTTTAGCGAGGGAGCCTCGCCTGTTTCTCCAACTGGGCATCAGTGAACCCCAGTGAAATATTGTTTACTGCACTTGTCCCGGCTTGGGTAACCGGGGTAGTGTTCGTAAAATTTGTATAACCGCCGGTGTTCCCCCCAGTTGCTGGGGTTGTGGTTACCGGGGTTTCTTGGTTACTTACTGGCCTTGGGACCGGAGTAACGTTAACCATTTCTTCAGAAATTTTGAAAAAACTAATAATTAGTTCTAGCTTTTATGCACGGATGACGCCAATGAAGAAACACTAATCGACCCCGGGCAGATTACGGATAATCTGGGGGTTAAATAGATGTTTCCCACGAGGATGAGGTCCAGCAAAGAAAGTTGTTCTTCAGGTGACCTGCAAAACAGACACCGTAAGCTCGTCACTGAGAAGGGGGGGTTCCTCCTTGTGACCACCCTCCGGTGTGAGAATCAGACTAGATTGCTCTGAATATAAGTGTATATTAAGAGATTACTAGAGAAGATAAGATAATGAGATATCAGATAATGTCCTTACCATTCCAAGGTGTTGGAGTATTTATAGCCGAAGGTAGGTTTCCAAGAAGGTACAGCCGGCTGAATGGTATTCCTGTTCTACCAACAGTGGGCTACGCACGAGCCATGCTGGTTGGTGGATAGGTTGCGGCTGATAGTGACAAGGCCGGCTGTATACTGTTCCTTTACTGCCGGCTATGCACTGTTCCACCAACTGTAGGCTACGCACGTCCCACAGTGAGGGTTGGTGAGTAGGCAGCGGCTAATAGTGACAAACAGTACTAGAGGGTGCTCCTCCTCGTACTGTTGTCGGTGAGCTGTCACCCTGTGGTTGGTTCATGGGCTGCTTTGGTCAGATCTTGTCTATTTTGTCCATACCTTGGCAGGTATAGTTCAAAAGATCTTCCAGAAGCATACGGACTGGCTCATTTGGGCGGGAGTATTCCCGCCTTGCTCATTCCTTCAGGTGACATTACTGAAGTATCAAGAGTTAGTGCCTTGTGCGTGTAGCCTTGCTATTAGTGCGGGTAGCCTTCCCTGATGACTTGTATCCGCAGCTGCGGGAACAGGCGGGGTACTTCACCATTGGGAGGCTTTCCCTGCGGGAACAGCTGGCGTACTGCGCGTAAGGTCTTCATCTCTGAGCATGGTGGGTCCTGCGGAAGCAGTTGGTCCTTGCGCAGACGTCCCTCTTCAAGGTGAGTCTTGCGGGTCCAACTGGGCTCTGCTGGGACCTACATCTTCATTGTGGCAGTTCCGCCATCCAACCACAATGTTCAACTTCCGGTAGTTGACCCATTCAAGGAACAGCAAAAAAAAAACATATATAATCTTTCAGTCTAAAATTGTTAACCATTTATGTCACTCATGACCCTAGTAACCTACACGGATATATTTTAGCTTTTTATTATTCTTGAACAGTAAAATGTTCATTTTGCAGGGTTTTGGGCTTCAAATATTCTACACGTCGCTCATGACCTTTGTCACGTACACTGAACTGGTGTTAATTAAAAGTGTTACTTTGGCGGTTTTGCTTGTGTATTTCGGTTTCGGAAGTGCGTTTTTTTCCACTAAATGGTTGCTGCAAAAAGAAATAGATCCAGACGAGGAAGAGCATATTTTGGGCTCATGGGATCGATAGGTTTAGTGGCGGTGATGGTAGCTACCATCGAGTTTATCGATTTGTTTAAGAAAAAAATAGAGAAATATGATATATATAATAATAATTAAATAAATATGATATATAATAAACAAATAAAAGACAATATATATAAAATGATTGATTAGGGGAATGGTGTACATCTCCAGAAACCCAACTCCCATCCAGTAACAACTCACACCATTCCCCTAATCAATCATTTTATATATATTGTCTTTTATTTGTTTATTATATATCATATTTATTTAATTATTATTATATATATATCATATTTCTCTATTTTTTTTCTTAAACAAATCGATAAACTCGATGGTAGCTACCATCACCGCCACTATACCTATCGATCCCATGAGCCCAAAATATGCTCTTCCTCGTCTGGATCTATTTCTTTTTGCAGCAACCATTTAGTGGAAAAAAACGCACTTCCGAAACCGTAAAACACAAGCAAAGCCGCGAAAGTAACACTTTTAATTAACACCAGTTCAGTGTACGTGACAAAGGTCATGAGCGACGTGTAGAATATTTGAAGCCCAAAACCCTACAAAATGAACATTTTACCGTTGATAAATAATAAAAAGTTAAAATATTTCCGTGTAGGTTGCTAGGGTCACGAGTGACATAAATGGTTAACAATTTTAGTCTGACAGAGTATATATGTTTTTTTCTTACTGTTTCTTGAATGGGTCAACCACCGGAAGTTGAACATTGTGGTTGGATGGCGGAACTGACACAACTATTTCAATTTCTGGCGTGACGTTGAGAGTCGATATTGAGGTTGAGTTTGATGATCTGTTCCCAACGGCGGAACTGCCACAACTATTTCAACTTCGGGAGAGTTTTGTGGTACGTTGAGAGACCGGGGATGATGATAAACATTACCCACACAAAACACAAGGTGCCAACGATCCCGCCATACGCCTTTCCTCTTCTTGACTTTCGTCGTCTTTGTGAAAACATTTCACGGAAAAGAAAGACGGTTCCCAAACCAAGCAAGACAATCGATATAAAAACCCGTAACGCGTTTCAACACGATGAATTCGTGGTAGGTTGACGTGGCTATAACAATCCAAAAAACCAAACAAACAAGCTAAAACACTAACCGACAAATATCTTCCTATTTAAAGAAAATCAAAAGGTGAAATCATTCAACAATCTAATCAAACGTGAAGCTCCTATACTCGTTTCATAATAAATTTTGGTCAGGGCTGGCTTGTAGGCCATTCAAGTTAACACTAGGGTAGTCCCTCACAACATCATGAGATACATGATCAAACAACCGAGAGTTGTGACTGTCGAAAAGATCGCGTTTGACATTAAAACTTAAATGTAAAACAAAAACGATGAAGTTAAGAGCATCTTAGATCAAGCAGTGGCGAAGCTTGCACTAAGACAACCGGGGGGACTCAAAATGTATACAAAATTTCACAAACAAAGGGGGGCGGACTTAAATTTTCGGCCAAAAACGGCTAAATTTACACTATGTATAGAAAATTTCGGCTGAAAACGGCTAACTTTACATTATGTATAGACAATTTTGGGCGATAGCGGCTAAATTTTACACTAAGTATATAAAATTTTAGGCGAAAACGGCTAAATTTTACACTATGTATTAAAAATTTCGGCCGAAAAAGGCAAAAGTTTAAACTACGTATATCAAATTTCGGTCGAAAACGGCTAAATTTACACCACGTATAAAACATTTCGGACGAAAACCGGTAAATTTACACTACCGCGTATAAAAACTGGGGGGCCAGGGCCACCCGGGCCCTAATAATCCTTCGCCATTGAGATCAAGATCCATTTTTGAGATAGGATATTTAGGATATCCGGACCTTTCAGATAGTGAAAGTCACTATCCGAATTCGAAGTTTCGGATATTCGAAGTCCAAAGTTCAGATATCCGAAGGTTGGATAGTGAATCGGATATCGGAAAATCTAAAAGAAAAAAAAACTATTTTAAAAATAAACTTACAAAAATTTAAGATGTAAGTTTTCCAATCCAACAGACTAAACAGATATTGATCAAATTACAAGCAAACAACAAACGGTGAGACGATTGACAAGGGTTGCGGTGGCGACTGAAGAATCGACGAGGCTGAGGGTGGTGGCGATTGGTGACGGATTTACGGTGAGAATACTGGAAGGAGAGGTTGGTGAACGTGAGCTAGGATTTGCCTTAATAGTTCATTTATACTAACATAATAATATTAAATTTAATATATCGAATATTTCGGACACCCCTAATTACATGAAACGTAGTGGGAGTTTCTTTTCTTTGGTGGTGGGCCAATGGGAATTTTGTACGAATCACTAGTGGGGGACAAGGTTTGTAAAGATTCACACTTCATACGTAAAAATTCTATTGTCGACCGGGATCACACGTATCGCAAAACACCCTATAGTGGGGTTCCATGACTACACATAGGGTTGTGTAATGGTTTGGAACCGTGAGAACCGTACGTGAACCACCACAAAGACCGAAAATGGCTTAAAGTGGAACTGAAACCGGACCCTATTATTGTAAATCGGTTTGGTTCTAGAACCGATAAGGTCGGTTCTCGCCAATCGGTTATATGCCAGGATCAGTTCAATCAGTTATTAATCAAATGAGTCGTGCACACTTTGCAAATTGCAAAACAAATTTATATAATTGTATATATTCTTTCACAATAAAATTAATTTAGATTACAACATAAACATCCATTATATTTTTGACTAAAAATTAATTATTGAAGTTAAATAAATCATTGATGATGATAGATTGAAGGAAGATCATAAATAAATCATAGGTCATATAATCATATTATCTTGAAAGCTCGAACCAAAATTGATCTTGGATGTTAGGCATTGAACTCAAAGAAAGAAGATTTGAGTTAGAGAATGATTGAATAGAATTATGTCTAATAAGTTACCCTATTAAAAATCAAGATTGTTAATTTTGTTTAGAATTTTTTTAATATTCCGGTTCTTCGGTTCTATGTCTTGAACCGTCGGTTTTACCCGGAACTGAACCGGGAACTGTTTAATGCAAAATATTGAGAATCTGGAATTGTAAGATAACACACGTTAGCGATTCTAATGCATCGATTCAGTTCATGTTCCTCGGTTCCGACGATTCCGAACCATTTTTTTTCTCACCCCTAACTACACATAGACTCTAAACTAAGAACGGACTTACCACATTCAAGAAGAAGTTTACAATAAGGAATACTCCACCTCAAATATTCACCAACGTAAATTTTATTATTTCAATCACATATTTGATAAAATACATACTTAAATTGTTTTCTTTTTTTCTGAATTTTCTTATTGGAATATACAAAATTACAAAGGTAAAAACTCTCTGTCAGATAACACTGAATATTTATTTTTATTAACAAGTTTATCGTTCAAATACGGTTCTGGAAGCCACAGCTCTGTGCTACACAGACCACAAGTTTTTAATATTCCACCTCGTTTGTGTTGGACAAGAATGTTATATACTTATATGTCGTTGATGATTCTCATGCAACAAAGGCTTGTACTTTGTGCTACATCTGTTTGCTGTTGCACTCATGAGCATCATGTATTCATGTGTATGCTTTATACTTGTACGTTCAATAAAATATGTAAAACTTGAGTAGGATCTTGATTTTTAAGAATTTGACATCTTACTTTGCATATAATATAATATTGTATAATATTATATTATATTTTATTTATACCTGAAAAAGTAGTGAAAGAAACAATTTTTTGATTGTGTTACTTGTACAAATAACTTCACGCATATAATCATGACTCATGAGTTTACTTCTCCTCGCCTAAATTTATATATTTGCATTCTATACGTGAATTTATACACAATATGGCGTCACGGTTCATATTAGTTTAACCCAGTGTTGATAGGCGGACAAAAATAGGATATACTCAACAGTGATAAAGTTTACGATAAAAAAATATATAGAAACAACACACCTAAAATACAAATATTTTTCATGAATTTCTACTAATATCTTAGTAAAATCTGTAAATTCATTAACTAAACTTTTGAGCACTAATCAAACGTACGTTAAAAATGATTCTCATTTCATTTCACTTCATGTATTATATATATGTTAAGGATATAGACAATCTTTTGAACACATATAAAGTTATATCACACATTATGCTAGGTCCCTTAGAGTCACATATTCTTCAAGTGAATTGTGTCATGAACAAAACATCTAATGACTAGATTTTTGGATAGAAAATCTGGATAGATACAAAACTGTACACATGTCTTGTTTTCATTGATCCATAGAAATTATCATTGTTAGCCATTAAAGATATCACCCGCCAAATATCACTCACCAATGAAGATCAAGTTGGAGATATTGAAGATAAGCATACTAGTCAATCATAAAACTATTTATACCACTTTGAAGTAGTCATAATACTCAAGCTGTCAACCTACTTCAACTACTAATTTACTAAGTAGTGTTACCTTCTCAATTAATGGCTGCTTCAAGTTCAACCATGGCTCTCTCATCCACTTTTGTCGGGCAAGCGGTCAAAACCGCTCCATCTGGTTCTGAGCTTCTTGGAAATGGGCGGGTTTCCATGAAGAGATCCGCAACACCCAAGAAGGTTGCACCATCTGGAAGCCCATGGTATGGGCCAGACCGTGTCAAGTACTTGGGCCCATTCTCTGGTGAGGCCCCATCATACCTCACTGGTGAATTCCCTGGTGACTACGGTTGGGACACTGCTGGGCTTTCTGCTGACCCAGAGACATTTGCCAAGAACCGTGAGCTTGAGGTCATCCACTCTAGATGGGCCATGCTTGGGGCTCTTGGGTGTGTCTTCCCAGAGCTTTTGGCCCGTAACGGTGTGAAGTTTGGTGAGGCCGTATGGTTCAAGGCGGGAGCCCAAATCTTTAGCGAAGGTGGGCTTGATTACTTGGGTAACCCAAGTTTGATCCATGCTCAGAGTATTTTGGCCATTTGGGCTACCCAAGTGATCTTGATGGGTGCGGTTGAGGGATACAGAATTGCCGGTGGGCCTTTGGGTGAGGTTGTTGACCCACTTTACCCTGGTGGTAGCTTTGACCCTTTGGGCCTTGCTGATGACCCAGAGGCTTTTGCTGAGTTGAAGGTGAAGGAGCTCAAGAACGGAAGACTAGCCATGTTCTCTATGTTCGGGTTCTTTGTTCAAGCCATTGTGACTGGTAAGGGACCGTTGGAGAACCTCGCTGACCACCTTGCGGACCCTGTTGCCAACAACGCGTGGTCTTATGCTACGAACTTTGTCCCCGGGAAGTAAATTATTTGACATTACGGATTATTCAATATATATTGAAAAATGTTTTGTAAGGGTGTTATAAGTTATAACACGTTAAGTTCCTTGTATATTAATTACTATATTATTGAATGTTCGTATTGTTTCTTATTTATAATGAGCTTAGTCTTTCATTTTGTAGAGGTGACCTCACAATATTCAAACAACGTATATAATAATTTCATATCTAGAACTAATAAACCATAGAGCATTTTGGTGTAGATATATATATATATCCTTAGAAGTGTTAGAAAGTATATAATAGTTTCAGTATCTAAAGTGGCTAATAACATCCTTTTGTCTAACGTTCAAATGCAGTAAATACATGATCACTACTAAGTACCAACCTTAGATTCTTAGAATACTGTTTTATCTACTTTTAATCTATTATTATGAACCTTAAAAGACGACGGCATTCAAACTCTGCATAAGTTTAATCAAATTCAAATAAAAGAACAGTGGAAAATCTAAGGGACCGTCGGAACCTTAGAACCCTAGCTCCGGTCATCGAAGAACACCCAGTTTAGATGAAATAGCATTCTTCAGAGCAATTTTTATACAATATACAAAACTTAAGCCCCTAAAATTCACACAAATATAATCTTATATATGAGTTTGAGTCCCATTGTTACATTTTTTAGGTTTTTGTAACTAATTTAAGGACTATTTGGGTTTAGTGTGACATATACCCGTGAATTCAGGTTAAACACATGAGAAACCTCAAATCACAGTGGATTGAGAGCAAGGATAGAGGGAGCAACGAAAGAGTGACACATATGATTTTTTTATATGTATTTTTATATATAGACGGGTAATATTTTTTATGAAGTTTTAGAAATAATCAAAGCAAAATATCTCAAGGAGTACAATATGAGTCATATTATATGACATATGATGTCAATCCTCACCACCAAATATGTATTCCATTCCCATCAAACCAAATAAAGAATGATGCGTGAATAATACGTGATAAGAGGGTAAATCAAAGACCTTAAGGCAAAACGTATTTTTTAGAACTAAATAATCAAATAAATCTTTTAGTATTAGTAAGTCTAGTTTTCTTATTGATAGTGCCTCTAGGGTTCGATATCTCGGACTTCCTTAAGTTATATTACGTTTGATAGGTACAGTTCACTGTCGTTCGTGGTCTGATTTATTGGTTTTCTAGGTTTATTACTTGTTGCGTTTTAGGTTGATTTTTCTAGATCACATTTACCACGTCAACCAATGGGTCAAAATTTAGATTATTAAAATCTAATATTCCTAAATAATAAAGGTGTGTTCTTGTGTTACCAACGTGTGTGTGTATATAATTATATATGGTGGTAAAGCATTAAAGCATGGACCGTTGAAAGAGAATAAAAAAGCATAGGTTTGTATTCATTTTGATCATATAAAAGAGAATCGAATAAAACAACCGAGGGTTTCATTAGAGCAATGAAAGACCCAAAATTACGTTTTCCTTTTATCAATCTTGGGCCCACCCAGCCAGCGATCAAGAAATCGGTTAATTTTTCAGTGTAGCATATTTGTCAAGACAAATGAGGTGAAATCTTAAAAAGTTGTAGTTGGCTTCAATTAATAATGTAAGATTTGTGTGTGCCAATCACAATAGAGATACATATATCAAATTACCAAATTCTTAACGGACAGATCAACTATGAACCTAAAAACACTAGTAACGCACGTGAAGTTGTTTGAGAGGATACCAAAATGTTATGGCCTAGTTAGCTATTATTTCGGTTTCAGTTTGTTTTTATTTTAATTTTTTTAGGTGTGTTTCTAAACAGTGACGGAACTAGAAACTTGAAGTCAGAGGGTCAATAATACATGTCTTAATATTTAATGATAATATTTTTAATGATGTAAAAAATGGAAAAAAAAGTCTTATACATTAGAAGTATAATACAATTAAAAATACCGAAATTTCTAAGATTGATTAGATAAACATAAACGTACAAAACAAACAAAAAATAAAGTCTTAAGAGATTTACTATAAACTATTAATTATAATAATAATAATACTATTTTTATTGGTGCTATTATTAAAGGACTTAAAAAAGTACTTTGTTACACTACACTCTAATTGACTCTGGACCTAGCATAGACTTTTTCATATTCAAATGTCTAATTACAAAACTACCCCTATTATGGAATCATCTTCTTCACATGATGTGTGATTAACACAGATCAAAATTTCATGTGAGAAATCTTTCTTCTATGCCTTTTCTTCTTTTTACTTCTTAATCATCGCAGCACTACTCAACTAACATTATAGAGGGTCAAAACTTTAATAAGAAATATCAAAACATGCATGGCCGGAGAATGGTCGGAGGGTCAACGGACCCCCTCTGTTTCTAAATATGTTTATGTTTTAAGTTTTATTTAGTATGTTTTTTATTTTTTATTATTTGATTTATTTAATATTTAAGAAATATAAAATAATTTATTGTAAAATATATAGATTATTTAAAGCGAAAAGTAGATGATGAGGTGACAGTTTGAAATATCAATGTGTATTAATCACTGGATGAGACATAAAGGTTTTCATATGTTGGTTTAAAATCTTATATGGCATGTTGAGTTGTCGGTTTAAGACAAAAACAGGTGTTTGTCATTGTGATTCTCTAACCAAGTGCTTAGCCCTTTCACCCTGTAAACGAACTCACAAAATCCACACATACTCACAACTTTGAAAATTAGAACATCTTCTGACAAACTTAAACAATGGCTGCCTCCACCAGGTCTCTCATCTCTTTTCGTCGGACAAGCAATCAAAACCGCTCCATCTGGTTCAAAGCTCTTGGAAATGGGTGGGTTTTCTAGAGGAAAACTGCAACACCCAAGAATGATGCACCATCAGAAAGCCCGTGGTATGGCCCATACCGTGTCAAGTACCTAGGCCCATTCTCCTGTGAGGTCCCATCGTATCTCAATGGTGAGTTCCCTAGTGACTACAGTTGGGACACTATCGGGCTTTCTGCTGACCCAGAGACATTTTCCAAGAACCGTGAGCTTAAAGTCATCCACACTAGATGTGCTATGCTTGGGGCTCTTGGGTGTGTCTTCCCAGAGCTTTTGACCCGTAACGATGTGAAGTTTGGTGAGGTTGTATGGTTCAAGGAAGGAGCCCAAATCTTTAGCGAAGGTGGGCTTGATTACCTGGGTAACCCAAGTTTGATGCATGCCTAGGGCATCTTAGGCCACTCAAGTGATCTTGATGGGTGCGATGGAGGGTTACATAATTGCACACTTTGTCCGCGGGAAGTAAATCATTTGACATACAGGAACCAGTTGTAGGTATGTCGAGTATTTGACCGGCTTTTCTGGGTTTTTTTCAGGTAAGGTAGGGTCGGGTTTTGACCGGGTATTTCCGATTCCGGGGAGAAATCCTATACCTGGTCATACCCGTGAGTCGAATATGGGTAGGAACCGGTTTCAAGTTTGGTTCAGAATCGGGTATTGTGTGCACCTTAGTGAGTGGGTGACAATAGAAAATTAGAAAAAGAAAAGAAAAAAAATCAATCTTTGTTGGGCTTCAAACATATCACTTCTAGCTTGGGCTGCAACGAAACGAGCCCACTAACAAATTCAGTAGAAGCAGCACACTAACAAAACGACAGTTCGACGGAGGTTCCAAATGTCGGTTCAAAAGAAGTTAAAAAAATATAAATAAAAAAAAAAAATCAAAGATTACAAAATTTGTTTGTTTTATTTATGATCAAGTAATTTCTTTCTCGTGATCACTGCACAAGGTTTGGTTATTTTTTCTGTTTACCTATGATGTGAACACTTGATGTTTATTCTTTGTGATATTATTTGGTTGTGTCAATAGTAGGACGGGTTATATATATATATATATATAAAGCAAAGATCATATGATTCGTGTATAAGTACATGCATCGTGGTCTAAGTCAGTCGTAGGATCGATATAAGATACACCTATAGGGTTTGGATCAAATACAAATTAAATTAACGTGCTAAACGTGAGAATCAAGTAGAGTAATTATCTAATTACTCTATGATGTAATTTCATAATTACTCTACGTGATTCTCACGTTTAGCACGTTAATTTCATTTGTACGCTAATATTCCCCTGCACCTATATATATGTAGCCGATTAAACAATGTATCATCAATTTAAGTCTTTCAATATTCATAACCTTTTAACTCTTTTTGTAATGTTTGCTTTTGTATTTTCATTGCAATTTTTAACTTGGTTTAATCCAAAAATTTCAAATCAAAGTTTTGCATTTTCTTTCATAACTTAATCAAACCTATAGCAATAATCATATGCTAAGACAGTAACACAAAGCATTTCAACATAACCAAATGTATTTATTCTTCATTCTTAATGCAATTATGCATGTTGTTTATTTTCACCGCTACAAGATATATAAATTAATTATTTGCTAAGAAATTCTCCTGTGCTTTGCTAAGCTTAACCACGGCTTCTTTCATGCTTGTCCGCATAGAAGATGACTCAGAGGTGCAATCTATTGCCAGACTGAAAATAGACGCCAACGATTCTTGCTTGGTATATAAGTGCTCGTCAATCAAATCTTCATCAACAACTTCAAAAAATGACCGTTGTATTGTTTCAAGAACCCAACTTCGTAAACTCAACTCACCACAGAACATTTCATCCGTGGGCTTCTTCCTCGTGAACGTTTCCAACAATAGAATGCCGAAACTATAGACATCACTTCCTGGTGACACTATTCCTTCTATCCCATACTCTATGCATGACAAAGTAGCATATTAATTAAAATTTGTTGATACATTTAATTATACCAAATGTATATATATACAGAGATGAAATGTCGAATCTACCCCTAAAGCTAACAATGCTAATTAACAGCAGGGACTCAAATGGTTCGTTATTGAAACCACAGAGACTCAACTAGTTCAAAAAAATTTTCAGGGAGTCATTGTGTCTCCTCCCTAAAACCAAAGGGATGTAAACGGTAATTTTTCTCTTGTTTCTTTTTGGGAAAACTTTTTATCACTAATTAGGGGTCATACTATACGCACACCACTAACATACAATCCACACAGGCACACACCACTGACAAGTTATACGGGTCGTATAACATTCACATATCATATGGGTTGTATAAAGTTATACAACCCGTAATATATGTGGAAAATATTATGTGTGCCTATATAAATTAAATATATCTTTTCTTCACTTTAACTAGCTCTAAGTTTTTCATTGAAAGAGCCTTACCTGGTGCCATATATCCGATTGTTCCTAATGTTGTAGTTCTTAACTTGAATTCCTCTACACCAAAGATTTTGGCGATCCCAAAATCACAAACACGAGCGTTCATATCTTCGTCAAGGAGGACCTTACTTGGCTTCAAATCACAATGAATAATAGGCTTTGGTTGACCATGATGTAGATATTCCAGAGCCGATGCAACGTCTATCATTATTTGCAGCCGTTGCACAAGACTCAGATGATTGTTATGCGAGTATAGCCACTGCTTGAGGCTCCCATTCGACATGTATTCCATAACTAAGCATCTAAAATCCAAGTTAGTGCAACTGCTAATGATTCTAACAAGATTCCTATGACGAACATTGTGTAGTACTTCACATTCAACATTGAAACTCTTTACTGCGCCCTCGGAGAGTAAATTAAAAACCTTTACCGCAACATTTACACCATCTGAGAGCTTCCCTTTGAATATCGCCCCGTAAGCCCCCTTCCCAATTAAGTTGCTTTCATAAAATGATTCGGTTGCTCTTACAAGTTCGTAATATGATACTCTTGTCCATTCAACAAGTGAAGGCGGCTCCACATTTGTTCGTTTGCGTTTTTTACATTTTCTCAGTAAATATAAAGCTAAAGCTAAACTAGTCATTGATGCAATGATAGGTAATATATAGTTCAAAGAAGACAAAGTTCTAGATTCATGTTGTTTGCTTAGGCAAGGCAAAACTCCCAGTTTTGGTACACCACATAGATATTTATTACGCATAAACGATGAAGCGGTGAAGTTACTAAACCGTCCTCCACTTGGTATTTCGCCTTGTAGCGTATTGAAAGACAGATTTAAGTATTCAAGATGGCTGAGTGTCTCTAAGGATTTGGGAATCACACCAGATAGATTATTGTTAGATAAATCCAAAAGTTCTAAACTTATTAACTTGCCGATCGACTCTGGGATTGCGCCTTGCAGGTTATTATGAGCCAATGATAGTTTGTTCATCATTTGGTAGCCACCAATGCTACTTGGAATATTACCTGACAATGTATTAAATGATAAGTCCAATCCGGTAAGAGGTGAATTAGAGCTTCCGATACTTGGTGGCAAATATCCGGTTAAGGTATTTGAGGACAGGTTTAGGACTAGAAGTGATTTATGGCTCCACAGATTCGATGGTATCGTGGATGTTAATCCATTCGAGTCCAAGAATAACCACGCAAGCGAACTGATATCTCCCAAACATGGTGGTATGGTTCCCGAGAGATGGTTCTTACTCAAATATAACTCGCCTAAGTTCTTCAAACGACATAATTCTTGCGGAATACCTCCTTGTAATCTGTTGTTTTCAAGATACAATTGGCCAATATTTTGCAGCTTTCCAAGTGATGTTGGAATGTTTCCGTTTAACTCGTTCATGTCCAAAGCTAACCTTATCAAACTAGACAAGTTGCCAAGTCCACTAGGAATAATGCCTTTGATTCCACATCCAAATGCTTCAAACACTTGGAGAGATGTCGATAGGTTACCGATAGAAGTGGGAAGGAAAGCCTTCAAGGGATTATACGCAAAAGCGAGTGTTCGCAACCTTCGGCAATTTGTCAATGATGACAAGAAGTTTAACTCTGAGCCCTGACTAGTGAAATAATTTTCTCCGAAATGTAGTCGTTCTAGTCGCTCTAATCTACCAATTGTAATCGGTATGGAACCAGAAAATGAGTTCGTAGATAATTCAAGCGTCCATAGTTTGGAAGCGTTGATGATTGAGCTTGGCAACGTTCCTTGGAATTTGTTATCGCCCAAATATAGCTCTTGGAGATTTGGAAGCCGGAAACCAAGGTCGGCGGGGAGATTACCTGAAAACAAATTCTAATTTAAGTCCAGCTTCTTTAGCGTTGAGATGTTGAACCGAATGCTTCCGCCAAGCGTATTGTTTAGTAAACTCAATTCCTCAAGGTTATGAAGGCTGTTGATCTCATCAGGAATAATTCCTGCCACAAAGTTAAGTAATAAAATTACTCGATTTCATAAAAAGAGAAGCTCCATATAATTCATATGATCTATTTAGTTGTAGACTTATAGTACCGTTTATTCCTAAAGAGACCTTAAGGGGTTGTTTAAGGTTGCTTATTAAAAATCAACCAAAAGATTAATTGCGTTTGCAACATAAATGACATAATTAACGGACCATATATAAACACGCTATCTGACATCTAATTCCACATTGTTTCAAGCAACCGTACGAATAGATGTCGGATGACTGTTTTGACCAAAAATTTTCAAAGTTTCACTGTCCATGTTCATAATAGCAGCCCAGATATAATTTCAATGTTTGACCCTCTTATGGTTAGAATGGTTGTCCGGATATTGTTTAAAAGGTCTGACCAATAATTTTTTACTTTTTGTCAAAACGGCCGTTTAAATGTTTTGTGACGAGTATATTAATGGTGTAAAGTCAAATGGGGGTGGTTTAGCTATAGCATGATCCTTAACTAAATAGTAAATTATAAAACACACCTGTGAGTCTATTACTTCCAAGATAAAGATGTGTCAGCTGTGTTAGATTCATGACCTCTGAAGGAATGTTTCCGGTAAAGTTGTTAACCGATAGCCCAAGCCTTCGAATCTTTTTCAGTTTCCAGAAACCAGCCGGAAGTTGGCCGCTAAACTGATTGTTGGAAAGGTATAACTCTTCAAGGTTGTGTAGACCGATGTCAATATCCAGGAATAGAACTCCAGACAAACTGTTTCTATTGAAATTGATTGACTTGAGAGATGACATGTTGAATATGACTTGGGGAATATGTCCTTCTAAATTCCCTCCAAAACTAGATAATATCTCCAACCTTTTCAAGTTGCCTATCTCAGCTGGAATTGGACCTATTTAAACATAAGCACAAACTCGTATATATTAATGTAATTGGTTTGTTGTTTGTGTGTTATCAGTTATGTATATCAACCTAGTAATTGCATCGTAACACACACACACACATACACACACACATTATTGCATACTTAATTAGCTGAGTTCAACGAGTTATGCATAGTGATGTTCTGACTCCAAGATCAATCAATGTGGTTTATAAAAGACGCCCAGATGTAAGAGAAAATATATTTTAGTGGTTTAAAAATTTGATAAAAAATATTGCATATATAGTGATATAACTTAGTTTTTGCTTAATCAATTTAAAACCATACCTTGCAAGTCATTATCACCAAGAAATAACTCCTTCAAAAGAGTCAAATTCCCAATTCCCCTTGGGATGATGCCATTGAATTTATTAAATGACATGGATAGATACTGAAGCTGCCGGCATTTATCGATGCTAGACGGAATTGGTCCCGTGAATTCATTGTCAGATATAAAGAACATCACGAGCTCACCGAGCTGATCATTGCACATATCATCTGGCAGCCTCCCTGACAAACTATTCACCGATAACTCAATCTTTCTTAAACAAGATAGATTGAAAAACGTCGGTGGCACAAAACCAGTTAACCGGTTATTATCCACGTGAAAATCACGCAAACAAGATCCGTTACCAATTTCATCTGGAATGTTTCCGTGTAACGAATTGTGACTTAACCGCAGTGTCTTTAGACTCGTCGTGTTATCAAGAAAATTCGGAGAAAGAGTGCCGGTGAGATTATTATTATTCAGATGCAATATTTCAAGTTTAGGCATGTTGTTAAAATATGATAAGTGTAGACTTCCTGTAAGATTATTGCCTCCCATGTACACTTCTTTCATATAGTGCAACTTTGCGATTTCCGGAGGTATAGAGCCGTGTAAACTATTGTTGGTGAGGTCAAGTAATGAGAGTAATGAAAGGTTACCAATATGTGGAGATATTGTACCAACAAGATCCATGAAAGAAAGATCCAACTCAATGACTCTTTGAGATTTAGAACCACAAGTGACACCTTCCCAGTTACAAATGGAGGTTTTTGTAGACCAGTTTTTCGATAAAGTGCCCCACGGGTCGACGATTTGAGCTTTGATCGCTTCGAGAGCATGTTGATCAGTAAGTTGAGTTGTGGAAATACAATAATAGTGTAGAGTTGTGAGGACTATCATAAGATTGAAGATGAACATACTTCTATTATTATTATTATTCATGACTGTTTGTTTCTAGTTGATTATGAATAAACAGTTTTTCGCGGTCTAAACAGAATTAGTATATCCAGCTAAACATTATATTCAGCTAAACATTTAAAACATAAATGGTATGAATTATGACTTATGAGTTATGACTTATGATGGTAACAACCACCACCAGTATTGAATTGAATTATTGGCTGGGACAAGAAACATTAAATTTATGATGGCTTCAGGTTCAATCAATCTAAGGTTCAATGGGTCAAAGTGTGACTTTGAATTATGTGATGAGCTGAATGAGTTTATGAGTTATGACTGACACGTTGCTTGGAATTGTTTGAATATAAATATTGTTGCGGCTAAAAAAAAAATAAATCGATTATTCATGACAAGATTTAATTTGAATAAATCTCATTCTTCTAATTTAAGAGTTATTTTTATTGTTATTAATTTTGAGAAACTGAAAATTTTGAATTTGTTGATCGTTTGGAGACTGACGTTTAACTTCTATTTTTTCTTAACTTTTACGATTGAATATTGAAAGTTTATTTATATTTGACTTTTTAAGAGCATTGTGTGGCTATATTTATACCGTTATATGAAGATGCTTTTTAGATGTTAAAGTTTATAGTATGCTAATGTTTATATTATTCA
This sequence comes from Bidens hawaiensis, assembly GCF_021521415.1. NCBI lineage: Eukaryota > Viridiplantae > Streptophyta > Magnoliopsida > Asterales > Asteraceae > Bidens > Bidens hawaiensis. Next base: position 151,610 of record NW_027492781.1, read on the forward strand.
ATTGCAAAACTATCGCCAAAAAATTTAAAAAAAAAATCTAAATTTAAATTATGATTTGTTCGCAAAGATAGAAAAAGGAGAAAATAAATGTGAAGCCTCAAAACAATTACAAATATTTATTTAAAAAATGGTAAAGAAAAGAAAATTGGTCACAAAACTATCTGAGAAATTATAAAAATAAATAAATAATAACTAAAAGTTATATTCGGATCCCAACACATTCGAAAACTAATTTAATATTAAGGGTATGTTTGGCAAAACTAGATGGTAACTGTAGTTGGAGGCTGGTGGCTGGTAGCTGGAAGCTGATGGTTTGAAGTTGTAGCTCTTTAGATATATTTAGATGTTTGGCAGAGTAGCTGGAACTATTAATAAATGCATAAATTACTAAAATTGGCATAACTAAAAACAATTATAGTAAATGTATTTATTTTAGAAGGTTATTTAACTAAATTAAAATGCTAAAAGCTTGTAGCTCTTTTTAAATGCTACTAGTAGAAGTTTTAAGCTTTAAACTTTTTCTCCTGACCTTAAAGTTTTAAGCTACTTGAACCAAATAAAGTTTTTAATTGAGTATGAGCATTTTCGTAAAAGCTTAAAGCTTAAAACTCCTAAAAGCTTCTTGCCAAACATACCCTAAAACTTAAAACATAAATTCCAGTCGTAAAATATCAACAACAAAATAAAGTCTATACTTCACACCTGAAAACGGTTGCAATAGTAAATTTAAAATAGATTTAAAATAAGAGTTATTTGAACGACAAATATATTACAAAAGTAAATTAAAAGGGACTATTTGTAGTTAAAACGTCCACCTTTAGGTATTTTGCGTCATGTGGCATCAATTGAGAGTTTCGCAAAAGGTGGCGTAGTGGGTAAACGTCACAACTCTTCTACAATAGTTACATATATTTCTCTCTCCCCTCTTCACACGCAATTTTATCAAAACTCGTGTCATGCTCGTGTTTTATAGGAAATGCCAACTCCAAAATGCCTAGCCAAAAGGTCGGGAGAGAGGGGGGGGGGGGGGTGCCTCCGGCGTTTTGGAATGAAAATGCCACAACGTGGCACCACTACGCTTGTTCTTAAGTCTTAAACACAAAAGGAAATTCATTGTTTTTTTAAAAAAAAAACTAAAGAGCAAAACAATCATTTTAAATTTTAACAAAACTTTTAGCAAAAGTTAGCGTTGACCCCAACCATGTGACAAGATGAAAACCACATATACCAAACCCGTTACCTTTAAATGCCATATCCAAAAACCTTTTATTTGCTAAACTACATGGACCCATTTATATAACTAACATTAAAAACTATGAATTAAAATCATAAATTTAAGAACTAAATATTGTATCATGCAATCCATATACAAATGAAGGCGGCAGTCTTTGTGTTGCAAACCTGTGTACTCCTTAGTTATGCTTATTTTTAAGACCATAAGGTTTGCATCTTTACAAACCTTCATATATATTGGTTTTCTTATATAAGTGACTATAACACATGTTCACTTCAATCCTGTAATGGCATTCTTACATTTATTCATTCTCATACTTCTGTCTTCCTTCAGTAACTATCCTAAAGTTTTCGGCTTTTTTAATCATTCGGTTTCGTCTTTAGATGTTACATTTCGGTATTTTTTTCGCAGGTGTCGACGCAGTCGTTTTCACATTGCAAAACAGATGTGACAAAACCGTATGGCCGGGGATCCAAGCAGCCGGTGGCCAACCGCAACTCATGCAAGGCGGTCTCGAGCTAAAACCTTTACAATCAAGAAACTTGACCGCCCCCAAAGGCTGGTCCGGCCGGTTCTGGGGGCGAAGCGGATGCATGTTCAATGTTTACGGTGAAGGCACCTGCGCCACGGGAGACTGTGGAATCGGTCTCTATTGCAATGGCGCAGGCGGTGAGCCCCCGGCTTCTATAGCTGAGTTCACCCTTGATAGCCCGTAGATTTTTACGACGTCAGCATATTGGACGGGTTCAACATGCCTATCTCGGTTTTCCCATATGACGACTCGGGTGTTTGCCCGAGTGTCGGTTGTGAGAGTGACTTGAACTTGCATTGTCCCACGAATCTCGTGGTGAGAGGAGACCGTGGGGAAATTGTGGCGTGTAAGAGCGCGTGCACGGCTTTCCAGACACCGGAGTATTGTTGCACCGGACCGTTTCAGAATCTGAATAGATGCAAGCCGACGAAATACTCGCAGTATTTCAAACGGGCTTGTCCTTCTGCTTATACATATGCTTTCGATGATCCGTTAACTACTGTTACTTGTAGAGATTCAGATTACTTGATCATATTCTGTTAACTTGGACACTTGGTTATAAATTAATTACATATCTATTTCCTCATATTCCATATTATGTTCATTGCAATAAATAAAATGATTTTGATTGTATAATATTATTTCAAACATATACTTGCAAACATTTATATAAGCTTAGATGGATCATGCATCTTGTAGCTAGCATAAATATACACAAATTATAAGCCAAAATGAAAAAATAATAATAATAACAATAACTAATCGCGCCAAAGCAAGAACTAGGCAACTGCACAATAATCTATTCATGATTCGAACCAGAGGCGGACCTAGCATTACAGTTACGGGTCACGTGACACCGAAAACATATTTTTATGTAGTACAATCTATACAACCGAAATACGAATGACACGCTAACGTGTTTTACAGTGGCATCCATGAAAATATATTTAGTGTGACACCATGAAAATAATAAATTTAATTTTTTTACTCATTAAAAAATCAATATATAACCCTTAAACTACTTAAATAGTTAAATTAACTAATTAAGCCTATTATTATAAAACCAAGCAAGCCCAAACTAAAACCATTACCTACTTAAACTAACCACCTAAAGAAGAGTGTTTTGGAGAGAAGCTTAATACAATACTAAAAAGGGTAAAATTGTCATAAACCAAAAATTTATCAAAAAAATGACATATTTGATATAAAAAAATCTCAGTCCAGGTAACAACTAGTTTGAAGAGAAACGGGTCAACGGGTCAAAAGTGTAGGACAATGTATTTAAAAATTTCATACATGAAAATCTTGTTCGCTGTCGGTACTAACCATCAAAAACAAGCCACGGGTCGGGTGACATTGCATATAGAGGTGACATGGCCTGAGTTAAATTCAGTTGGAAAATATTTAGGAGTGTCATGAAGTGGATGCTGAAAAGTTTGATAAAGAAATAAAAAAAGAAGTGCAGCTAGGCAACAATCTTTGTGTCACATACCTATACATTCTGATAACATGTTATACTATATAAAGGTGTCTAAATAACTTGCATATTTCATACCTTCATTCTGTAATGACTTTTCTTCATTTCTCTGTGCTCCTACTTCTATCTTCCATTGGTATAATAAAATTATAAATTTTAGTTCTTTAATTTTGTAAACATAAATTATTTTTCGAATGTTTTGTTGCAGGTGTTGATGCAGCGGTTTTTACATTTGAAAACAGATGTCAAAACACCATATGGCCGGCTATCCAACCGAACGGTGGGCAACCTGTACTCATGCAAGGCGGTTTCCAGCTCAGACCTCAACAATCAAGAAACGTGACGACCCCAGCACGATGGGCCGGCCGCTTATGGGGTAGAAGCGGATGCACGTTTAATATTCATGGTGAAGGAACCTGCACCACTGGAGACTGCGGAAGCGGTCTCTACTGCAGAGGTGCTGGTGGTGAACCGCCAGCATCCCTAGCGGAGTTCACCCTCGACAGCCCACTTGACTTCTACGACGTGAGTCTCGTGGACGGCTACAACTTGCCTATTTCTATATTCCCACGCGGTGATTCGGGTGTTTGTATGAGTGTTAGGTGTAACACGGACTTAAACCTGCATTGTCCGGATAATCTGGTTGTGAGAGGGGAAAATGGTGAGACGGTGGCCTGCAAGAGCGCGTGCACGGCTTACCATACACCCGAGTATTGTTGCACCGGACCGTTTCAAAACCCTGACACGTGCCAAGCGACAAAATACTCGCAGTATTTCAAACAAGGTTGCCCGACTTCTTATAGCTATGCTTTTGATGATCAAACGAGTACTTACACATGCCGGAATTCAGATTACTTGATCATATTCTGTTAAGTTGGTTACAAGTCTATACTATCTGATTTCAGCAAATAAAACGATATAAAACGATTTATGATTATTGTTAATTATAAATTTCTAGGGATATTAATACCAATTTCAACATATAATCAGTCAGAAACAACGAACGATATTGACACGATAATTATCAACTTGAAAACGCGCACTACATCATGCAACTCGCTTTTCGTCACTTTCCCTCGAGATATCACTTAGGCGTCGCGTTTTAGGTGCATACCTCCTTTTCTTATTGCAAGGGGCGGAGAAGGAAAAAAACCTTCTTTCCAGTCGTCTTCTTCGCCTTGCTTCTAGTCACGATGCCAACAGAAGAGGGGGTGGAAGGTACCTTCATTTCAACCGTCATTGGCTTGCTTTCAGACAACCTGCAAACAAAAAAAATATATATATATAACCAGTTTAGAAGGTTGTGAACACTTTAAACCAATTTAAACGTTCGCATACAAGAAGGTTGATGTTTACAGATATAATTATGAAATCATGAGAAAAGATGCAATACAATAATTACTTAACGTACAAGAATACAGGAATACTTATATTTCATGAAATCGATCCATGAAATCACATCACAAGATCTCGAAATCGTCAATATTATCCAATTAATCATTAGTTCACCGAACAGTTTTGGATCGTTAATTGATCAATTTTTTACTTTTCTTCACCAAACCGTTTATGAGAGTTTTTTGAGCATTTTAGTTTTTGGCTGAGCGTTTTAGGTTTTTGGTTGAGCGTTTTATTACGTTAAGACATACCGTACGTTAAGACATTATTGTACAGTATCTCGACTCATGTCATGCACTAAAGAATGAAAATATATATACATTCACATACAAGAAGGTTAATGTTTACAAACATAATTATGAAATCATAGTCATGTCATGTACTAAAGAATGAAAATATATACCCGAGAAGATACTCAGCCACTTCAGACTCGTCTTCTGATTCTTTAAAATATCCGGCCTCCACTTCTTTAACACTTTAAACCAATTTAAACATTCACATACAAGAAGGTTAATGTTTACAAACATAATTATGAAATCATAGTCATGTCAAGCACTAAAGAATGAAGATATATACCTGAGAAGAATCTCAGCCACTTCAGACTCGTCTTCCGATTCTTTAAAATATCCATCCACTTCTTTAACACTTTAAACCAATTTAAACATTCACATACAAGAAGGTTAATGTTTACAAACATAATTATGAAATCATAGTCATGTCATGCACTAAAGAATGAAAATATATACCCGAGAAGAATCTCAGCCACTTCAGACTCGTCTTCCGATTCTTTAAAATATCCATCCAATTCTTTAACACTTTAAACCAATTTAAACATTCACATATAAGAAGGTTAATGTTTACAAACATAATTATGAAATCATAGTCATGTCATGCACTAAAGAATGAAAATATATACCCGAGAAGAATCTCAGCCACTTCAGACTCGTCTTCCAATTCTTTAAAATGACCCTCCACCTCTTCAACATCTGTCCTGTGACACTGTAAAATATTGGCATAAATGGACGTCTACGACTGTACGTATATAGTAGAACAACTTGTAAAATGCAGTGCAACTTTGTCAAACATCTTATTAAAAAGGAAAAAAAAATACCGTCTCCTCCTTGTGCAAGTCTTCGGAAACACACTCCTCCTTGTGCAAGTCTTCGGAAACACACTCCTCCTTGTGCAAGTCTTCAGAAACATACTCCTCCTTGTGCAAGTCTTCGGAAACACACTGTCAATTAAAACATTAAATTATAGTTTCATAAAAGGTGATAGTGAGCAAGTGTGACATGTAGTCTTTGCAAATCTAGAACCAAATCATTTTTTTTCACATAAAGAAATATATTTTGAATCCAAATAGTTATATGAGAACCTTATCTTGCTTGCGTACTCCTTCCTTAAACCACGAACGAGCTAGAGTATGCAACGACTTTGCAGGCAACGTGGCCTACAAACATACAAAAGTAGTGACTATTCATGGCATCGATGGTGGGGCGCACTAAGGTAGTGTTGGGCCGTTGGGGTGGTGGTGGTTTGGGGACGGTTCTTTGTGGTGGTGGCAACGGTGGAATAGCTACAACAACAAGTAGTTGGTACACGGGTGGTGCTAACTTATTTGAACGCTTTTAAAGTTTTATAATAGTTGACCGTTATGACTATTTGACTAGTTTAAGTATATCCAAATTGACTTGTTGACTACTTTTAGGTGATCTAAGTAACTATGTACAATTTATATGATAGAAACTCAACTCTCTTGACTCAAGACCTACGTTGGGGTGAGCTTGGTTGGGTTTGGTACGGCGAATGCCTAAAACAAAACCATAGCCGGATACTGACTATCAAAAACTAGTAAGTGATCGTTTTGGTTAACCGAATCATCCTTTATCCAGTTATCAAAATATAAGTCGGTTTTGTTATTTGGTCAATCAAATTGATAAGCATATTCCATCACTCTCAAATTACTTTGATGGTACTCGAAATCTTTAACTGGATAATTGTAAATGATATCAATGAACAAGTATGTAAATTACATGTACGAAAAACGTCAATGAAAACGACCAAAGACATTTTATTATACAAGCATGGAACCATTACTACAGTTAAGTTGAAATGTTACAACTATTCATGAAAAAAATACATCACTTAACTGTTAGCAGTTTTTCAGTTACACTAGCAGTAACTTCTATCAGTAGAAAAAGCGTGAACAAAAACTCCTTCAGCCGTAACTTAGTTACTTTGGTATGTCAAACATAACTCAACACCCGTAGATTCGGTCTGTAAACGAACCGAAACATTGGGTGAACTGCTAGTGAACCATTCGGCGGGAAGTTCGTTTATTTAATAAATGAATGAACATAAACAAAAATTTGTGTTCGTTTTATTAAATGAACGAATATGAACACATGTTTCATTCGTTCATTTATGTTCGTAAACGTTCGTTTATGTCCGTTTATTTATGTTCCCTTACATGTTAATAGAAAATAGTTAAATGTTATCTTGAAGAGTCACCTGCTTAATAAACTTAAGCGTTCATGTTCATATCCGTTTAAAGTTAAATGAATGAACACGAAAACGTTCTTATTCGTATTTATTCGGTTCGCTTAGAGGCCTACCGCTAGCCCATTGGGTTTCTTGTTCTTCACATTAGCCACAAGTCAACACACCACCACCACCAAAAAGGAAACATGGAAAGAAACCTTGTACAACAGACCACTCACCAAGGTTTCTCTAGGGTTTAACCTTATTAACAAACAACCCTTCAAAACCAACCCAATTCACAACCATTTGACACTCCCAAATGAGTCGTTCAAACGCCATTAAACTCGTCTCAAGACTTGCCCGCAGATCTCTTTCTCACAACCCAGTAATACCCTTCTCTATATTAATATGTTATTATGTGGGTGTGTGTTGTAATTGACTAATTGTTGGTTTACAGTTGTTTAATTCGCAGTTTAGTGGTGGAAGTTATCGAAGGTTTTATTCGCCGAGGCAAATTGGGGGTTTTAGTTATTTTAATTCTTATTCTAATTATGGGAATGGTAAAGTTGTGATCTTTTTGTGGTGTTGTTAATTTATTATTTGATAATAAAGATTGATAAAGGTTTGCTTTTTATGTTGTTTTTGTTGTTGTAATGTAGTGGGGAGTTCGAGATATTGGCCCGGGTTTGGAACGGGTAAAGCCGATTGCGGGTTTATTAGATCGATTCATGGCACGGGTAAGTGGTGGTACTGTACTTAATTTGTTTGGTTTATTATAGGTTTGTTAAAAAGTTTGGGTTTTTAATAGTTAGTTAGGTTAAATATGTTTACAAACCGAACCGAGTTAATTGAATTATTTACAAGCTGAGCCAAAATCGAAAGGGTATTTTTTTTTTATTTAAAAAGTTTGGTTTTTTAAAGGTAGGTTTAATATGTTTAAGAGCCGTATTGCAAATTAGGAATTTTTTACGAGTTGAGCTGAACTGAGCGAGGGCTTGCTCGTGCTTGGCTTGTTTACAGACCGGACCGAGCTGATTGGCCCAATTACTAACCGAGTCAAAATCGGGCGAGCGTTTTATTATTGAGCATTGAGGGAGTTTTTGAGAATTACTTATATTTTTTTTACACATTAGAATATTTTTTAAGAAACAAGTTTGAAGTTGAATTTTATTTACATGAAAACAAACTTCTAGTGGCCTGAAAACTTGAAGTGAGCAAATGAAACCATGAAAGTGACGGTGTGACAAAAATCCTAAAGGGTTTAAAAAATTTGTGTGTGTAATTATATATATAAAAAGAATTAATTCAAGCCGATCTAACAGAAGCGAGTGAACCGTTGCTCGTGTTTGGCTTGTTTACAAGTCGAAACGATCCGAAATTGAACGAGCATTTTTCAAGCATATTTGGGGCGAACGTCAAGCAGTTTGGACGACCCTAGCTCTATTGCAAATTAGTCTTTATCTGCATAAAGGCAGAGCTACATAAACACCATGCCATTCAGACATCACTGATGTATGTTAGGCTGATTGGCGATTAAACGGTAGGGGTGTTCGCGGTTTTTATATCAAACCGTGAACCGAACCGTTAGTAACGGTTTTTGGTTTTTGCAAACCAAAACCAAACCGTTGACTTTTTAAACCGAACCAAACCAAACCCTTACTAACGGTTTGGTTTCACGGTTTAGTCCCGTTAGTCTTTTATGTAAGATGTCTAAATAAGATGCGGTACATATTAGTAAAGCTTTTAAAAATTTGGAGTTCTTAACAAGTTGTTATACACAATATGTCCAAACAAGCTGTTAAAGGGGTAAAAATGTTATCCACAAATTAATAAAATGCATGCTGCCCCAATTTGTAGAAAAGCAAGATTAGGTGCTAGGATTGAAAATTGTTTTTAGGTTTTAATTTAAAAAAAACTGCAGAAAGATATTAATGTATTTCGTTTATAGATCATTCAATTTTAATTTAGTTATGTCTAATAATATGTGTGTGTGTATATATATATATATATATGATATAACGTATTTAAAAGATTATATATAATCAAATTATACGGTCCAGTTTTTTACGGTTGGTTTTTGATATAAACCGTAAACCAAACCGTTCGATACGGTTTGAAGTTTTTAAAACCGACCGACTGAAAACTAAGAGAAAAAACCAACCGTGAAAGCAAACCGATGACCGGTTTGGACGGTCTCACGGTTTCGAACCGAACCATGAACACCCCTATTAAACGGGCCATATGATAGTCAAACGGGTCATATATAAAAGTCATGCGGTCCGTATGATAAAGCGAAAATGGCTGTGTGGGTCATATGATGGCCAAATCATACGAACGACTGACAAAGAAAAGACTACGATAAATGACAAAGTCATATGTCCCTCATGACCTTTTCCGACCTATCATACGACCCATATGATGCGGTGCACTGGCGCTGATCCCAATCAGGAAATCATACGGCCCCTATGATGACGTCACTTGGTGTTTGAATAGCATCACTGGTGTTTCTTTAGCAGGACCCTTTAGAATTTACTTGTACATATTGAAGATTTTAAACACTAAAAAGGGGTTAACGATATGAACTAAAATATAACTATGAAGAAGAGTGCAGAAGGATTTTCTAGTCAAAAGCTTTTGTTTGTACATTTACGTACCTCTGTCTGCGTTATCAAAATACAGATCCATTTTATTTAGTATTGATGATTTTTTTTATCAGCATTTATGGCGTCAAAAGATTATTACGATACTCTTGGAGTGAGTAAGAAGGCAACTTCTTCAGAAATCAAGAAAGCATATTATGGGGTGTGTAACTGTGTATCTTTCTTGAAACTATTATTTCTTTCCCTTTTTTCCACTGTGTTTTTTTTTGCATTGATTTTGTGCTCTTTTGTTTCTGATTTTAAATTGTTATTATAACTTTTTTTTTTTCGCATTTATAGTTAGCAAAGAAATGGCATCCGGATGCAAACAAAGATGATCCACAAGCAGAAACTAAATTTCAAGAAATTTCAAAGGCATACGAGGTCTAGTTTTTTTTCCCAATCTTTTATCGAATTACGCAATGTTAAGATTCTATCAAGAAAATATATCAATTTAGTTTTTTTTTTTCCAGGTTTTGAAAGATGAGAATACACGAGCAGAGTATGACCAGGTTCAAACTTAAAATATACATTATATGTTTTACATTACATTATTGATTATTGATTACTGTTGTTATATATATGTTTTCTTAACTTGATTAATGGTTTTATAGGTTGGTCATGAGGCTTATGAAGCTAGTGTTAATGGTGGAGGTGGGCCAGGTGACGGTCCATGGAACAATCCTTTCCAAAATTTTAGTGATGTAAGTTTTATACTCTATACTTGCTGACATGTAAACTTTTTTCCGACATGTAATTCTTTTAACTTTTCTCACTTTTTACGAATTAGATATTTGATTTCAACCCGTTTACTCAAAGCTTCGTCGGCAAGGATGTAAAGGTAGTAACTTTATATCTATTTGTTCATGCATTTGTCTCGTTATCTAATGTAAAGTTTTTAACAGACTTCTGTTGAGCTTTCGTTTATGGAGGCTGTGCAAGGATGTACCAAAAATGTGGTTTTTACTACCGAGATGTCTTGTGAGACTTGCGGTATGAAAAGTTTAGGCTCATTTTACTTGTTATATGGCAAAGAAATAAGTGTTAACTAATTGCAGGTGGATCTGGTGTTCCTCATGGAACAAAGCCTGAAACTTGTAAGCGATGTAAAGGAGCAGGCATGGTTAGTGGTTGTAAAATAATAAAATTAAATACTTAATTATTATGGTTATAAAATGGATTTTATTCTAAAAGTGTATATATCGGTCGCAGGTATTCACTCAAAATGGTCCATTTAAAGTTCAGTCCACTTGCATTCAATGTGGCGGAACTGGAAAATTTATCAAGGTAACATTTCTTACGATAATATTATATGTATATAGATTAACAAATGTTAGATCCGTAGAAAACATTACTATAGAGGGGAGGAGGGGTAGAGGACGACCTAAATTGACTTGGGACGAGAGAATTAGACATGATTTGATAGATCTAAACCTCTCCGAGGACATGTTGGAGGATAGGAATTCTTGGAGAAGTAAAATTAAAGTTAAGGATTTTTAGTAAGAAAAGAATACGTTAGGGCTTCTATTTCCCTTATTTTGGTCACACACCAGAATAGTATTTTCTTTACATATATATAGTATTAGAATTATTATTATTAAGGGTACGATTAGTATTATTAATATTTTTATATTACTGTTGAACTTTGATTTCATTTATATTGCTTCATACATATACACTTTAGAGCTGAGGGTCTCTCTGGAAGCCACCTCTCTATCCGTTGGATAGAGGTACGATGTGCTTACATCCCACCCTCCCCAGACCCTACTTATAGCTTTGCTGTTGATGGGACTTCACTGGGTATGATTGATTGATTGATTAACAAATGTTAGAGCATCTCCAATGTGAACTGGATAAATCCACATTGGAGGTGATGTTCAGTTTAAAGCATATCCACAAAACTGGATGGAAGTAAACATGATAAGTGGGCCCAATGTAATTAAGTTTTCATTTAAATATTGAAAACAATTTCAACCCCCCACTTTAATTTTTTTTAAATTAAAAAATAATTTATTTTAGTTTGTTTTACTTTCAACGGTAAAATTTTTTAATAAAAAAATATTATTGTTTATGTAATTTTAAAAAAATGTAATTTTTTTTATGTGTTTGCGTATGGTTGGTTTATTTATTGTTTATGTAATTTTAAATTTTTATTTATATGACTTTTGTAATTTGTATATTAAATTTATTTACTAGAACTTATTTTATTTTTAAATAATATAAAATAAAAAATAAGATACCTATAAAAGTATTTTAGTTTATAAAAGTATCTGAATTTATAGAAATAAAATATAGAAGTAGGTGATTATGTGGAATATAAGGGTGTTTGAAAGTGGATGAGTGGAAATCTGATGTGGCACGTTTAGTTGTTTTTTACTCATCTACCATTAGTAATGGAATTTGACTTATGAGGCTTGTTGGCTTCACAGAACTTTTGCAAGTCATGTGATGGTCTACGAGTGGTGAGAGGACAGAAAACTGTTCAATTAAACATCATGCCAGGTATGTTACCGTGAATTTTTTTTTTTTATTTTTTTTTGTATCAAGTACAAAGTTTTAAGCTATTTGGTCTTTCATATGTGCAGGAGTTGATGCAAATGAAGAGTTAAGAGTGCCGAGAAGTGGTGGAGCGGATCCCGATGGCAACCAACCGGGCGATCTTTTTGTTATTATTAAGGTAATTCGAAGTAACACTAAAATTAAATTTAATACCATTGCTTATTTTACATGGTTCATGTTTTAAATTGCAATCTTTATAGGTGCGAGAAGACCCTATTTTCCGGCGAGAAGGGGCCCACATTCATGTGAACGCTACTCTGAGTATGAGTCAGGTAATTAATACACATGTTTTGTTTTATAATGTTTATGCAGTTAAATTTTCGAGATGGTTGGTTACTTGAGTTTATTTTCGTGCAGGCAATTTTGGGAACAAACATTCAGGTCCCGACATTAACAGGAGATGTTGTTCTTAAGGTTGATTTTCGAATCTTTGTGAATAATATTTTCAAATATTTATTTTGTTAAATATCATTTTATGTTTATAATGTGCAGGTTCGTGCGGGCACACAACCAGGTTCACAAGTAGTTTTAAAGGGAAAAGGTTAGTCTCGAATTTTTATCGGTTCTTAATTCATTTTCTGGTTAAATTTGCATATTCATTAGGTGTGTGTGTGTGTATATATATATATAAAAGAGTTATTGTTTATTTTTTAATTTTTAATGTGTTTGAATCTCAGGAATTAAAACCAGGACCTCATATTCATACGGAAATCAATATGTACACTTCAACGTTAGCATCCCGACGTAAGTTTTCCATCTTTAACTAAATGGTAATATTTACTCGAGTTTTTTTTTAATCTTTTCTATTATATGATAATCAGGAAATTGACCGAAAAGCAACGTGAGCTGATTGAAGAGTTCTCCAAAAACGAAGAAATCAGCGAAGAAGATGAGAAACAGGTTGCTGCTGCTACAGGATCTAATTAGCCTGTTCCGAGCTTCACGATTGGCGGTTGAAGAATTGTTTTTGGTATAACACAGAAAGAGCTTTTTGATATGATGTATACTTATTATGATCAAGACTAGGTTCCCTAACCATTATTGTTACTAGATGTTATATTTACCTACCAAATATCTATTTTTTGTAAAACATAAGTTACCTTGTGACATATTAAATAATTACTTGATAATACAGTCGAGTCGGGTCGTGTAGCGGGTTCGAGTCAAAGTACTTCTTTGCATGATTAAGTAAAGTGTTTTTTTTTTTGCTTGTGGTTAAATTACCAAAAAAGTATAAAAATGACGTGGAAGATAGTTTGGTAGCTAGTAGGTATTCATGTGAGAAAAAAGACAAAATACAAGACATGAAAGAGGAAAGTAGTTATCTTAAGCAAATATATCAAAGATTTGATTGTGGGGTGTACTTTTTACTTACGTACTGGTCTTTACATATATAATAATATTATATTATAAAGAACTACAATATATGTAAAAACTAAAGTCTTCCTATACAATTAATCATAATAAATAATATTTTATAACACATCTCTTTCATTTATTAACCATACCAATAATTTTCTTCCAGATGATTAAGTTAAGTTAACTTGTTTACATAAAGAAGAAAATTTGTCTTGGATAATGTTTATAAATTGATTACCATTCTACTTGCAAGTAGGTATGTATGCAAACGAACCAAACATTTAGTGAATTGTTTGCTAATCGTTTGGTTGGAAGTTTGTTTATTTTCATAAACGAATAAACATGAGCACATGCTCCGTTCATTCATCTATGTTTGTAAATGTTCGTTTACTTATGTTCACTTATGTTTGTTTTTGTCTTTTTGTATGAATCATCTACATAATGTTTCATATATTTGTTCGGTTTGTTTGTGTTCCTTTACGTGTGTTCATTTATGTCCGTTTGTCTTTGTTCAAATATGTTCTTTTATGTTCATAAATTCGTTTAGATTTTTTTAATGAATGAATACAAACATGCTCAATTTTTAAACGAAAAAATATGAACATAAATATTCATTCAATTAGGTGTTCGTTTAAAGTTGAATAAATAAACACGAACGTGCCCTTCATGTTTGTTTGGTTCATGTATAAAATAATGATTTCATGCAAAAAGCTTATAAATAAGTCATTAGCACTGTACTATAACCATGTACTAAAAGTAATAATACTCATGAAACCTTTTTAACACAAAAATAAATATAAAATAAAACATAGTGTTGAATTATTTATGTACTAAGTTGCCCGCGTTTTCTTGGCGATTAAGTTCTGTTAGGTAATGCTTCTGCTTTTTCCCTCCATCTTTCTCTATGTGTTTCTTTCAACTCTTTCTTTTATCACAAAGCTCTTTTCTTGAAAGTTTTGCAATTCTTCCATTCAAATAATCATAAAAGCTACTTCACTACAATAGTATTAATTTCAGCTTCATATTATCCTGTAAGTTCACCGTCGTCTTCATCGTCTTCATCATCGTGTAATATTCTTTGTTTTAATCATTTGTTTTATGTATTATTATTATTATTATTGGTTTTTTGATTGATCAAACTCAGAATTCAGTTTTCTGGATTACTTAAGATTATCAAAACTCTTTCTTGGTACCAATTTATGGTGTAGTTAACTACCGAACCGTCCCTTAACTATATGTGGCTTGCGGTACAAGGATGGAGTCTTGATTGCATGTAAAGTTAATTAGAGGGTTATTGATAATTATCAAGTTTGGATTGATTATCTTAATGGTTTTTATTACGAGTCCTAGTTATAGTCTAAACGAGTTTATGTTTAGCTATATATATCGAGTCATGATAACGGCTGTAATCAAGTTTTGAGTTATTTTCTTGGTTAATAGAATTAGAGAGTTTATTCCAAAATTAATCGTTTTACATTTTTACTCAAATACACTTATATCAATTCACCACCGTCACCACCGTGAATTTCCCTCTAATTTGTATTATTTTCATTTAATCAATACTCCTTTGTTATCAAGGAAATTAGAAAGGATTCAGCTACAGAAAGCTAACTTTAACTTTTGATACATCAAAAAAGGTGAGACTCACTAAAGTGTAAACAAGTTCTCTTGATATTCAAACTATATTTGATTATAATATATTTGATTACAAGTACATGTAACAAATGTTTGGGATATTCTTTTAATTTGGTGCTGATATTTTTTTTTCTTAACAGAATTTAAAAAAAAACAATGGCGTGCAACCGAAGAGGGTCTGACCAGATGCGGACTCAAACTTTTAGTGGTTTGGGCATGGAGTCTATGATGGACAGTGAGGTGGTGCCTTCATCACTTGTTGAAATCGCACCTATTCTTCGTGTTGCTAATGAAGTTGAGCATGCAAATCCAAGAGTTGCCTACCTTTGTAAGTCCCATTATATTATTATGTTTATAATTCCCTTTAATGAGCAATAACATTAATATGTACACACTCAGGTCGGTTCTATGCTTTCGAGAAAGCTCACAAACTAGATCCTAAATCGAGTGGACGTGGTGTTCGTCAATTCAAGACTGCCTTACTTCAACGTCTAGAGAGGGTATGTATGTTTATGTGTACACACACACACCGAATGAATATTGAATATTAATAAGTTAACTGATCTGATGTGTTACAAACTTTATAGGAAGATGAAACAACGTTAGAAGGACGAACAAAGAGTGATGCTCGTGTAATGCAGGATTTTTATCGACATTACTTCAGGAAGTACATTCAAGCGTTACAAAAGGCTGATAAAGCTGACCGGTAATAATAATAATAATAATAATAATAATAATAATAATAATAATAATATCTCTTGTTGAGTTGTGTCTTCCTTGAAATTTTCACAATGTGTTTTCTAATTATTGAAATTTACTTGTAGTAGTACTCGGCTTACAAAAGCGTATCATACTGCGGCTGTTCTGTTTGATGTATTAAAGGCTGTTAACTTCACCGAGTCTGTAGAGGTGGCGGATGAGGTAACTAAATAGTAGAAGTTTATATTAGCGATTTTAATAACTTAAAATGAATTATGTAATTATTGTATGCTTAGATTTTGGAAGCTCACAATGAGATTGCTGAGAAGACCAAGATGTATGTTCCTTATAATATACTTCCACTTGATCCTGATAGTTCAAATCAAGCTATAATGAGATATCCAGAGGTGAGTTCCATATTTTGTTAAAATATTTTATATAAATATTTTGGATATAATATATCTTTTGGACACGCACACGTATATATGTATAGGTCAACGTGTACAAATAACGCGTTTAGCCTGACTCGCATATTTTATCAATACTAGTTTTTATCAATGGTAGATGACTATATTCATATTACATACTAACATTGTTAAAACTTGTATATTCAAGTTACGGTTTCTGCACTCCGTAACACTAGGGGACTTCCATGGCCCGAAGGCTACAAAAAGAAAGCACATGATGACATACTTGACTGGCTGCAAGTAATCTTCGGTTTTCAGGTTAGCCGTTTGGTGGCTTACTAGGAATTGGTATATAACATTATAATATATCATGATAAATTATTAATGCGACTTGTTTTTGCTTCATAGAAAGATAATGTCTCGAATCAACGAGAGCACTTAATCTTGTTGCTTGCAAATGTTTACATTCGCCAGTTTCCGAATCCTGACCAACAACCTAAGGTATCATAATACTTTACATGTGGTCTAAGATAATAATGTACCTATATTAATATTGCTTATGGTGTTTTCTCATATTGTTCTTTCAAAAAGCTGGAGGATTCCGCGGTTACTGAAGTTATGAAGAAACTTTTTAAAAACTACAAGAAGTGGTGCAAATATTTGGGTCGCAAAAGTAGTCTTTGGTAAGTAAAGCCTTCCTTGAGGTTCTTTAATTTATGGTTAGTATCCGATAGCTATTATCTTAAAACTGTTTTCGAGTGTGTAGTATAAAGGTATAAAATCATATCTATCGACTAACTAACAATGTGTTACCGCCGTCATCCATTTTACAGGTTGCCAATTGTTCAAAAAGAAGTGCAACAAAGAAAGTTGTTGTACATGGGTCTATATCTTCTCATATGGGGTGAAGCAGCAAACTTGAGATTCATGCCGGAATGCCTTTGCTATATCTATCATAACGTATGCATCACAGTATATACTTATACGTAATCAATTTTACGTTCATGTTCACTTTGAAAGTTTTCCGCTATCTCCTTGTTCCACAGATGGCAACTGAAGTATATAGTATTTTGGCTGGTAGTGTCAGTCCCAACGGTGAGACTATAAAACCTGCATATGGAGGTGGAAAAGAGGCATTCTTGTGGAAAGTTGTGTATCCTATCTACAAAACAATAGCAAAGGTGTGGTATAACCGTATACATATATGGAACATGTTTGCAGCTTATGTATTTGTGTGTTCGGTTTCAAACGCATGTGTTTTCGTTATTTTCATGTTCAGGAAGCTGAAAGAAGCAAAGGGGGGAAGGCAAAACATTCTCAATGGAGAAACTATGATGACCTAAATGAATTCTTTTGGTATCGTGCTTTCTGTTCACGTATCGTTTAATGGTAAATCAAGTATTCAACCCGATATATATTTATTGGTATGTACAAATATTTGTAGGTCACCCGATTGCTTTCGTCTGGGTTGGCCAATGCGTAAGGATCCTACTTTCTTTTGCCCAGAAGATGATGTAAGTATTGAGTTAACTTAATTAACCACATATTTGTGTCACTAGTCAGAGACTAAATATATTAAATGCTTTTAATTCAGGATGAAAAATCTGCGACTCGTGAAAAACCTGCCGTAAATGATGTAAGTATTGTACCTGCTACATCAAGTTTTCATATAATCTACACACAACTTAGTATCAAGACAAGTTAGCCATATATGTCGGTACTAAATACCATCATCATTGTACTTAGTAATCACACCATAGCAAAGTTATGGTAGGGTCTGAGGAGGGTAATATATAGACAACCTTGCCTCTACCCCGTAGGAATAGAGAGACTGTTTCCGGTGAGATCCACGGCTCGTTAGTAGTTTTGCATCAAGCCTTGGACATAAGGCACATAACACTCAACCATTGGGACACCGGTTGATTAGTGCATGCATTCTTGTCTTTCGGCCATCATCATCACCACATGATGCCTGATTAACCTTCCACCACTTATTTTCACGAAATTAGTAGAATAACGTCAAAATTAGTGCAATTTCACTTTTGCCCACTAGAGGGGCTACACATATATACACTAATTAGCAGGGCGCGTTTGTACTAAATATATCACATGCTTTTATTCCAGGATATTGAATCTAATACTGGTGATACCGGTGATACTGGTAAAGGTGAAGAACAAGCTACTAGTGAAAAACCTACTAAAAACGATCACCCCGTACGAAAAATCAATTTTGTTGAAACGGATTCATACTGGCATATCTTTAGGAGCTTCGATAGAATGTGGAGCTTTTTTATCTTGTGTTTACAGGTAATTAATTATCTTGATTCTCTTCTTTCATATTGCATGACTTATGCTTCGTTTTATTAACTTGACTCTTCCGTTCTTAAGGCGATGATTATAATAGCATGGAATGGGTCCGGTCCATTAAGTTCCGTCTTTGATGGAGTTGTATTCAAGAAAGTGTTGAGCATCTTCATAACAGCCGCGGTTTTAAAACTTGCACAAGCTGTCCTTGACGTAGCTATGATGTGGAAAGCAAGGTTCGGCATGTCATTTAATGTGAAACTTCGATATATTCTGAAGGCGCTTTCTGCGGCAGCTTGGGTGATTGTTTTACCGACAACATATTCGTATAGTTGGAAGCACCCTTCAGGTTTTGAGGAGACCATTAAGAACTGGTTCGGTAATGGACCAAGTTCACCTTCTGTTTATATTATAGCAGTTGTTATTTACTTGTCTCCAAATATCCTTTCTGGATTATTGTTTCTCCTACCGTTTATACGTCGCAATCTAGAGCGATCAGATTACAAAATTGTGCAGTTCGTGATGTGGTGGTCTCAGGTACAACAATATTATTCCTTTCTATTCTTCACAATAACACATATTAAGCCTACAAATTTCATATTCAATGAATTTCAATGAATCATAATGTCAATAAAATTTGCAGCTTCCGCTCTACGTTGGGAGGGGAATGCACGAAGATCTGCTCTCCCTTATCAAGTATGACTTCCGTATTAACTACAACGTCGCGCCTTGATTTATGTTATACGATTTCTCATTTTAGGTACACGGTATTCTGGGTACTCCTCATAATGGCAAAGTTGGCTTTCAGTTACTACTTGGAGGTGCCTCTTTTTATCCTCGTCGTTCACTTGTGAAACATAATTAATAGTTTAATACTAATTCTGATTTCAATGAGGATTACATGTTGCAGATACAGCCTCTAGTGGCCCCAACGAAAGCAATTATGAGACTTCGCATAAGACGTTACGAATGGCACGAGTTCTTCCCTCCAGGTAATCAAGTTTTAGAACCCCTATATGATATATATTTATGGATATATACCGCTTAATTCATATATTGTTCTTGGTTTATTTATTTTCAGCTAACAGCAATATTGGTATTGTGATTACACTCTGGTCTCCTATCATTCTAGTATGTTAATAATATCATAGTACTATCCTATTTATACTTTTTGCAAAAACTTGCTTTCTAAAGTGACTTTTCTAATCTTTACAGGTCTACTTCATGGATACTCAGATATGGTATGCCATATTTTCGACAATATTTGGTGGTATATACGGTGCATTTCGACGTCTTGGAGAGGTTAATGATCCAAAATGCATTGTTTACAATTTTGTTTATATATACTTACTACTTTTCTAGTTTTTGCATAGTATTGGCATTTACTCGCTTTGTTTCTTTAGATTCGAACTTTAGGTATGTTGAGAAGCCGATTTCAATAACTTCCGGGTGCATTTAATGACTGCTTGATTCCAGCTGAAAATAATGAAAGCGTTAAGAAAGAAAACGACGACACTCTAGCCCGTATATTGGATAAGGTTTCGTTTTCTTTGCTCTTTGGCTCCTTTTAGGGTAATAACATTTTACAGTATTACACTAGAGTTTGTTAGTTTCGGGACGCTTAAATGATGGCTTAGGTATATGTAACATTTATTATGCATTTTGAAACTGCCTTGATCATACAATAAACATTCTGGTTCCAAAAACTCTCTCAATCTCCATACTGATTCTTTCACTCAATCTGAGTTTTATCCGGTCAGAACATCTGGGAACCAACAAATAGTTTTGATCTGAAAGTGTTTCACGAATCTCAAATTTCCTAAGATATACGATTGCAGAAATCCCCAACATTATCTATCCTTAAATATATTCCCAACCGAGTTTGATTTTTTGGTATTTACTTCAGGAACGAACCAAAAAAGTATCGACGGCAAGGTTTGCTCAATTGTGGAATAAAATTATCACATGTTTCAGGGAGGAAGATTTGATAAGCAATAGATACTTTGGACATGATTACATACATGTAATTAATTTTAACCTTCTTTCACTCGGATCGATTTGTACATAATATTTTTATGTTATCAGGGAAAAGGACCATTTACTCATGCCACACTGGGCTGATTTTGACTTGAATCTTGTTCAATGGCCTCCGTTTTTACTCGCTAGCAAGGTTTAATACTTACCGAATAACTTTCTTTCATGAACATTGAGGATAATGGATATATGATTGTATATGTGCTGACTTTGCAACATGCAATTTGCAGCTTCCAATAGCCTTTGACATGGCAAGGGACAGCAAGGCAAAAGACCGCGACCGTCAACGAGAACTGCAAAAGAGACTAAATGCAGACATTTATATGCTCTTCGCCGTACAGGAATGCTATGCTTCATGCAAAAATATTTTAAACTTTCTTGTCCGAGGGGAACGTGAAAAGGCGTACGTAAATCATCATTCAATGTAAATAGGCATGTAAACGAACCGAACGAAAATGAACAAAGGCATGTTCGCGTTCTTTTGTTTGAACTTTAAATGAACATGAACATGAACACGAACAGTTAAGCGAACAGATATTTGTGTTCATGTTCGTTTATTATATGAACATGTTCATGCTCGTTTGTTTAAGATCTAAACGAACACTTCACGAACATAATTGAACAAAAATACAAGAACATAAATGAATGTATATGAACAAATGTAATTGAACACAAACAAACATAAACAAACATAAAGGAACATAAAGGAACAAATATAAAACATTAACTAGATGACTCATACACATAGTAAATAATTATTTTCTATTAATATGTAAACGAACATAAATAAACGGACATAAAGGAACGTTCACGAACATAACGAACGAAAGACGTGTTCAT
Source organism: Bidens hawaiensis (assembly GCF_021521415.1). Taxonomy (NCBI): domain Eukaryota; kingdom Viridiplantae; phylum Streptophyta; class Magnoliopsida; order Asterales; family Asteraceae; genus Bidens; species Bidens hawaiensis. The sequence continues at coordinate 173,205 of NW_027492781.1, forward strand.
GTTCGTTCGTTTAATTGTACGGACACAATTTTTTTGTTCATTATTGTTCGTTTATTAAATAAACGAACATAAACGAACTTCCCTCCGAACGTTCGGTTCGTTTACAGGCCTAAATGTAAATGTTTATTAACTTAATTGTTATGATGTGTTGGTGTATTTGCAGTGTCATTACTGAGATTTTTGAAAAAGTTGATTATCACATAAAGGAGGGAGATCTTGTAAATGTGTTGGATACGAGTGCACTTCCTAGTCTCACTGATCATTTCATTCAGCTTATCGAGTTTTTGGTCGAATACTCGAATACTACTTTGTTTTCCTTATATTCTCTTAAAGTTTCCAATAATATTAAACTGTAATTGAAACGTTTGCTTCCAGAAACGGAATGAAGCAAGTGACAAGGATGACATTGTAATCGTGCTACTTAACATGCTCGAGGTGGTCAAAAGAGACATATTAAACGAGCCAGTTGATTCTAGGTAAAATGAAATGGCCAACGACGGTTTTTAAGTCTCTTCCGTTTATTTAACTTTAATTGAATTCTTTCCTTTGTCATATAGCATGTTGGAGTTGAGTCATGGTGGATCTTATGCAGTTCGTGAAGCGATAGCGCCACAAAATAAAGATTATTTTTTTGCGGAACTTAATTTTCCTGTTACTATTGAGACAGAAACTTGGAAAGAGAAAGTAAGTTTATAAACTTAATTCTTAAAGGGGTGGCGGCGCAGCTTGTTGCGTGCTTATCCACCTCTCTATTGTAGTTGGATCATTTTATTTAATATATGAAGATCATTATTCTTAAGCAATGTAGTTAGCAATTTAAATGATTTCAAAGGCTCATCATCTTGTCGTTGATTCTAGATTAATAGGCTTCATCTCTTGCTTACCGAAAAAGAATCTGCAATGGATGTACCATCAAACTTGGAAGCCAGAAGGCGTATCTCGTTCTTTTCAAACTCGTTGTTTATGGACATGCCTGCGGCACCCAAAGTTAGAAATATGATATCTTTCTCGTAAGTTTCATTAGCCGGTATTACAACGAAAGTCTAGAAATTAATCTTCTATTATTACATGTTACCTTCATCTTTTAAGGGTCTTGACTCCTTACTACAATGAAGATGTGCTTTTTTCTACGGATAATTTGGAAAGGCCAAATGAAGATGAAGTTTCGATCCTTTATTACCTAAAGAAAATTTTCCCCGGTCAGTTTGTTTTCGTACTTTTTAATTCCACTTTGATGTTAAAATACGTGTTCCGTTAAACCATGTAAATATTTTTCAGATGAATGGAACAATTTTATAGAGAGGGTGGGACATAACAATGAAGAAGAACAGAAAGCTGCAGGTCCGGAATCTGAAGAAGAACTTCGCCTTTGGGTGTCGTATAGAGGCCAAACTCTTACCAAGACCGGTACCTGAATTGTTATTAATTTATAATTAGAGCTAAACTTGCATAATTAACTTTTGTATTCTGATAATAATATGACTCCTCATTAAACATAAATTAGTACGAGGCATGATGTATTATCGGCAAGCGTTGGAACTTCAGGCTTTCCTTGACATGGCAAAGGACGACGGTACATAATAATATTACTAACGATTTTAATAATTGATAGTTTGCTCATGGTATTTGAAAATGTAATGCATATTGCAGAGTTAATGAAAGGATACAAGGCTGCTGATTCTACCACAGAAGAATATTTGAAGAATGAAAGATCACTATTGGCACAGTGTCAAGCGGTCGCAGATATGAAGTTCACGTACGTCGTCTCGTGTCAACAATATGGCATCCAGAAAAGATCAAACGACGCTCGTGCTCATGACATTTTGAGGCTTATGACAAAGTAAGACTTTCAAGTTGATGCAGTTTCGGAAGCATTCAATGGCTCAAGACACTCATGATTAACAAAGATGAATAAACGAACCAAAGGTTCAAAGAACAATGTTCTTATAATATCAAACTTAATCAAAAACTCCATAAACAATAAACCATTGATCTCAACTTATAGGTGAGAATCATAGTTAAACTAGGAAACCAAATAAGATAAAATAGGAAATTCAAATAAATATAAAAATAAAAGATATCGGAGATAATCCTGCATCACAAGTTATCACTTTACGTTACGACACGCTAAGCATTTCTTTTTTTTTTCTATTTTCTACCCATCCGTAGGTATCCTTCTATTCGTGTTGCGTATATTGATGAGGTGGAAGAACCTAGATATGATGAGTCGGAGAAGGTGATTGATAATATGTCTTACTATTCAGTTCTTGTGAAAGCTATGCCAATGTCTGCAGATGCATCAGACCGCGATCAAAATTTAGATCAGGTTATATACCGTATAAAACTTCCCGGGCCCCCCATGTTGGGTGAGGGAAAACCAGAGAATCAAAATCATGCCTTAATTTTCACACGCGGAGAAGGCCTGCAAACAATAGACATGAACCAGGTACTCTTAATTTCTGCTTAAAATTTATATGAGCAAGATTTATAATTATTTTTTAACTTTATCTCGAAGGACAACTACATGGAAGAAGCCTTTAAAATGAGGAATTTGCTTCAAGAGTTTCTTATCAAACACGGTGTTCGAACTCCAACCATACTCGGACTTAGGGAGCATATATTCACCGGCAGGTGAATATGCATTTCTTTTGTATCATATATCATATTCATTTCTCTATTTGGTGAACATTAATTTTATGTTTATATGTTATTTGTGCCTTTCAGTGTTTCTTCTCTTGCATGGTTCATGTCTAACCAGGAGACTAGTTTTGTAACTATCGGACAAAGATTGTTGGCTAACCCGTTAAAGTAAGTTTGATGCAGCGTACTAATAGAGAACGAAGGCAAATCACGTTGATTCTACGAATACCCGTGATGATCCTTCCCCAAACCCCTATATTCGACCCAAAAGTCAGGAATTTGACAAACACTGGTTTTTTTATTCAATAATTGGTCAATGATCAGTCACATGCATTCATAACATATTAATAGAGAAACCAAAATAGGTTTGGGCCAACACAAACAACCAAAGGCTCAACAACAGCCCAAAACAAAACCCGAAAACTAGACGAAAAACACAAAAGTGGCCCAAAAGTGTATCTAGAAGCCTTATTTCAGAAAAATAAACGGGTTACCACAACGTGGCCCACGTTCCAACGGTCGTTTTGACTGGTAGCACGCCTGAAACAGAGGCCCGTAGCCCAAGTTAAGCCCATTTTCGTGCAGCACCTCTGGAAGCGCGATCGTGGGCCTCCAGAAACATCATGGCCCGGTTTTCTACACTTGGGCCCACATCAAAGTTTTTATATTTTTAGATACATAATATATATTTGCTAAAATCATTCTAATAATTCAGGGTCAGATTTCACTATGGGCATCCGGATGTTTTCGAAAGACTATTTCACTTGACCCGAGGGGGTATCAGCAAGGCGTCAAAAACTATTAACTTGAGTGAAGACATATTTGCAGGCATAGTTTTGTGGTTGAAGCTTTTTTTTGTGTTTTTATTCACTTTAAACGATATAGTTCACGATTACCAAATTTCTTTCAGGTTTTAACTCTACATTGCGCGGAGGAAACATTACTCATCATATACATACAAGTTGGAAAAGGAAGAGATGTGGGCCTCAACCAGATATCATTGTTTGAGGCAAAGATAGCCAACGGAAATGGAGCGCAAACAATGAGCCGTGATATGTATAGGCTTGGACACCGATTTGATTTATTCCGCATGCTCTCGTGCTATTTCACTACTGTTGGATTCTACTTCAACACATTGGCAACTAATTTGCTAATTAATATGTTAATATTGGATGAGTTTCATTACAGAACTCTTAAATTATTTAAGAATTTGAAGAAACTCTTGAAAACTAACGCTTTTTATAAAATTTATATATATATATATATATATATATACATATATATATATATATATATATATATACGATTACAGTTTTGAAAAATTAGTTTTTATACGTATATATGTTTTTTTTACACATGTAAATTTGTTAGTACATAAATTTTACACATATGTAAACTTGTGATTAATATATGTAATACAAATTTTTTATATAAAATTTGATAAAACTATTCTTAGATATTGTTAATATATAAAAAAAATTTAAAAAAATGTTTGGTTGGTAAGAGTCCCGAAGAGTTCTTAAATTTTTTAGAGTTCTTAAATGATACACTATCTGATACTGTTTCATGTGGTAGCTGACTGTGCTTATAGTATACGTGTTCTTATACGGTCGACTGTATCTTGTACCAAGCGGGCTCGAGAGAGAGTTGACTACAAATAAAGCGATCATGAAAAACAACCCGTTGCAAGTGGCACTTGCGTCTCAATCCTTTGTTCAAATCGGCTTTCTTATGGCGCTTCCGATGATAATGGAAATAGGCCTAGAAAGAGGGTTCAGAAGTGCGTTTACCGACTTTGTGTTGATGCAACTACAATTAGCTTCCGTGTTCTTCACTTTTTCTCTTGGTACGAAAACACATTATTACGGTAGAACTTTGCTTCATGGGGGCGCACAATACCAAGCCACATGTCGTGGGTTTGTTGTGTTTCATGCCAAGTTTGCGGAAAACTACAGGCTATATTCGCGTAGTCATTTCGTTAAAGGAATTGAGCTTTTTATATTACTTGTTGTGTATGAGATATTTGGTGAGTCTTATAGAATTTCACTAGCATATGTTTTGATTACAATATCGATGTGGTTCATGGTGGGAACATGGCTTTTCGCTCCGTTTCTTTTTAATCCGTCGGGGTTTGAATGGCCGAAGATCGTTGATGATTGGACGGATTGGAGCAAGTGGATAAGTAACCAAGGTGAGATTGGTGTGTCTGCTAATAAAAGCTGGGAATCATGGTGGGAAACAAATCAAGAACATCTTCTTTCGTCGGGTATAAGGGGTACGGTTATGGAGATTTTGTTGGCGTTTCGGTTCTTTATTTATCAGTTTGGACTTGTGTATCATCTCAACATCACAAACAGCAAAAGTTTTCTGGTATTTAGTATATATATATTATATACATTGTTATAGATATAAAACATATAAATGAGTTTGCATAAACTAATAGTGTTGATATGTTTCTTGATTGCAGGTTTATGGAATATCATGGCTTGTGATCTTTGCAGGACTACTTGTAATGAAGGTTGATTCAAAATGAAACTGATTTTTAATTAATTTAACACTTGGTAGTTGATAGTTAATAATAGGGGTGTGCACAAAACCGAAAAAACTGATAAAACCAAAAAAAAAAAAACTGAACCTAAAAACCCAAACCGAATTAGAAACCGACGGTTCGGATTTTGAACTTTAGCAATAACCAAAATATTGGTTTTGGTTCGGTTTTGTATTTTGTTAAGAATCGAAAAAACCGAACCAAACCGAAATGACCAAAAAAATCAAAGTAACCATAATATGTTAACCGTAGCCATTAAAACAAAATCTACCGACAAGTGACGACCATTTATTAAGTTTAAACATATGGTTAATAACAACTATATTTTGTTGATGCATATGGTTAATAACTAATAATACTGGTACTTTTAGTTTTGATTTTGATTTTTGATTTTAAATATATCTTTTATTAGCTTTTAATATTTGAAGCTCAAATATTCAATATTATATTAATCATTAGTTTAAAGAAAAAAAAATATAATGCACAATTTCAATATTTTGGATCAATTTTTTTTTCCCAAAAATGTTTTGGCTCGATTAGCAAAACCAAAAAAACCGCATCCAAAACCGAACGATTTTAAAAAATCATAAAACCGAAAGTTTGGTTTTTGGTTCGGTCTTAGTCAAAAACCGCACCGAACCGCACCACACACACTCCTAGTTAATAACTATGATTTGCATATTATGTTTTCAGGGGGTGTCATATTGTAAAAAATCTCTTAGCAATGACTACCAGCTTGCGTTCCGGTTGATTAAAGGATTAGTCTCTCACTTTTCTTTCAATCTTGACTACCATAATCGCACAGCCTCATATGACCGTAAAGGATATAATAGTATGCCTCCTCGCTTTAATGCCGACTGGTTGGGGAATGCTTCAGGTGAGCGAGCCTATTTACGATATTAAGTTACTTATATCATCATTTTTTATGAAGGTTGTAATATTGGTTTGATATGTTTGGTTGATGACTGATGTATTAGATTGCGCAAGCTCTAAGGCCATTTCTGAGACAGTCTGGATTCTGGTCATCGGTTAAAACGCTAGCGCAATATTATGAAATGATAATAGGTTTGCTCCTATTCACGCCAGTTGCAATTTTGGCTTGGTTCCCATTCGTGTCAGAATTCCAAACACGAATGCTGTTCAACCAAGCATTTAGCAGAGGTCTGCAAATGTCTCGTATTCTTGGTGTCGGCCCAAAGAAAGACAAGTCTGCCCGCAACAAGGAGTGAGTTTCGATCATATTCTAGGGCGATAACATTGTGTATGTATGCAAGCAAGAGTATTAAGTTTATAGTTTTGTATAAATTTTCGTAACTAGATTGAGACATGTATACTGGTAAAATCATAATATATTGACATATTGTCACATCTTCTACTTCTTTTTGAACTAGACATATAATAGACACCAAGAAGGCATTAAGTTACTAGATTGCAGACTATGCTAGCGGAAACGACAAAGCGACAAAGAGACAAATATAACAAAACTCTATATAGCTTATAATCTTATATATAATGGTATTCTTTATCCAAAACAACCTATGCTAATAATCTATAATTACATAGTTTGGTGCTGCAAAGAAGCCCACCCATCTGTATTCTGTATTCGGTAGCAGATTCGTTCCATCAATAGGTATGCAATGGTGAGGCAAACCTACACAACAATGGTAAGATCAGGTGTTATCGATCAATAACGCGTAAATATGCCTTGTATAAGAACACAATACACGATGCATATTTTAAACATATTCAATTTGCTAAATATTAACTGAAGCATAGTTATCATATGCGTTACGCGCACTCAAGGCGCAAAAAAAGCGAGGGCTAGAGAAAAAATAAGCGCACTTAAATAAAAATTAAAAATATATTTTGTATATGAAAAATTATACTATTCTTCCAATAAAATAAACAAAAACTATTATATAACATTCAAAATTCAATCATCATCATCATCATCATCATCGTACTCAATATATCCCACCAATAGCAAAGCTATGGTAGGGCCTGAAGAGGGTAAGATGTAGACAGCCTTACCTCTACCCTTTAGGAATAGAGAGGCTGCTTCCGGTGAGACCCCCGGCTCGATAGTAATTTTGTATCAAGCCCCAAACATAAGGCGCATAACACTCAATCATCGGGACTCCACCGACTGGTGCATGCACCCTTGTCTTTCGGCTATCAACGCCACCACATGATGCCTGATTAACTTCCGCCACTTTTAACGTTATTTTCACGAGATTAGTAAAATAACGTCAAAATTAGTGTAATTTCACTTTTGCCCACCCGAGGGTTCACACATATATACATTATATGCACACACCGCAAGCAGGGCGAACATTCAAAATTCAATGTAATTCTAAAACTTGAATAACAAATGTATCAATATAATGCATGTGGCTTCTCCTAGATCTAAGTTACAATAGCAACCCTTGCGTTTCTTTTGCATGGCTTTTATGTTCTCATGTTCTTGGCATTGACAATGCCGAAGCGCTCGCCTAGAAACTAGAAGCGAATTCATTGAGCCTCGCCAGAAAAATGAGCCTAGGCGCAAGAAGTGAGGGCTTTTAATAACTATGAACTGAAGACGTGTTTATAACATACCTTAATCTGCACAGTTCAGGGAATTGACACATCAACATGGCCCACATTAGCACCATCAACGGCCCGTGCATTAACCGGCCATCTCCGCCAACCCGACACGTTCCTTCCACCATCAACAGCCTGCGCATTGACCGGCCATCTCCGCCAACCCGACACATTCCTTCCATCACCAACATCCACCCCATTCGCAGTCCAATTCCGCCAGCCCAACATAGACACATTATCCGCACCATCAACAGCCCGCGCATTAACCGGCCATCTCCGCCAACCAGACACATTCCTTCCATGATTGCCATCACCAACGTCCACCCCATTCACAGGCCAATCCCGCCAGCCCGACGCGCTCTCTACGCCATCCGTCCGATCCGAATCAGGTAACACATCGACCTCGACCGTCTGTCCGATATCAAAAGACATAGTATCGGACTCCAAATATCGATTCTCGAGGTTATTAAATCCAATCCCTAACATAACCTCATCATCCACATCCTCCACCAAATCCCTAAATCTAAAAACCCTAGACCGCCTCATACCACGGTTAACAGTCTCTTTCGGCATTTGGAACCGGCACACTGGACACGAGTTGTGATTGGAAAGCCAGGGAAGTATGCAATCAGGATGGTACATATGCTTACACGGCAACTGATTCATTTCATCATTAACTACAAACTGCTCCTTGCAAACAGCACAGAGGCTGTGATCCATCTACAACAGAAAAAAGACAGTAACTTTATAATCTTTCTTTCAATTTCGGGCAAAACCCAACAAAACCCATGTAACAAAATTGCAATTGAAACAATACCCATGTAAAAATATTGTAATTCAAACAAAACCCATGAAAAAAAATTGCAATTTGAACAAAACCCATGTAACAAATTGCAGTTTAAACAAAACCCATGTAACAAAATTGAAATTTAAACAAAACCCATGTAAGAAAACTGCAATTGAAACAAAACCCATATAGCAAAATAGCAATTTAACAAAACCCATGTAAGAAAATTGCAATTGAAACAAAACCCATGAAACAAAATTGCAATTGAAACAAAATTGCAATCGAAACAAAACCCATGTAAAAAACCGCAATTTAAACAAAACCCATGTAAAAAACCGCAATTTAAACAAAACCCATGTGAAAAAATTTGCAATTGAAACAACACCCATGTAACAAAATTTCAACTGAAACAGAACCCATGTAAGAAAATTGGAATTAAAACAAACAGAGTGTTACAAGTTTCAAGATTTTTAGTGGGTAAAGAAGATCAAGAAAAGATTTTTAATGGGTAATTAAGAAGATGAATAACCGGATCGATATCAAGGAAAGCTTGAGTGATGGTAACCCTAGGGATGGCATCAATGGCGGATTTTAAGGTGGGCGAGTGGTAACGAGATGATGATGAAGACGATGACGTGTCGTATGTGAGATGGTGGATTAGACGGTGGAGGTAGGGTCTGTCGAGGAGGAAGTTGTCGGTGTCGGAAGATGGGTTTTGATGGTTAGGGTTACGGTCATCCATGGTGGTGGTGGTTTATGGTGGATTGGTGGTGGTAATTGAAGAAGATAATAATAAGAAGAAGGTGTTTGTTTGTTTGATTGATTGATTAATTTGGTGAGCGTTGTTTTCAAGGGTGGCACATGGGTGGTTTGTGTGCTATAGTATTTTAAAAATGAAACTAAGGCTAATGACATGTCGACGCTTTGGCCGAGTGGTTAAGGCGTGTGCCTGCTAAGTACATGGGGTTTCCCCGCGAGAGTTCGAATCTCTCAGGCGTCGATTTTTTTGTTTTTTCATTTTACATAATAACATTTAACGTTCGTAATCACCGTGTACCATCACTAACATCATTTTACATTTGATGTTTACGTGTTATAATATAATACATATTAATCAAGTAGTCATGGTATAATCTAATAACTTTAAAAGTAGCTTAACACCATCGTGAAGATGCAGTTAATGCGGAAAAATATCGGTTATCGTACTGAGATATTGGTGGGATATCTGTTACTTTCAATATTATGTAAAATATACATATTCTAATAAAGTAAAATAATTGTGACACATGTCAGTTTATGGTTAATCCTTACAATGTTTTTTTTCCCTCCAAAACTAATATATGGCATATATCAATGATTATTCACTTCCTGCGTCCTGCGGATGTTCTTGTGTTTGGCTGGGCAGGGGGTAAGCATGCGTGTGTTGACCTCACTGGGGTGTCCCCGTTGGTGGGGCTGAGAGACAGTGGCTTCGTACCGGGACAGGCGGTTTTGAGAGCGGAGTCTAGGAAGGTTGCTAAGCATGAGACATCGTGTTTGGAGAATTAGCACGTGTTCATTCCATTTGCCTTCGACACTTTTGGATCCCTAGCTCCCGAGGCGGTTCGCTTCTTGGAGCGGGTGCAGAAGGTTGTCCACAGTGACTCGCAAAGCCCGAGGAACCAAGGATTTATATTTAGTAGAATAGGCTTTGCGATTCAAAAGGGGATAGCAGCGCAGCTTGTTGCTCGCTTACCCATTATCCAGATGTAGTTCGGTTTGTGTTATATATAAAAGGATCAATATTTTCTTTAAAAAAAATTACACTTCATTTATATTATATCTAATTAAATTATTCACTTTTCTTTAAACTATATTTGTATTATATCTATACACTTTTATACAAATAAATATTTACATATTATACTAATGTACATTGCTAGAATATATTACATCAACTGAAGAGAAATGATTTTGACGGGAATTTTATATTGAAAATTAACCTCAGAATGTCATATATCCATAATTATTTTCTTTTATTAGTATGGGTAGATAAGAATGTTGTAATAGTTGAATAACAATGTGTTTATAAGGATAACATGAAAGCTGCTCAAAAAGAAAATCTGATGTCTTTTTTATATATGACCGGGTATGAAATGTATAGCATTCATGTGAAAACTATTTGTAATAAATTTTTTTTACATAATATAAAAAGACTTAATTATATTTTTTTTATTTGTTTTAAATTATTCATTGTAATTCATACATTAATTTATCCCATGTAACACACGAGTTTCTAAAACTAGTTCATATATATAACAATTTAACACTAATAATTCAGTATACTCTTCTACCATCGATACATTAATCGTTTTGTTAAAATATGCCATCTGAATCATCCAATACATATCTGAATCGTTCAGCCTCCAAAACTATTCAGCGATTGTATCATACACCCTCTTCACCACCGATCCTTCATCGCAACTCTTCATCTCCACCCCAGCCTCTCACCATCGATCCTAACCGGGTTCAATTTCAATTTCCGATTCACTGATTATTTCCCATCCTTAATTGATTCAATAATCGATTTCTGATTTCTATATATAATTGATTTCTGTTTAATACATTTTTTTATTGTTTGATTCAATCTATTCAGTTTAATCAAGTTTGATTATTTAGGGTTGGGCTTAGTGGGGCTGTCATAGTTTTGAAGAAGTTGGTTAAAGATTAGTTTATTATAAATGTAATTCTTAATTACAATAGTTTCTTATGTCAATTTAAGGAGGTTTGGATGCATAATGAGTTTGATTTTCTGTTTTATCATATGGGCTAGGGGTGAGCGATAACCGAACCACTAGCCGAAACTGAACCGAAAATAACCGTTGGATTAAGTAGAGGAAACATATACATTAAGGTTAGTTTGTTAGTTTATTGTTTGTGCTAATAGCATGCTCATTACTTTTTGGTGTTGCTATGATATGGTGTGTGTTGGTTTAGGATACTTTTCTTTGGCAGTAAGATGCTGGAAATGCTGCACGGGTAGGATCATGTGTACGGGTTATATGAAGCCTTTTTCTTCATCAAAAGTGTTATTTTTTCCCTTGCTATATCTCTGCTGCCCCACTATGTATATTGGTGTTTGAGAGCCCGACATGAACTCCGTAAAAGCGTCACAAGGTTTGCCCAAATTCTAACATTTAATGTTTATTATATCTAACGGGCCAACTATGAACTCGCTTATATACGAGTATGTAGTATGCATATGTATACATATGTGTGTATGTTGTTTAAATATATATATAATGATGTATTGATGTTATGATGATTTTCTGATATGTTAATTTGGTGATGATCACCATTGCAGTCTAAAGATGTATAACACATTTGTGGATAGCTTTACGGATTGTGTGGACATTGGGGCTCAAAACATTGGATAAGCTAGAAGAAGCATTCGATGCGGGCCGAGATGAGATTTGCTGACCTCAACCAAGGTGCTTCAACTCCAGACTAACAATAATATCCAAGGTTAGTTTAATGGAATTTTGGTTTTCCTTTATAAATTATTAGATCATTATCCAAGGTTACTTCTGTCTACTGGTGGAAATTTTTTGGACACTTTACCATGGATAGAGTATGAATATTTTAAAGAAACCCTTTTTTTTTTGGTAAAGGAGTATTCAATAGGTATGGAGACAATATATTTGTTTCAAGTTTTTGCTATTTGTTAAGAGTGTAAAGTCAAATAGTGATATTTTGTTGATTGGTTTTGTTTGTTTTGGTTTTTGTTTTTCAGGCATTCAATTCAGGCTGTCTTCGCTAAGGGTTTTGTTTGCTGCTTTTATAGGTAAACCTTAGAGATTAAATACATCGGTCTTAAGATTTAGTGTTCTCTATATGTAGTAGTAGTTGTACCGTTTATGCATTTGTAGGTATTTTGTAAATTATAAATGGTTGTTAAGAATATAAGAGCTTATGTTTCAAACATTAAAAACGCGCAATGATATGGTTTTGTAGACTGTTACATGTTCTAAGATTTTGAGAAAATAAACAGCCTGACCCGGCGCGATGGCAATGATATGGTTTTGTAGACCGTTACATGTTCTAAGATTTCGAGAAAATAAACGGCCCGACCCGGTGCGTTAAACTAGTTATGATTATCGGTGGTGGTGGTGTCGGCGATGGCTTTTGTCATTATAACACTAAAGTTCCCGTTCATCGAACGGATATAAAACTAGTTAACATTGGTTGGTTATAATGAAAGTTTGTTTTAGGATATATTTTGGTTGGTTGTAATGAAAGTTTTAGTCATTTAGTACAAGTATTAGAAGTTAATAAGTTATGACTAAACATATATATTTCATTCACCGCAAAATAGTTTAAAGGGTTAAAATAGTAATTCTGCACAATCATTCAGAGGTTCAAACAAACAACAATTTACTCATTCAGCATTTACTGGCTCAGACCCTCTTAATCATTCAGACATTTTAATCATTTAGCACTTAATGGTTTAGCAGTTGCCAAACAGCCCCTAACATTGAGCACTAAAAGTTGATAATTAAGACTTAAAACACTGATATCGGGAATATCACTCCAATATCTATCAATATCGTTGATGTTATCGGTACCGATATTCTGATTGATATTTCGTCAAGAACCGATAATCGATACATCACTGATATATTGGCGATATATCTAACTTTGAACTTTTTAAGATTCTTGAATTTATGCATCTATATGGCTATATCCATTTTGGATTAAATTGTCAAAGTAACGAAAGATGGTTATTTATTAGCTGGATTAAAAACTTTACATGTGTTAAAAAAAAAACTTTCGGAAACTCACAAGTAGAGGCCAATCTTGATTATTTGTAGATTTTCAACATGTTTAGGCCATCATAGCTCTTAAAGTTCGCCAACAGGTAGAGAGATAATGTCAGGGTTATTTTGTCCAGCTAAATTACAATGCATTTCAACATAAAAACTTTTAGCAATTTAGACTTGTAGAGAAATAAGTAAATCATGTGATTACAAAGCTTTAAGCAAATAATATAAAGACACATGATTTTGCCTTTTTTAAATGGCGTGGTCTACACTATTCAAGATCTTGTACACCTTATGCTGGACTTTGTCATCTCTCTTTCTCTATGCATTTAAAAAAACGCAAAATCATAGCATCATGATCTTGTTAGACATAGAAAAGCCGAAACCGCGTAAAACAAGCCATACAAAAGCATATGAATTGTAATTTCTAGTACTCTGACAGACAGAGGAAGGGAGAAAAATGACAAAATTACACACCTAGATCAATAATATTAGGTTGAAAAAAATGAATAAAATAATATTTTTTTAACCAAATCTCTATTTTATTGAAGTACTTAAAATCATTTATATTGTGTTTTCTTTAAAATTGAAAAAACCTAACAAATTAATTTTTCAATCAAAACACTGGTTAAAATATTTAGTGGGCGGATTCGGTATGACAAAGCATTTTAAGATGGTGTAAACTTCTATCTTTTTATGCTTTCTCCATCTTTACATGAACACAATATCAATAACAAGCCACTTTCCTTGATAATTCAATTATTACGAGCTATGTGGGCGTATATGTATGTACATATACACCCGTGTACCTTCTTATACGGGCGTATATGTATATAAGTATACGGCCGTGTATAGTGTGTGTATATATAGTTTTGTATTTGTTATTTGAGTTAGTTGGAACATTAATCTCTCAGATAATAAAAAAAATTTCTTTCTTTCTTCACATGTTATTCGTTCTTTGAACATTAACATGGTATCAGAGCATCTTGCTCGATCCATTTTCCACATCATCTTATCTTTCTCAATTCGTTTGAATTGATTTCATTTCTTTCGGTTATCTTCGGATACGATTTTCATTTCATCTTCATCGTTTGTCTTTTTTGGATTGATATGTCATGATTAAATTTGCGTTTGATTGATACGTTTTCTGGTGGTATTCCGATAGAGTCAATTTTCCGGTATCATCTCAACTGTTTTTTCGGCAGTCATCTCATCGCCGTATATTTCTTTTAGCGTATAACTTCATCCGCTTCCGTATAAGTCATTTGACTTATACGTTCTTTTCGTTGTTCTTATACTCCCGTATAAGACATTTTGTTCTTTTCCCCGTATAAGTTTTCACACGTATAAGACTTTTACGCACAGTCTTATACGCTGTCATTGATCTCACGTATAAGTATCTTATACGTTGTTGTTACTTTTATACGCTTTCTTTTGTGACTTATGGCTGATACGAATACTTCAGCTTCTTCAATCATTGATTCTTCCAATCATCTTTATTTTCATCCATCAGATCATCCTGGTATGATTCTAGTATCAAATTATTTTGATAGGATCGAGTTTGGAGCTTGGAAGAGAGCTATGACTATTGCTCTTTCAGCTAAAAACAAACTTTGTTTTGTTTATAATACCTTGGTTATGCCAAGCGATGACCAACAATTGGTTGTTTGGAAAAGATGCAACGATATGGTTATCTCGTGGATTCTCAATACTCTTACCCGAGATATAAGCGACAGCGTATTGTATGCTGAGACTACCAAAGCTTTATGGAATGAGCTCAATGCTGGTCTATCATCTCCATCGCCGGTTAACTTCCGATGCTACCCATCATCGTCAACTACATCAACGTCCCCTTTTTCATTAAACAAATATTTGTGTTCATGTTTGTTCATTTAAAAAAAATTAACATGCATGTGTTCGTTTATGTTTGTTCGTTAAAAATCTAAAAAAACCAACATATCTCAATTGAAAAAACTCATACGCTAAAAAATATAATAACAAACTAATAGATATATATATGCATTAAATTAAAACATAACTACGTTAATAAATAGAATAAATCATCATAAAATAAGAAAACGATTAAAAATAAAAACTTAAATAAACCCCCGTAACACGGGAGGATCAAACTAGTGTATATATATATATATATGTAACACATATACTCTAGCGATAAAAAGAAGTCGCCCCCCACCTACCGCCCATATAATCGGCGTGGGGAAGGGGGTGTTTAGCAAAGATATCGCCCTAATTTGTGGGCATTTGTCGCCCACTATGCATGCCCTAACCAACTCGTTATAATCTACAAAACCGATTAACTAAAACTGTCATAGCCAGGGGCGGACCCATATAGGTCCCATCGGGGTCCCGGGACACCAATGTTATTTAAAAATTTCTTAGAGGCAGTATATTAAATTTTGTAAGGACCCCATAACAATTAATACTTGGAACCCATACTGTTAAGGCTGAACTGGTCTAGTGGAAAGTTTATTGTTTTTTCTTTGGGAGGTTGCAGGTTCAAGCTTCACTACACTTAGTTTTTGTTGTTTTTTTATATTCTAGTCAATATTAGTAGTTATTTAGTTAGGGTATTTAATTATTTATGTTTTTTCTTTAGTTTCTCTCATATAGCCATTATCATCATGCGACATATATAATGACAACATGAATTTTACATATTTTTTTATTACTTATTTTGTGTATGTATATTATAATTAATCATTTATTTGTGTAAGAGTTAGTTTTTCATGTCTTGGTTATTTATGTAAGACCATATATATATATAGCTTACGTTTATGTTTTTCGGGTATAAATAAAAATGAATTAAAAGTGTATGTTTTATCTAGTTTCTAATCTAGATTTTTTCTACTTATTCGTTTCCAATGACACCATATTTCCGTGTTTTATTATGTTCCTCGTCTCGACCCGACCCGACCCGAATAACGACCGACCCGAAAATTTTGTAAACCGAAAACATTGGGACCCCATTGGCAAAAAATCCTGGGCCCGCCACTGGTCATAGCAGATCAGTTATGACTATAGTTTTCTATTAACCGACGATCAATTATGGTTATGAGTTTCAGCAAAAACCGCTCCAAACCAACCCACCTCCTACTTGTAGTTGCAGTGGACCCATTAAAGAAGCCCAAGATGGTAATACTGGCTCAGACATGTTAACTTTAATAATAATAATAATAATAATAATAATATTAATATTTCATACCACCTTCCTTTACGGCTCTCTAAACCCTACACAGCTTCAAGTTGATATCAAAATCAACATGTCCGACAACTTACCTTTTGACATCGAAGTGGAGATCATGAAAAGGTTTCCAGTCAAATCGTTGCTTCGATTCCGATCAGTCTCCAAGACATGGAAGTCCTTCATCGGTAGCTGAAGAGGTAGGTCCCAGCAGAGCCCAGTTGGACCCGCAAGACTCACCTTGAAGAGGGACGTCTGCGCAAAGACCAACTGGTTCCGCAGGACCCACCATGCTCAGAGAGATGAAGACCTTACGCGCAGTACGCAAGCTGTTCCCGCAGGAAAAGCCTCCCAATGGTGAAGTACCCCGCCTGTTCCCGCAGCTGCGGATACAAGCCATCAGGGAAGGCTACCCGCACTAATAGCAAGGCTACACGCACAAGGCACTAACTCTCAATAATTCAGTAGTCACCTGAAGAAGGAATGAGCAAGGCGGGAATACTCCCGCCCAAATGAGCCAGTCCGTACGCTTCTGGAGGATCTTTTGTACTATACCTGCCAAGGTATGGACAAAATAGACAAGATCTGACCAAAGCAGCACATGAAACAATCACAGGGTGACAGCTCACTAACAACAGTACGACGAGCAGCACGCTCTAGTACTTAATGTCACTATCAGCCGCTGCCTACTTACCAACCCTCATCGTGGCACGTACATAGCCTGCAGTTGGTGGAAAAGAAATAGTATACAGCCGGCCATGTCACTATCAGCCGCTGCCTACCCACCAACCACCAGCATGGCACGTGCGTAGCCCACAGTTGGTAGAAAATGAATATTATACAGCTGGCTGTACCTGCTTGGAAACCTACCTTCGGCTATAAATACTCCAACACCTTGGAACGGTATCATCACATCTTATCATATACTATCTCATACTCACATATCTGCTCTAGCTATTTCTCTTAATATACACTTATATTCAGAGCAATCTAGTCTGATTCTCACGCCGGAGGGTGGTCACAAGGAGGAACCCCCCTTCTCAGTGACGAGCTCACGGTGTCTGTTTTGCAGGTCATCAGAAGAACAACCATCTTTGCCAGACCTAACCCTCGTGGGAAACATCTACTTAACCCCCAGATTATCCGTAATCTGCCGGGGTCACTTAGTGTTTCTTCATTGGCGCCATCCGTGCATAGAAGCTAGAACTAATTCTTCTTCACTTTTTTTCAAAACCTCTGGAAAGATGGTTAACGTTACTCCGGTCCCAAGGCCAGCGAGTGACCAAGAAACCCCGGTAACTAAAACCCCAGATACTGGGGGGAACACCGGCGAGTACACAAATTTTACAAACACTACCCCGGTTACCCAAGCCGGGGCAAGTGCAGTAAATTTTACGAACACTACCCCGGTTACCCAAGCCGGGGCAAGTGCAGTAAACAATCCTTCACTGGGATTCACCGATACCCAGTTGGAGAAACAACAGACGAGACTCCCCCGCCAAACACTTGATCAAGTTAAAGCGTGGGGCGGAAGCACGTCAGAGGGAATTCCAAGCTGAGTTGGATGAACGCTTACGTTCACTCCAACAGGCTGACGAATTCGGAAGCACTCGACAACAGCTCAACATGAGCAATGAGTGCGAATACTGGGACGATGATCGGGAGGAGTCCGACAGCGACGCAAACCCTCGTCATAGAACGAAAGGGAAGCGCAAAGAAACGGACTTCCAACCGAGAAGGAATTTTGGAGAAACCTTCAAACCAAAAAACGCGGGACGAAACCCACGTGACTTCTCCAAAACCTTTAGACCAACTGCTGCAAATGCGGGAACGTCCAAATTTGCAAGGGACATTGCGGAAGCAATTGCCCCGAGAAGTGCCAAACAAATGTCCAATATAGGCACATATGATGGTATATCTGACCCAGACGATCATTTGAACAGATTTATAGCGGGGGCAACCGTCAGCAATTGGACGGAACCCACGTGGTGTTACATGTTCCAAATGACGCTTGTTGGGGCAGCCAGAGCATGGTTCGACCGTCTACCGGTCCACCACATCTACGATTGGGCAGACTTCCAGCAGAAGTTCAGCCAACACTTCAGCCAACAACGAAAGTATACCGAAGAGCAATGGACGATCCTCAACTGCATCCGAGAGGAAGATGAGTCATTACTAGACTTCATCACTCGCTTCAACTCAAAGAAGCTGAGTCTGGGTACCATAAGCGAGGATCTTGTTCGTGCAGCTTTCATCCAATGCGCCGAATACCCAGAGCTTATTCGCACATTGACGGGTAAAGACGGCATGCCATCCACATGGGATGCCATCATGACAGCAGCTAAACGCTTCGCGGAAACGGAAAAGCAACTGGGTAGGGATCTTCCCCAGAGCACAAACCTCTACACTCAGAAAACAAGAGAAAACAACGTCCTTACCGCCCGACTAAACAAAAAGAGGAAGCTAGGTATTTGGCAGTCAAGGGTAAACTTTGACACCTCATCCGGCTCGCACCCTCGGTTAGGCGGAAAGGATAACATGCAGTTGTCGAACCGGAACTCCAGATGGACGCCACTCACCAAAAGCGTCACCGAGATATTCGCCACTGAGAGGCTCCCATGGCCAGAGGCTCCAATTATCCGACAGCGTCCAAACGCTGATCAAAGCAAATCCTGTGACTTCCACAGGACAAAAGGCCACACAACCGAGGAATGCGTAGACTTGAAGGACGTCTTCGAAGCATTTGTCAGAGATGGGAAACTCACACACCTCGTGGCGCAATGAACGCTGAGCAGGCTAATGCGTGTAGAACCCCAGTTGGGGAAAACACGAATGATACTGCAGCTTCAATGTTGGAGACTACATACTGCGTAAACAACGAGATTCCGAACCAGGTGCATATCGGCTCGAAAGGCTCGATGACACCCCCATCCCAAGAACATGGAAGAGAGCTCAATTACGCAGGCTGCATGTAGATCAATTCCAAACTTGTAAAGAAAAGGCCTAGAGCCACTTCTAATGGAAATGATTCTCCTTATCACATTGACGCTGATGGTCTTACATTTATACTTATGAACTTTCCACACTGATATGCCGGTATTCACCGCATAAATAAGTGGGGAAGTAAGTCGTTGCGTGTGGACGGCGGCAAAACCCGCATAAACACAAAAAACGGCAAAAATTTCTAAGAGATGACAACCTTCACGCAGGTCAGTTATAGGTAAAGTTTGGTCATCCCACTAAATGAAAGTGACGGTCCTACCCGCACAATCATGATAGAGGAAACTGAACATTAACCTATTGACAACCGCGCGTCGAAAGGTTTAACTTATTCAAAACACTGATGCCGGTATTCACCGCATAAATAAGTGGGGAAGTCGTTGCGTGTGGACGGCGGCAAAACCCGCATAAACACAAAAAACGGCAAAAATTTCAGAGATGAGGACAACCTTCACGCAGGTCAGTTATAGGTAAAGTTTGGTAATCCCACTAAATGAAAGTGACGGTCCTACCCGCACACTCATGATAGAGGAAACTGAACACTAACCTATTGACAACCACGCGTCGAAAGGTTAACTTATCCAAAACACTTGGAAAATTGCTAAGTTAAACTAAAGTATGCACGAGCGAATCATATATTGTTTATGAGGCACAAGTGCCAAATTAAATTATAATATGCATGAGCAAGTCATATAACGTTTATAAAGCAAGTCATTAAGTGAAAGTGACGGTCCTACCCGCATAAACATTTATATTTCATAAAAAATTCAAACATTACAAGAATGGCCAGGTATCTACCCGCCTACAGTAATGTAAATCTATCCTAACGGTGGGAAGGGATCTCAAGGTTCAAACTTCAGGACCACTTCCTCCAAACCCACTCGAACCTGCACCATCAGTTGGCTGTGGCGGTTCAAGGAAAGTCTTGAGAATGGTTAGCCCATCATCAGCAGCAGCAATTTCGTTCACCTTCTCCACCACTGGATGCGGGAAGGCAGCATACTGGTTCACTGTTTGGTCATAGGCAGTTACAGTGTCCACGTCATAAAGAGGGAAGTTGGAAGGCGGGATGCCCTTCTCAACAAACCCCAGACCAAGCAGGAAACCAGCCTTTTCCCCATCCTCATGGGAAGCGTTGAGTGCTGCGCTCATGGCATCGTCATAAGATGTGTTCGTGAAGATCCGATGCACAACCTACAAAAAGAAAAAAAATATATCAAAAACTTTTCTAAGTATAAAGAAAAGCGTAAAGACATTATGAAGCTACGCATACCTGCGACAACGCTTCTCGTAGAAGCCATTTCTTGGTGATCAGAGTTTCCTGGAGGGCAGCTTGAGCTTGGTCACGGGCGCGTTCGGCTTCACTTTTGTTAAGGTTGGCAAGCAACACTTCCTTAGCAGCAGCCTCTTCAACGCCCTTCAGCTTACGCTCAGTGTGGTCAAGCATACCCCTCTGGTCCAAGATCTTTGGAGCTTCTTGGCGTCTTCCATGGCCAAGGCATCATGAGCCTGCTAGAGCCTCTCTAGTTTGGCTTTAAGCTCCTCATTCTCGGCGCGCAGAGGCTCAGCAACAGCTTCAGCTTGGGTGGCCCTCTCGGCCGCGCAGTTTCCTTAGCCAACCTAAGCTGTTCGTTAACAGCTTGGGTAGCCTTGGAACGGGCCTCGAGCCGGGCCTGAACTTCAACCTCGAGGGCCTTGAAGGCCTTTTACTTCTCTGCAGCAATGGCGGAAAGTCTCATGTTCTCCTCCCGGATAGCCCGCGCCTGAGCCACTTCCTGGCTACGCGCCGTCTTTAACTTGTCGTTTTCACGACAAAGCAACTCGACGAGCGACTGCATCCGGGAAAGGAGAATCTGAAGCTCATTCGTCAGCCTACCCTCCTGGTAGCTAGACATAGCTTCCCCCAACGCACCACTTGGGGCTGCGTGACGATCCCACTCGACGCAGTCCACAGCCGTCCGAAGGGTTGTTCCCCGGCGGATGTTCCACCGCAGAACATACAACTCATTGGAATCCGAAACTGCAAAAACAAAAAGCAGTTAGGAAAATATGATAAAAAAATAGGCCAAAATAACCCTACGCACCTGTAGGGTCGACAACAGGCCGGTAGCCGCCAAACCCATCACCCGAACCTAAGGGATATCCATCTAAGAGGTCAGGCAGATGGGAAGGAGGCAGAGATTGGCTAGAAGCCCCAACGCCGAACATACCTGATGAACCAGCCGGGGGCACGGTTGAAGCCGCCGCGGTAGAGACCATCGGAGGTGAACTCACTGGAGGTGAACTCACAACCGTGGCCGCCGCTGCGGAGGAGCCCGCAGAAACAATCACCACCGGCTCAGTGAATGATGCATTGAATATGGCACTGATAGCCGGCGGAGAGGACGTTACAGTTGGAACAGTTGCCTCAACGGGATGAGCAACTGAACCAATGCTGCAAACACGTGCAGCTGCCTGGGTCATCGCCTCGGGTAGGTTGACCAAACCTACCGTCGTGGGTCCAGAACTGCTCCTTCCCGCATCACTTTGGAATGCGGTTACATCCACGCCTGCATGAAGACAAGATATTAAAAACAATGGCGAAAAGAATTGCGGGTAAGATAAATAAAAAGTACTTACGAGTTTTCTTAATCTTGAAGGTTCTGACGGGCGGGGACGAACCCGATGGAACTGGCCTCTTCACGCCAGTCACCGTCGTAGAACTTGGTCGCGCGGAGGTGGCAGCTGTCTCAACCTCAGAGACAGTTGTCCCACCACCACCAGGGTTCCCCGCCGCCTCCTCACTTTCGGTCTCCGAGTCAGACCGGTTCCCCTGATCGGCAGTGGAGGCAACCTTCGCCTTGCCCTTCACGCCGGCAGCTTTCTTCTTCCTCACGAAGAAAGGACCGTCTGCGGATTCCTCATCAGAAGATGACAAAATTAGAGAAACTCCAGCAGAGGTTTGAGCATGAAGAGGGCGAGGGTTAATGAAACCCTTACCTGGCCGCGTGGCGCTCAGAATTTCGTGGCCTGGCGGGTAGACCTCCACAAACCGATCCGCCGTTTGCTCCAAGTTGGGCAACTCGTTCTCGTCGAGAGCACGAGTACCCAACCGAGCGGGACCACCGCTCTCACGCGGTTGCAGAAGCGACTGCAAATTGTTCCCCTCTGAAAATAAACAGAAAATCAGTTAGAAGAAAAACCCTAAATCAGCAAAAAGAGATGGAGCATACCATAGGGAATAGAATTCGAACCGTATTCAAGAACGATGGGAATCTGTGGCGCCTCTGCCCCAGCATCCTTCCATACCCGGCTCATCCCAAGCATCACCATCCCAGACTCCGCAAAGCGATAAACCGGAGTCTGGATCCGGGAGATCTTGGTAAACCATTCCGCCTCCTGGTAGTTGGAGGCGTGAAGGTTCGGGAGTGCTCTCCCGTTCTTGAATGTCATCGCTATGGGGACGACACGTGCAGAGATATAGAAGAACTCCCACTTCCAAGACCGAAGACTGCGCTCGGTAGCACATATGGTTATGAGTTTCAGCAAAAACCACTCCAAACCAACCCACATCCTACTTGTAGTTGCAGTGGACCCATTAAAGAAGCCCAAGATGGTAATACTGGCTCAGACATGTTAACTTTAATAATAATAATAATAATAATAATAATAATAATAATAATAATAATAATAATAATATTAATATTTAATACCGCCTTCCTTTACGGCTCTCTAAACCCTGCACGGCTTCAAGTTGATATCAAAATCAACATGTCCGACAACTTACCTTTTGACATCGAAGTGGAGATCATGAAAAGGTTTCCAGTCAAATCGTTGCTTCGATTCCGATCAGTCTCCAAGACATGGAAGTCCTTCATCGGTAGCTGAAGAGGTAGGTCCCAGCAGAGCCCAGTTGGACCCGCAAGACTCACCTTGAAGAGGGACGTCTGCGCAAAGACCAACTGGTTCCGCAGGACCCACCATGCTCAGAGAGATGAAGACCTTACGCGCAGTACGCAAGCTGTTCCCGCAGGAAAAGCCTCCCAATGGTGAAGTACCCCGCCTGTTCCCGCAGCTGCGGATACAAGCCATCAGGGAAGGCTACCCGCACTAATAGCAAGGCTACACGCACAAGGCACTAACTCTCAATAATTCAGTAGTCACCTGAAGAAGGAATGAGCAAGGCGGGAATACTCCCGCCCAAATGAGCCAGTCCGTACGCTTCTGGAGGATCTTTTGTACTATACCTGCCAAGGTATGGACAAAATAGACAAGATCTGACCAAAGCAGCACATGAACCAATCACAGGGTGACAGCTCACTGACAACAGTACGACGAGCAGCACGCTCTAGTACTTAATGTCACTATCAGCCGCTGCCTACTTACCAACCCTCATCGTGGCACGTACATAGCCTGCAGTTGGTGGAAAAGGAATAGTACACAGCCGGCCATGTCACTATCAGCCGCTGCCTACCTACCAACCACCAGCATGGCACGTGCGTAGCCCACAGTTGGTAGAAAAGGAATATTATACAGCTGGCTGTACCTGCTTGGAAACCTACCTTCGGCTATAAATACTCCAACACCTTGGAATGGTATCATCACATCTTATCATATACTATCTCATACTCACATATCTGCTCTAGCTATTTCTCTTAATATACACTTATATTCAGAGCAATCTAGTCTGATTCTCACGCCGGAGGGTGGTCACAAGGAGGAACCCCCCCCCCCTTCTCAGTGACGAGCTCACGGTGTCTGTTTTGCAGGTCATCAGAAGAACAACCATCTTTGCCAGACCTAACCCTCGTGGGAAACATCTACTTAACCCCCAGATTATCCGTAATCTGCCGGGGTCACTTAGTGTTTCTTCAGTAGCACTGATTTTATTAAGCATTACAGAGGCCAAAACCATCGTCTAGTTGTCAGGTTTGATTGTCGGGAGCCAAAATATGTTTTAGTTATTGATGATGATGTCTTTCCCTGACGTAGAGCTTCCCTCACTCTTCCTTTCTCGGCTGAGATGCTTAAACGTTCTAAGATAATCGGCAGCTCACATGGCTTGTTGTGTCTCCACAGTCGACACGATGTGTATGAATATTTGGAGTTGGCTGTTATTTGGAATATTCCAATTAGAAAACGTGTTACTCTTGTTGTGCCAGTAAGAAGCCGAAGGACGTGTGATAATGTTTTAGGGTTTGGGGTTTGTCGCGAGACTATGGACCCTAAAATTGTACATATTAATACTCAGAAGAGTATGAAAGGTATTCTCTTTTGGCGAGTTGAGGTTTTTGCATTGAGCACACGTGTTTGGAGAAGTCTTAAGAGAAACCTCCCTCGTGAATCAATTCGATTTGGCTATTTTAAGGTGGATATAGATGGGATTCTATATTGGCTTGCTACTGATAGGGTTAGGGTTAGGGTTAGGGTTAGGGTTAGTGTGAATGACGAATTAAGGTTATCTAATATGATAATTTCATTTGATATAACAACGGAAGAATTTAAAGAAATAAACCTCCCAGATAGTTTGGCAAACCAGCCTTACAATAATTTGTCGATGTTTAAGCTAAAGGAGTCTCTTGTTGTGCTTGAACGTGGTGTCGAGGCCAATGAACAAGTTTTCTATGTATGGATGATGGAGGATGTTGCTCTAAACTCATTTGCAAAGCGGTTAACTATTAATGTCAACACGCCAGATGCAACCATAAAGGGATTTAGGAAGAGTGGCGAACCTATAACTGAAATTGCAATAAAAAAGTTTGGGAGAAAACCTTTGTTTTATGTGCATCCCTGCATGGAAACACTACTTCTGCTTGGCCAACAAACGGCTTCTGATTCTATTTGGTATGCGACATAATGTACATCGCTTCGTATTTGGTATGCCCTTAATCTCCCCATGTTTTGGAAAATGTATTTAAGTTATGATATTGCTAGGTTTAATTTTAAATTTCACTTTAAACACAAGTCTTTTGCTGTTTACTACTTTGCTACTATTTGGAAGTATGAATGGCTTTTTGATGCTTTTATTATTCTTAAAATACTTACTTTGATTAATGTTATATATAGTATACTCAAGAGGTAGAGGTTTGCAGAGTGTGTATTCTGTAATAGCTAAAATTAGAATTTCAAAATGGTACTTGTTTGGTTCAGATCAAAATGAAAATAAGGGGAAATCAATATATACTTGGTCAAAAAAAGACGGAACGAGCATGTAATTTTCTTATTCGGACCGGTTCGACTTGTTTCGGGTGTTGACCGGTTCGTGTGGTATTTCGATGAAGGAAAAGTTTTTTCTGTGAAAAGTTTTAAAACAGAGATGTAGACGATAGTAGGTAACGACGTTGGCTATCTAATCGAGTGGAATAACTTTGTTCCGAAAAAAGTTGGGATTTTAGCTTGGAGTGCGGAAATGGATAGGATACCGGTGTTGTTGGCATTGGCTAGGAGAAATGTTAATGTGGATTCCATTTGGTGCCTGATATGTGGTGATGCGGAGGAAACGGCGGAACACCTTTTAGTGTCATGTAGCTTTGCCCAGGCCATTTGGAATGGAATAGCCAATTGGTGTAAAGTGCCGGCGATATATGCCTTTTCCACTCGTGATGTGTTAGAATTATATAAATACTGCCATTTCTCTAAACGAAAAGCAAAGATTTTCCATGCGGTTTGTCTAACGACGGTATGATGTATTTGGAAAGCTAGAAATGCAGTGGTGTTCGAGCGGAAACAAGTGAACCGATGTAATCTTATTGGAGAAATAAGAGCGATAAGTTTCCTTTGGGTTCGTCATAGGTCGAAGAATACACGCATTTCATGGGAGAAGTGGCGGAAATTCGATATTGAAAATATGTAAACATTATGTAGGTGGCTTTGGCTCCTTTATTTGTAAGGTGTTTTATATGTAAATTTTGGTGGTGTAATTTGGCGAGATAGCTTTTTGTTATTTCGTCGTTTTTATTGATTGATCGTTAAAATAATATATTTAATGTACTACGTCACATCCAATAATAAAGTTGGAAGAAAAATGATTTTCCTAGCTTTCAACTCATCCTCGATTGAGCCCTCCGAGAGAAAGGGGTGGAGATGATTTAATATAATATCGACAGGTCACCACATATCATTATTGGTTTTAATGTAGCCAATAATATCCGAACATAGAATAAAAACTATTATTATATTATACTTTTTATAAATAATATCTTTATTTTCGTATGCATTTAGTTGTTGCTTAATCTGTTTTATAAATTAAAAGGATTGTTAATAACGGAAATTAACTTGAATCTATGCATGTTTGAAGTGACGGGTAATTATATATCCGGATTATGTTTTATTATAGTCGAACCATTAATAGATGAAGCGATCAGTTATGAAAGTTTAAATCGGAACATCGGTTATATGTTTGACACACCAAAGTGGAACATCGTGGCTTTCTGACTAGGTGAATGAAACTTAAATTTTAATTTTATAGAATCTTACATACCAAAACGCCCTAAAATCCTTTTATCTTAAAAGTTAAAAAGTTAGAGTTGGAAGATTCACTAAAATCTTCTTATCTAAATAAATTTAATTCAAAATTCTTTTCAGATGGTGAAGTAAAGAAAAAAAATACTTCGACCGCTCATTGTTGTCGCAGTTGTTAATTACCACTTGTTGTTGCCCCTCCTTGCATCAACCACCATCACAATCTTTGTCGCCAATGTCGGTTCATTGTTGTTTTTGTAGCCGCAACCCTGCCACAAACACCACAACTGGCAGTGAGTAGTTGGTGGTGATCAATGTTTTCATAATCGGACCAGACACCGAACCGGACAGCCTACCGGTTCACCGGTTCAACCGGTCGGACCGGCCGAACAAATTTGGTCAAAATATGACGGATCAAGCTTAAAAAATGATTTTTTCAAAAAAAAAATATTTTTTCCTTAGAAAACCGGTTCAACCGGTCCGGTTTTCCGGTCCGACCGGTCAAACCGGTTTTGACCGCCCGGTTCCTTGTCAGCCGAGCAAACTGTGTGAACCGGACCGGTCGGTGGACCGAATCCCGATCGGACCGGTTTGACCGGCCGGTCCGGTCCGGTTTCAACAACACTGGTGGTGATGATGGCATGTGGGGGAATCGGTAGGTGGTGGGTGCGATGAGCCAATGATGTATACTAAGCGTGTAAATGAGCTGAGTCAGACTCATGTTTGACTAGACTCGAACTCAACTTGTTTAACAGACTCATTGTTGTCGCAGTTGTTATCACTTGTTAATTTCTATACAATTTCTTATTATTATTTCCAAAACATTTCCTTAACATCATTTCTGATGTTGTCATCCAACAAAGCATGACAACGTTTGTAATCATATAAATAATGCTAATTTTAACATGTTCTAAAAGCTAATGAAAAAGTAGCCATGTCATGTCCTACCACACACCTTAGTGGGTTGGTGTTGGTGAAGTGCTTAACCCCATGTCCACTTTCACGTTGCACCTTTTCATGGAGCTCATAATATGCACTACCTTCGGTCTCACCAAATCAGTGACGGATCCAGGAATTTTTTTTGGGTGGTGCACTACTTTTAGATGTTTCAATTTCATAGACTCGGGTATAAAAATTCCGGGTCGGTTCGATGGTTCGGAGAAAATTCATTACATAATAAAAATACGATATATAAATAAAAGAGATACCGCATGTTACCTTTTTGACTTGGGTGATAAGATGAAATTGGTTGCCTTTCGGAAGGATCCCATGGTAGATCATTCAAATTTATTTTTGACGGTTTACTTGAAGATGATGATCCAAGGTTGATGGTTCACTTTGAAAAAATCTCTTCAAATTCATAATACCTACAAATCAACAATTACAAACTAACAAATTAAAACCAACAATCTAACAAACTAAAATTAAATTTAACAAATAACTTAACAATTAAGTAGTTAACAATTAAGAACAATCAATATTTAACAAGAAGTCAAGAACAATTAACATTTAACAATGAATTATGAATGTAAACTTACCTTCAAAGTGGGAGAATAAGAGGATTCGAGTAAGAGTAGGTAGTCGCAGGAAGACTGGGACGGTTGACGGGCTGAGTGGCTGACAGAGTGAGGCTGCCGGCATTCCGCGATGGTCGGAGTGACGGGGATGAGTGGCCGACGGAGTGACGGAGATGAGTTTATTTAAATTTCTCTTCATATTGAACTTAGAACTTAACATGCACATTACCTTCATGTACTCAATTAAGTGTTAAATTGTACCAGACACCCTTGTATTCAAATATTAGGAATGTGTGATAGACTAAGATGGAAGTTAATCTTCAATATATTTTCATTTATAACTGAGTTTGTAAGTATGTTATGACTCGTGTATGTACATTGCACTAGAAATTGTGAGACAAATAGTCATTTTAGTATTATCAAGTTTATTTTAATATAACTAAATTTACAGAAGACGAAAAAGAAATTTAAATAAACACTGATAGGAGTTTGAAGTTATGAAGTACACATCTGTTTTGAGACAATAATGATTTCAGGCAACCTAGACCATGGAGAGGCGCTGTGTGGTGTTATGAACCCTAACTGATGTTAAGGTAAGTTAGTAAAAGAAAAAAAAAGTTCCAAAAACCGGAATCGAACCTGCGACCTCCAAGTTAACAAACCAACATGTTACCATCTGGGGAGGTGCTTCAAATGTTTTTTAGATGGTTCCTTTCCAATTTATAAGGTGGTTTCTTAATTATTTTCTATATATAAATGCACTATTATTTCAAAACTCGGGTGGTTTCTCGGAACCACCCTTTTTCATTGTAGATCCGCCCCTGCACCAAATTCACCACTAGGATCATAAAGGACCGGTTTTAAATAATTCTAGTTCCGTACCGGATTAGGTTTGCTTGTATACCCGTCTATGGTCTTATACGGCTAAAATTATATCATTAAGAGACTCTGGAAACTGATCTTAAACTTACCTGTAAACCAAACTTAAATACAAATTGATTTTAAGACTATATAATATATTAATCTATTATGTTTTGATACGTGTAAACTAGTTCTGGTAATCAATCGAGTCTCATCTAATACCATACCTATCAAAACTGCGAAAGTTTTAAACAATCTTAAATTTTCTCAATTGATCGATGTATACTCATAGGTGCCGGTCAAGATTTTTGCATAGTACTATTTTATTTGAATGGGTGAAGGGAGAGCCGACCTCCCTACCACAAGGACGATGACGTGGCTTAGTTGGGGCCATGGGTGACCCCGACCCCTCAATTTTCGCTCGGTGGTGTAAATTTATTATTTTTCGGCCAAGATTTTTTATACACAACGTAAATTTATCCGTTTCCAACCGAAATTTGACCCCGGCCCCTCTGTTTTTCGATCGGTAGGGTAAATTTATCCTTTTTCGACCAAAAATTTTTATGCATAATGTAAATTTACCCGTTTCCGACCGAAATTCTGAGCTTGGCCCCTCCGTTTTTATGCTCGGTAGTGTTTATTTATCCTTTTTCAGACGAAAGTTGTCATACATAGCGTAAATTTACTTGTTTCTGACCGAAATTTTGAGCCCCCCTCTAGTTTATGATTTTTTTTATACATATTGAGTCCGTCCCATCGACGTGTATGTCTAAGTTTCGCCACTGCACAATGCTAGATCCACCCATGCGTATACCATCTCAAATATTTCAGTTTTCGAGTTTGGGTTTGTTTCCTATCCTTATTCACCACTAGTAAATATAAATAAACAAACACACACTATAAAAATTATTATTCTAGAAAAAGCTAGAGAGAGATATGTAGCATTTACACAAAGAAATCATTTAAACTAACCGTCCATACTTTAAATTATATGTAGAAGATAGTTCTGGTTTGTCTCGATTTGGATGCAAAAGTCACGTATTTAAGGTCACACACAACACTATCTATCTTCATCATATTCCACTAGCTAGTGCTTCACCTCATTCCACTTCAAACCTCTCATTCCAATGGGTTCACAAACAAGTGTTCGGTTATGGTTTCGGTTCTTACTTCGAACCATTATATTGTTGTGTCACGTGACATTTGGTGCAAATGACAAGGACAAGGAAGAGTGCACTGAGCAGTTGGTGGGACTAGCCACATGTTTGCCGTATGTAGGAGGCAATGCTAAATCTCCTACACCGGATTGTTGTAGTGGCTTGAAACAAGTGTTGAACACCAACAAGAAGTGTTTGTGTGTCGTGATTAAAGATCGAAATGATCCGGATTTAGGGCTTACGATTAATGTCACTCTCGCGTTAGGACTACCTACGGTGTGTCATACACCTGCCAATGTTACAAAATGTCCTGGTAAATATCTATCTATAACTAATAATTAAGTAACTGGCTGCACCACGTATTATAAGTATGTGAGCCAAAGATTATTTTTCCGTTTTTTATTTCTCATTCGTACTTATTTTTATTTATAGTAATAAGACATATATTAAATATATCAAACTAAGTATAGTGACTTATGACTTTAAATATATTAAATTATCAATTAGTAACTTAACTATACACTATTTCAGTTATATGTTATCTTAAAATATCTTTCTATTCTATAAGTTATAACTCTTGATTTCAAATTATTTGATATTTTGTTTATCTAGTACATGTAATGCACGGGTTTCTAACATAGTAAAGTATAAATGGAAGGCTTTGTGGTATCATGGATATTCAATAGACATGTGTACATAGTTATATAAGTCATTTTAAAAAATAAAAGGGAACTTTTTTTAGGTATTAAATTTATTATCGTATGCAGAACTTCTCCATTTGGCTCCTAATTCAACGGAAGCACAAGTTTTCTATCAATTTGGGCACGCTTCTAGTGGTGGTGCTCCGGCTAGTAGTCCCACGCCTAGTGCTAACGCGGTAAGTGGTGGTGGTGGCTCTGGTAAACGACCTAGCGGTAGCACGAGTAGCACAGGGACAACTTGGTTGAAAAGGGAAATCATTCTTATGGGAGTCATGTCGTGCATAGTCGTTATAGCTTTCGTTATGTAATTTTTTAACTGTATGATTATATTTGTACGTGTGTATTTTTATCGAGTGTCTAGTTGTACTTTACATAATAATATACTCATTTCGGTTTTGAAATGAACTTTTACTTACACACGGTTTTATCTACGAATGCAATCACTATTACAACATCTACTTATAATCCAAAGAAAATAAAGACGGTTTTCAAAGTTACAATGTAACATCTAACCTCTTATGACAATTTTTATTATTCGTTTCGTTGATTACAAGGTCAATAAATATAACTTTTCTTACGTGAAAGCAAACTTTCCACTTGGCCACCCATACACTATTTCTTCCATCGAAACACATGAATTGGCACTTCTTATATGTGGTTATTGCTTCATCATTATAATCAACATAATTATGCCAATAAGAAACAAGCAAATTAACAAACAATTAAATATTTAAATATGCTAAAATTAAATGAATTAATGTGGGCTTAATTCATTTTAAGATGGTTTATTTAGCTGCCAATGAGAATAAAACCATAGGCCCATAGAAGTTGATTGATTTGATCGAAAAACAATTAACCGGATTCTTTGTAACTAACTCAACACTAAAAATGAAAAAAAAAAAAAGTTTTAGATAATAAGTCGAATCCGCACCAATTTTCCAACTTACTTTGATCTTCTTTGATATCAGTTTTACTTGCGGTGATGTTAATTTTTTTTAAAACTCTGTTATTTCTTTCCTTTAAAAAAATTATGACATTGGATGAATTTCTCCTCATTAACACTTCTATTTGAGAACTTGTGATATTTCATAACGCTTTAACGGTGATAGCGTAGAATGGAGATAGATCACACCATGCTTGATGCTACTACATATTGACACAAGTACAACTCATCTACTAACAAACAGGTTGATATTAAATGCTTCTTAATCCTCAGAAACTCATGATATCAAATCACCTAAATCTCTCCACACGTGGTTGCTACATCAAACTATAGCTATACATCGTACAAAATTCCCTTCACACCATACAAGACAACTCTAACCAGTTCAACTAACAACATAGAAAAGCAACTCACACAACAAGATCACGTGGATTTGTTCAAGGATTTGTTCAAATTTAACATTTCATCTATAAAGTATAAGAAACTACAAACTTCGTCTTAATTAAACAACCATCACACATCTTTCGCCTATCTTCAATTTTTCGTTAACAAACTCTTTCAAGTAGGCATAAAATTACCTTTTTATCCTCACACATAAAAAAACAATAATTACACCATAAAATGGGGGTCAATAAATTTCGGGCCGGGCCGGGTTCGGTCCACAACCCAACCTTTATTATTATTATTATTATTATTATTATTATATTAAGTTTCAACATTAAACCCAAAAATCAATCCAAATCCATCAAATTCGATTACATCCGATCAAATTCACACAATCAACTCCAAATTATCAGCAGATTCAAGGTAAGCTGTTTATAATCATATCTTAATTGTAATTCAATTAACCCAATTTACACATATATATACATATATAGATCAAATTTGGGCGTTTTTAATTAGGGTTTCAATTAGATCTAAATCCGTTAATTATCTTTACAGGGTTTGAATATTATTACCAATTGATTCAACCGATTCAACTGAAGCGAGTATTTTACAGAAGCAATCATGTTTACCCGTGTATTTGGAAAACCTAAGCAAGAAGCTAACGCTGTAACAACACTAGACAAATTAAATGAGGTAAAGATTTGATTTTTATAACATATTGTATGGTTTTTTGATGTGGGTTGTGTTTTATATTGTGATTGGAAGTGTGTTGATGGGTTTTTGTAGTGTTTTTGTTATTTGTTTTAGTGGGATTTGTGGTTTATCTTGAAAGGTTTTGGTTTAATTGGTTTATTTGTTTTGGTTTCCGTATGGATTGTAAATTGACTTGGAATTAGAGGTGGGCTAATAAACTAGTTAACCGAACGGATCTGAAAATCAAACTGAAACTGAACCGGTTTGAAACCGATTATGTAGAATCCGGTTTGAAACCGATTATGTAGAATCCGGTTTGAAACCGATTATGTAGAAACCGGTTTGGAACCGACATAAACCGTAGGTTTGGAACCGGTTTGTAATATTTTCTCCACCAAAACCAGTTCCAAACCGGTTAACCGAACCGAAACCGGCCAAAACCAGGCAAAAACCAGTCAAAACCGCAGGTTTGGAACTTGTAATATTTTCTCCACCAAAACTTGTTCCAAACCGGTTAACCAAACCAAAACCGGCCAAAACCAGGCAAAATCTGGTCAAAACCTGAACCGAAACCGATCAAAACTCGAACTGAAAACGAGCATAAACGGTTTTTGACTTTTGTTGACCAAGCCGAACCGGTTTCAACCCAAACCACTTTTGAGTTTCAAACCGGTTTGTGCACCTCTACCTGGAATTGCTATTATTGAGAAAGTGTTGACTTAGGGTTTTTTGTGTAATAGAGACATGTTTTTATGCTTAGGTTTACGTTTTTTTATTAGTTTTAAAGTTTAAACTATATTGATTGGTTTGTAGTGTTTGTTAATTGTTACATGTTTTAGTGGAATTTTTCTTGAGTATTATGACCCGACTACTACTTGATATATAAATAGTTATGCACTTATAGTCTTTAAAGTGTTTCATGATGTGAGGGGATACGATTGCGATTTTGCTAGTTGTAAAATCGGATAAGAAGCTTGAGTTCGAATATCAATTCATAAAAAACACTATATGCCTTCTATCTTAAAATTAACTAAATTATCGATCGAATAATCAACAGAAAGAGAAGATTTTGATGTTTTGTGAAGGAATAGGTTTTGATATATGTTGCGTATGTGTCACATCGTGCTCTTTTGCAGACGCTTGAGATGCTGGAAAAGAAAGAGAAAGTGCTTTTAAAGAAGGCTGCTGCAGAGGTGGAGAAGGCCAAGGAGTATACTAAAGCAAAGAACAAAAGGGGTATAATCATAAATATATTTAATCTTATTTATACACAAAGCAATACTTTGTTTTATTAGTCTTTTGGTTGCACGGTTATGGTTCACATAATGTTTTCATAGAGTAATGATGCACGCAGTCTGTTTGTGTACCTTTCGTTCATTTGGCTGCAGAAGGGTTGTATTAGAATAATATATGATTAGAACTGAACCGAAAACCAAACTCGCCGTTTTATGATTTTTTAAAACCGTTCGATTTTGGTTTTTGGGTTCGGTTCGGTTTGGATGTGGTTTTTTTGGTTTTTCTAATCGAGCCACAACTTTTTGGGCCAAAAAAATTTGATCCAAGATATTGAAGTTGAACATAATATTTTTTGCTATAAACTAATGATTAATAGAATAATGAACCTTTGGACATCAAATATTAAAAGCTAATAAAAGATACATATAAAATCAAAATTCAAAATCAAACTTTAAAATACCAGTATTATTAGTTATTAACCATATGTAGAAACCAAATATATTTGTTATTAACCATATGTTAAAACTAAACAAGTAGTCATCGGTAGATTTTGTTTTAATGGTTATGGTTAAAATATAATGCTTATTTTGATTTTTTTTTTGTTATTTCGGTGCGGTTCGGTTTTTTCGGTTCTTAACAAAATACAAAACCGAACCAAAACCAATATTTCGGTTTTTGCTAAAGTTTAAAACCGAACCGCTGATTTCTAATTCGGTTCGGTTTTTTTGGTTTTTCTGGTTTTGGTTCGTTTTTTTGGTTTCGTGCTCACCCCTAATTTAACGGATGAAAAAAACCTATGGAGTTATTGAATTTTGATACTTTTATCGTATATTTGGATTTTGTTCAGCGGCAATACAATGCTTAAAGAGAAAGAAGCTATATGAACAACAAGTTGAACAGCTAGGGAACTTCCAGTTACGTATACATGACCAGGTGTGATGTCGTCAAATTCATATATATTTAAAGATTGCGTATGTACAGTATATTGTAGTATTAATAACGTCTGTGAATTGATTATCAGATGATCATGCTAGAAGGTGCAAAAGCTACCACAGAGACTGTTGATGCTTTGAGAACCGGTGCAGCAGCAATGAAAGCCATGCAGAAGGCAACGTGAGTTATCGTTAAAAACTTAAAATACGCAATTTGTTTTCTTCTTTGAGACGTATCTGATTTAAAAAAATTTTATGCTGCAGAAATATTGATGATGTTGACAAGACTATGGACGAGATAAATGAGCAAACCGAAAACATGAAGCTAATTCAGGAGGCACTTGCAACACCAATGGGTGCAGCTGCTGATTTTGATGAGGTACCGTTCCTACCTTCTTTCTACGGTGTAACATAATTAACAATATATAGGGCTGTTCAAAATGTCCATGGCTCGCGGCTCGCTCGAAAATAGCTCGAAAAAAGCTTGGCTCGAAAAAATTCGATTCTAAAAGAGCTTGGCTTGACTTGGCTCGAATTGTAAACGAGCCAAGCTCGAGCCAGGGTCAGCTCAGCTCGTGGCTTGACTCGTTAGCTCGGCTCGTTGGCTCGTTTAGATTAAACTTTAAATTTTAATATTTATATTTAGTATTAGCATACCAAGAAATAAATAAATATAAATTATACATATAT
Source organism: Bidens hawaiensis (assembly GCF_021521415.1). NCBI lineage: Eukaryota > Viridiplantae > Streptophyta > Magnoliopsida > Asterales > Asteraceae > Bidens > Bidens hawaiensis. The sequence goes on from NW_027492781.1 coordinate 209,321, forward strand.
TATGCCGCTCGATACCTAAAACCTTATAAAAGAATAACTAAAATAAAACATATAAAATTATAAATTCTCTAGTTTATAAATTTTATATAATATGTATGTTAAAATTATAATTTTTGTCTTTTATATATCAAAATTTGTAAAATATAAAATAAAAAAATAATAAATAAAAAATTAAAAAAATAAAGGAGCCCGGCTCGACGAGCTCGAGCACACTCTGGCTCGACTCGACTCGACTCGACTCGGCTCGTTTACAGCCCTAACTATATACCCTTACTAATCAACTTACCGTATTTTTCAAATAGGATGAGCTGGAAGCTGAACTGGAAGAACTCGAAGGAGCTGAGTTGGAGGAACAACTTCTTCAACCTGCCACAACCGCCCCTGCTGCTCTGGTGCACGTGCCAGCTGGCAAGATACCAACACGTCCAGCTCCTCGCCAGAACACTGCCGAGGAAGACGAACTCGCTGCATTGCAAGCAGAAATGGCACTTTAAAGGTTAGTTACTTGTCTCGTGGATTAAGATGATGGATTGCTTTTAGTCCGATCAATATGGTTAACAAACATTTCTATATCATCATTTTAAAAAGGTATATTGGTTTTTATCAATCCCAACAATCGTCTTTTGGTCGTTGCCGGTCCCAACTTTTAACTTATTTGTTCCCAACGGTCCGCGGCTAACATAATCCTAACGTTGTTAGTTGCAGGTCACCGGAAAAAAACGTTTTTGGCCTGAAAAATCACATTTTTAGCCGAAAAACACCACCTTAACATCGCCACCACCACCAATTGACTTGCCACCACCACTTGAGCACCACCAACCGATTTCGAGGATAATTCTAGGGTTCGGGCAACCTCAATAATTGAGGCTTTTACTAGAAAAAAGTTCCTAAAGGTCCGATTCAAAGTTACAAAGATGTTTGGAAAGAAAATGTTGAGTTTTCCGGGCAAAAAATGTTTTTTTTCCGGCGACTTGCAATTAACGACGTTAGGATTCCGTTAGTCGTGGACCGTTGGGAACAAATATGTTAAAAGTTGGGACCGTCAGAAGCCAATTTGTTAGTTGAGACCGGCAACGACCAAAAGAATTTAGTTGGGATTAATAAAAACCAATAAACCTTTTAAAAATGTTCCTATAAATAATTATCATGTTAACTATGATCATAAAAACAATATTATTACGCTAGATTGATTTAAGTGGTTTCCATCCTGTTTGACTCATTTTACTATATTGAATCGTTTATAAGTAAAAAGGTTGAAAGCCTCATGACGTTTTATTGATTTGGCTGCAGTCAGAAGTCTATATGCAGATGGCTGGCGATGCACTCAAATCACACCATGAAGAACTGTGTTACTTTATATATTGTACAGTTGTGATTGTAGACTAATAAATGAATATTATACGTTATGGAAAGATTGAGTTTTGTATTATGGTCTAATACATTGCTTTGAGATTAATATTGTTATTTTCCTGATACAACTGCCTACCTTAGTTGAATATTCGGATATTGTGAGTTGCCTTCTTTGATTGCGGTAAAGAAAACAATTAGAGAAATGTTAAAATTTAGTATTCTTAAACAATGTCGGTTTTGTTCGATTAAAATGGTGATGTTTGAAGGTTTGATGTGGTAGCACACACACGAATACACGATATTCAAATAAGAATATCACCAACAGATCAATAGTTAATATTAAGATCTTATGGTGTCGCAATGGTTAAGGCTTGGAATATCCTTTTTGGGTACATAAGAACTTTATACAGAGAGTTTGATATTACACAAAAAACTACTTTTTTATGAGTTGGTTATTATAAGGTTAACTTGAAAACCTTTGATATAGGTATGCTTGTGAATAAAAGCAAGTAACCAGACACACCATAAAATATATTGTGGTGATGCTACATTTTCTTAAAATTATGTATATTAACTTTGCTAAAATTAGAACATTGCATATCTTTGTTATTCAACTAATTACTCCATTTACAATCTTCTTTTCTTTTTGAACGACCAATTTTTTTTATTAAACTAGCAAGACACTAGAACCAACAAAAACAAACCATCAAACAACAATACAAGTCACCAAATTAAAAAGATAAAAAACGCCACCCGAAATCAACACCAAAACAAAAACACCCATTTACAATCTTCTAAACTTAAATAATAAAATTGTCATTACTATACATTACTCGTAATTAGTGTCCAACATCATAACCAACAATAACTGTAACAACTAACCACCATCACACCACCAACATCTACTTATCCACAACTTCCTCAATCCTCTAAAACAACAAGGTTAACATATTATATATTATAATATTATATAAAAATCCACAAATAGAAACACTCTTGACTCCAACTCAACCCCACCTCCTTTAAACACGTCACCAAACCACATGTTACATTAATACTACATTACGTATATACATATATTCCAAAAACCTCATATACTCTGACCAACTTACATTGGTGCTTATGGGCGGTGGTTTTTGAACACTACCATACTTCCCAAAACACACCATTCTCTCTCACACACACTCACCACCACAGATTCAGCATCAGCCATCACTGGTGAAAATTTAAAAGGTGATCAAAGCTAGATAGATCATATAGCATCCACCTTTCTTAAACACCACGCAAATATTAATATTATTAATATTAATATTATTCACTCTTTTGAGTACTTTTAGCTTTATCTTTATACCATCTTTATAACAAACAATATTAAAGATTCTTGAAATAAGTTGATCACAAGATTTAATTATTTTTGTATGGTTTGTGGTAGATCTTGATATATATACATATATATATATAGTGTGTGTATATATATATATAAATAGTATCATGGATGATGATGAGGTGGTGGCCGGAAAAGAGTTAGGGAAGGTGTCTGTGTTCTTTTATGATGTTGGTCATGTGCTCAATGACATCACTGCTGCTTGTTGGTTTACTTATCTTTTGGTCTTCATGACTGATATTGGATTATCCCCTAGGTAAATCTTTTTCTTATACTAATTTAATATTTATATTATTTGTTTAACGTAAATTGGGCAAAGTTGTTAAACACGAGAAAACTTGTTTAGATAATCAACATGTCTTTCTACCATTTGCCTTTGATACATTTGGTTTCCTGGCCCAGAGGCCGCGAATGAATTTTTTGAGTAGGGTTCATTGTGTCGTACACGGAACCTTTTCAGCCCCTAGGTCCCAAAGCTTCATTTTTAACATGATTGGCTTTGCTATTCAAAAGGGGTTGCGGCGCAGCTTGTTGCCCGTTTGCCTGCCACTTTATTGTAATCGGTTTATAGTAAATTATAAATTATTTCTTTAAAAATTTAAATAATCCTAACTATAAACTGACAGATACTAATTAATAAATAATACTTTGCGATTTATTGTAATATTTACTAATTTAATAAATGACACTCGTAACTTTTACTTTTGATCTTTAAACATTTTTACTCTTAACGAAGTAGTAATTAATAAATTATGTCCGCCCATAACTTTCATTTATGTCATTTCAAAACAATTTACCGAAGTTGATTAATTAGTTAGGGTATGTATATAGTTTGTTTTTTTACATTAATAGAGCGAGATTGCCTGAAAGTTAGGCGTGCCATTGGTTATATTATCGGTGTAAATTATTATCGACTCATGAGTTTAATTGTTTTTATAGGGATGCTGCTACTGTTATGCTTTCTGGGCAGATAGCTGATGGATTCACAACTATTTTTGCTGGTGAACTGGTTGGTATCTTTGAAAGTCATATCATTAAATTATTGAATAGTGTTGGTAACAGTTAGGGTTATCTAAGTAATTTACAGTTATTGCAACATATTATTAGCGGTACTCGGTACATACTTAATGTTTCAGCCTTTTTTAAAAGTTGTCACTTAAAAACAAAGGATTTTTAACGGTACGAATAATCCTTATAGCGACGTGTAACAATGTTTCATAAATTTATAGCATTCATGGCATTGAGTTTGTTGTGTACTTGTGTTGAGTAGTTGATGAACAATAATACAATTTTGTTACACCATTCACATGTCACGTCAACGTTTTAAAGCGGTAATAGAGGCTGAAATGGTACAAAAGTGAAACTTGGTTATTGTTTAGTGACAATTACCTTATGGCTTAGAAGTCCCATAATTTGCCAAAATAATTGGTTTAAACATACATCCCAATACGACAGATAGGTAATTAATTAAGTCTTAAACTCTACGAACATAAATGTGTAGCATTTTTCAGTTAGCTGTCCTTTGTTCAAAGTATTGGATCATGATATATTTTGATTTGTGTTGTATTTATGGCTATATGTTATAATTTTGTGAAAGATTTAATATCAGCATGTGCTGTTTGGTGGACTTATTGTAGATGGACAGGTTTGGACATTTTAAAATATGACATGGAGCAGGGTCTCTTCTGGTAGCCGTTTCATTTTCTTCCGTATTTGGAAGCTGTATTCCTTGTGTTATTTTCGGCAACGTGTCCACCACCTTGCAAACAATTGGTTATAGTTTCTTCGCAGCCGTATTCAATGTGGGATGGGCCGCTACACAAGTCTCACACATCTAATCATTTGTTTATAAAATCCCCCCCCCCCCCAAAAAAAAAAAAGAATTATTAATAAATATAATTAAATAAAGTTTTCTTATCTTGAATCTTGGTTGATCAATGTAGGTCTATGGTGAACTGCATCACCCTTAACTCAACGAGTAGGGTAGTTATGACTAGTTGTCGGAATGCATTTTCGATGGTAAGCACTTTTAACAATAAAAACATTTGTTTTCGATATACCTAGTTTATGCTACTAAAAATATATGGATTTTTCATTAATGATTTTTTCTCGGCTTCATGCATCTGATTGGTCTAACTCGCGTATGGAGTGAGTTAGACCAGTTAGATGCAAGGGATTTTAATACGTCAAAGAATGACCACCTTTTTTTTCGTGAAAACGCGTTTGAAGGTTGCCAACCTTAGCTTATATGCCATTGCCTTTGCGGTCTTCCATGTTCACCCTTCAAAAACCACAGACGATATCGAAAATCAGGTACCGATATGAAGAACAGTGTTTATGTTTGGCTTTCATTATATTAACTCTTTGTAACTTAACAGTATCGCTGGATTGCATACTCGTCAATATTCGTTGGGTGTTGCTTTGTGGTCGTGTTTTACATTGGGACAAAAGAGCCGAGGTATTCCTAATAGATCAATGCATACTCTTAACTAGCCATAACTTGTGATTTAATTAGTCAAAAATTTTCATTTTTTTTAGATTGAGGGAAGACTCTAGAGGGCATGATTATCAAAAGATAGCGTGGACTTTCTGGTTTAAGAAAGTTTTATACTATCAAGTTGCGCTTGTCTACGTTTTTACCCGTATAATTACCAACGTGTCTCAGGTTTGGTCACCTAGACCTGTTGTTTTCATGTAACGCGACTAGGGGTGGCAAATGTGACCCATGGGTTGTATTAAAATGTATATAATGAGTCAGAGTGGGTCAAACTAAAAAAAGAAAATGATTGAAACGGGTTGACATTTCTCGGTTTTTTTATGGAACGAGGAAAACGGAGGAAACTTTTTAGTACTTTTATTTTTTTAGATTTTGATTTATATATCGAGTTATGATTTTTTAATTATTATTTTTTTTTAATTTTTAATGAGGGGTTTGTGAAATGGGTCAAAATGGGTTGAGATATCAAAAATCCCTCACTAAAAAATTCAAAAAAAATAATTAAAAAATCATAACTCGAAATATAAATCAAAAACTAAAATAGTAAAAGTACTGAAAAGTTTCCTCCGTTTTTCTTGTTCCATTAAAAAAAACTTGAGAAATGTCACCCGTTTTGACCCGTTTCATTCATTTTCTTTTTTTAGTTTGACCCACTGTGACCCATTATATACATTTTAATACAACCCATCCAATCCAATGGGTCACATTTGCCACCCCCTAAACGCGACAGTATAAACAATTAAACATATACTTGAACTTTTGTTTATCTTTGTTGAATGTAGTCATTTCTTGCATTCTATGTCATTAACGATCTACGGATGGCCCAATCTTCTAAGGCACTGGTATGTACTCATTCTCATATGATTCATACGGACATGATTTACTTTGTTGAATTTTAATATATGTAGCTCATTTTTTGTGTTATTTGTAAATATTTGGTAGATTCCAGCTATGATCTACATTTGCAGCTTTATCGTCTCCATCATGCTACAGGTTCCCTTTCAAAACTCGTTTGATATTACTATTGATGCGTGTTGACTTCCGAGAGTCAAATCGATCAAGTTTTAGATTTGAACTTAAGTCATTAAGTGAATTACTTCCTTAGAAAATCTTCACACGCATTAGATTCATAACAAACGACATTATTAGAACGATCGTAATGTTAACTTATAAACATGCTTTTTCATATTTGTTTTACATTTTCAAGACACTCGATTGACTAAAGATTCTTGATTTAAAAACAAAATGTTCTTCTTTGTCATCTAGGAGCTCACATGGACCGGTCAACGTTTAAAAGTTTTCTTTTCGATTGGAGGTGTTTTGTGGATACTTTGTGGCTCGGCAATTTTCTTTATGCCAAGCAACATGAAGGATATGATGTACCTTCTTTCATTCTTCATTGGCATTGCTAATGCTCTCATATCGGTACAACACTTTCTTGATATTACTTGAGTTAACCACATAAAAGGGTAACTAATTTTTGTCCAGTTTTTATTTCGGGTGGACACGTGCCTGAAATGAAAACTGGACCAAAAGTGGTTAACTTTTCAACATTAGTAATAGAACATAACATGATAGGTCACTGGAGTAAGCATGCAAAGCTATCTAGTCGGTGAAGATGTCAATGGCTGCGCGTTTGTGTATGGATCGTTAAGCTTCCTCGATAAAGTGTCGTGTGGGCTTGCTTTATGGGTACTCGAGTCATATCAAGGTAATCCCTTGTCACACTTAAAAAGTCTTTTATTTTTTGTGAAAAGACTAAAATACCCTTTTTTGTTAGAAGTGAAAAATGTTTCGCTTTTGGTTACCTTATTTATGTTTATAAATTTTTCAGATACTGCTGCACCCTTGAAGAACTGCAACCCAATTTGTTCGTGTTTTTCTGTTTCAAGATATGGTTTTGGTCTTGTACCTGCGGTTTGTGCACTTGCAGGAGTGGTTGTGACATGCACCATGAAGCTCGAAAAGCCCCGGTTAACACCTTTAAAGGTTCCTCTTTTGGAATAATGAACGTGTTGCTCTTAACGGCCTCGTATCTTGAACCACATATTTTTGGTTCTTTCGCTTTAAACCCGATTATATTAATTTTTATCTATTGACATTCAACAACTTGATTGAAATTAAGGAATGGTAAAAGCATAAGCTATGAAAGTATTAATTTCTAGTGACATTTTTTTCTTTTGATGTGTAAAGATTAAATTTCTAGTGATATATATTTTTTAAAGTGCGGAAGTGCCACTATGTTTATGTATGCCAATCTAGTTGTAGTCTTTGTCATCACTTTGATCCATGTCTTTATGAAAGCATGAACAAAAGTTTTGAGTTGATTCTTTTTAAAAGTATTTTTTATTAATAATAAGAAATATGTTGGTAACATGTTTTCATAAGTAATCACAAATGGATGGATATGTAAATTTGGCTGAGAGTATTTATAGAAGGGTAATGTTATATCCTCCTAATCATGTTTCTAAAATAATGACAAGTGGTAAAATTAAAAGAAAAGATAATGGAAATGGATATTAAATATTCGGATTGGAACTTGGAATAAAGGATGCGTCATAGAGACTTAATGTAAAATGTCTAGACGTTACATCAGATTCTCTAACTTTTCAAACTTCTCAAATAGCATCGTATGGATCCTAAACTCTAAACTCCAAAATAAACATACACTCATGTGTCACTAGCTCTCGAGTTTTCATAACAATCTTGACAATGCCCAAATATACGATTACAAATTCCATAACCAAACTAGTTTACAACTAATTCTGATCGTAGCAAACTACTGGGGAATGAGAGTAGCAAGTATGAGACTATTTATTGTGACGGGCACATAATAGTCGTTCTCAAGAAGTTACACCAATCTCACTTAAACAAAACTAAGAAACAAATTGTGATGTTAAATAACATACAAGATTTCTCTAACCTTGTTTGGTTAGCATTGTATTGACATGAGTCTACCAATCTTTTCAGCTAGGGCTGTAATGTAAAAGAACCGAACGTCCGTCCGTCGAGAAGTTCGTTTATGTTCGTCCGTTTAATAAATAAACTGGATATGAACAAAAAAAAATTCGTTCAGTAAGCTTAACGGACGAACAATACAGAGAGCGCGTTCGTTCAATAATGTTCGGTAATGTCTGGTAATAATCATACCTTTTGAAATTAATACGTAATCGATTATGTTTGTCTGCTCATTAGAGTCGTTTATGTATGTTTGTCCATTAATATCCATTAGGGTCCGTTAGTGTTCGTTTATCCGTTAACATTACAACATTAACGAACGGACATGCACAAACTCAATTTCTTAATGGACGGAAACATGCACAAAGTTTCGTTCGTGAACCAGCCGTTTATCCGACAAAGGTTTAACAGACGAACACGGACAATATCCCTTTCGATTCAGTTCGATTCGTTTACAATCCTATTTCGAGCAACAACATTTTAACGTAAAAAAACGTGACAATCGATAAAAAAACCAAGGCCTTAAATGATCATATCTAGAACACACAAGGGCCATTACTGCCAAACACTAAATCCAAAAGGTCCATTTCGTCAATCCACCAAAACTTCTGGACCAAAAAAAAACCCACCACCCGAATCAACAAACCCGATCTCGAAGGGTTTCATTTCATCATCTTCTTCTTCATCATCGCACCTCTAATTTCGATCCTAATTCCATTAATGATTCATTAGGATTGATTCAAATACTCATATCTATACACACACACACACAATATTATTATTATTATTGTTATATACATTTAACGTAACAAAATGAGTGTAGATCTGGCTTCGAACAGCCACGGCAGCCTCGACGAACAAATCTCACAGCTCATGCAGTGCAAGCCGTTATCCGAGCCTGAGGTTTTAAAATTTCATTACATTATTATTATTATTATTGTTATTATTATTCCTATTAATATTTAATTGAATAATTTCACATCGGTTGCGATATTAGGGTTAGAATTTAGGCGTTTTTGACGGATCTGGAATTCGTGTTTTGTTAGCGCTAGAGGATTGAATTTGTATGCAATTTCACGAATTTGTGTTTTCCGTATGTGAAATTGAATTTGAATTCTCATTTTATTTACGTGTCTTGTTTATGATTGATGATACTATGGATGTATCGACCTGATCCGCTTGCGAGCTACTCGATATCGGATCGATAAAAGGCTCGAACAAGCCGAGTTTTTTAGTTATTGAGCCTGAGATCGAGGCCTGCATGGGAAGCTCATTTAGGCTCGTCGAACATTAACGAGACTTGCGTGTTTTAATTATAAACTGCACGGCTGAGCTCGAGCTGAGCTTAGGCTCGTTTTGAGGTTTATCTCAAAATATATAAAAATAATTAAACACGTATATAAATTAATTAATGAGTAATAAACAAGCTGAGCTCCCGAGTCGATTTTGAGCTTGAGAAAGCGACTCACGAGCCAAGCTCAAGTAAGTGAAAACAAGCCGAGCTCAGGCTCGGACCGACTTGTTTACACCCCTACTCATTGATGTATGTAAGGGTGTGCACGGTTTGGCTTGGTTTGGTTATTAGCCTAAACCAAAGTAACCAATTGGTTTTCGGTTAATCGCTCCCGTGTATTTGGTTTGGTTTGTTAGTTTTGGTTAATAACCAAAATCAAATTTGGGCTAAAATTTTTACTTAAACATACAATTTACTCAAAAACACAAGAAATGGATGCATGAATACATAAAATGAAGGTATAAATACATGAAATGGAGATATGAATGCATGAAATGGAGGTATAAATACATGAAATGGAGATATGAATACATGAAATGGAGATATGAAATGGAGGTATAAATTCATGAAATAGAGAGATGAATACATGAAATAGAGGTATAAATACATGAAATGGAGGTATAAAAAGCTAAAAGTATTAGAAAATATGAATGATTTGGTTTGGTTTGGTTAGTTTAGGTTAACCGAGGGTAAAAAAAGAAATAATTGATAACCGCCTTTCGGTTATAAGTTAATTTTGGTTATGTTTTGTTTGTTTTCAGTTCGGTTCGGTTAACGGTTCAGTCATTGCTCACCCCTAGTTGTATACATGTTTCTCTGTGAACTTAGGTTAAGACATTATGTGAGAAGGCAAAGAGGTCTTGATGGGCGAAAGCAATGTCCAGGTATGAACCATTGGTTTGGTTAAATGGCTTATGTAACAGTTGACTGCAACTCAAATGGGTCATCAAATGGATATAAACTTATAAAATTTTTGGATGTTTGCCTTTTTCTGCAGCCTGTAAAGAGCCCTGTGACTATTTGTGGTGATATTCATGGACAATTTCATGATCTTGCTGAACTTTTTCGCATTGGAGGAAAGGTGTAAATTAAATAATGTTATCAACTGCCGCTTTGCAGTATACAACTATCAGTTAACTTCATTACTATTTGTTGTGTACTTGATTTTACTCGCAGTGTCCAGACACAAACTACTTGTTTATGGGCGATTATGTGGATCGTGGGTATTATTCTGTTGAAACTGTTACGGTAAGCAACAGTAGTATTAATCATTCTTTTCTTATTCTTATGTATCTATCATCCTCTACAAATATATCGTTGTTGAATGTTGACTTATCAAAAAAAATTTCAGTTTTTGGTTGCTTTGAAAGTGAGGTATCCTCAGAGACTCACTATTTTGCGAGGAAATCATGAAAGTCGGCAGGTATTTATCTTTTTTCAATGATAATCTTTTCTTCAAAGTTATTATTCTATTGACATGCCTACATGCATACTAACTAATAATCTGAATATATTTGTTTACAGATCACACAAGTCTACGGGTTTTATGATGAATGCCTCCGGAAGTGAGTGTCTTGAATCCTTATATATATCATATGTATCACTTGTGGAGTTTTTGATAATATAGTTTCAAACATCGCATATCGCTGTTGATATTCATTGCCTTACAGGTATGGCTCTGCTAATGTTTGGAAGATGCTTACAGATCTTTTTGATTATTTCCCTTTGACTGCATTGGTAAGTATCTATTCATTTGTTAACTAGTAGACTTATTCTTTCTTCATTTAATCATTAATCACATAATGTTTGTTTTTAGGTTGAATCAGAAATATTTTGTCTTCATGGTGGGTTGTCACCTTCTATTGAAACGCTTGATGGTATACGAAGTTTTGATCGTGTTCAAGAGGTTCCACACGAGGGTCCAATGTGTGATCTTTTGTGGTCTGACCCAGATGACCGTTGCGGTTGGGGCATCTCACCTCGTGGAGCCGGTTACACCTTTGGTCAGGTTAGTCTTCTTCCTTCATCTGACCCGTGTCTTAACCCAAGCTCGTGACCCGTTTGACCCAGTTTTTTTTGTTTACAGGACATATCTGAGCAATTCAATCATACCAACAACTTAAAGCTCATTGCTAGAGCTCATCAGCTGGTAATGGAGGGATTTAACTGGGGACATGTAAGTACTAAAGCTTAAAACTTTATTAAATTTTGAGGTCACTATTGATTCGTATCTGTTGGTTATTGTATATGATAGGACCAAAAAGTTGTGACAATCTTTAGTGCACCGAATTATTGTTATCGATGCGGGAACATGGCTTCTATACTGGAGGTTGATGATTGCAAAGGCCACACATTCATCCAGGTTTGAATAATAATTAATAATATTACCTTTTGAATAAAATGATTTTGGACACTTAGGGCATTTTTTATAATCTGTGAAGTATTGTTAATGAAAAATTTGTGTGCTATGCAGTTTGATCCGGCACCGAGAAGAGGTGAATTTGATGTAACGAGAAGAACACCTGATTATTTCCTGTGAAGTTGAGTAAAATCCGTGACGGTGGTTGAATTGGTGTTTTGATCTAACAAATATTGGCTAAAGTTCTTCATGAGATTGTAACCTTCTGGTCTCTAATCTTTATTATTTTTTGGAACTCAAGTTAATTTCTAATTCTAACTTTATGGCAGTTTTTAATATTAATGTATCGGTGTTTATTTTTTATGAATAATTGATTTTGTGCACTTCAATTTTCAAAATCTGGACCATGCATTAGTGGCTAGGTTAAGTTATTTTGATCTACACCGGTCACACTAGATTTTGGTGGAGATCGATTTTAGCCAAAATGAAGCGGTTACCTGTTTTTGTATGAGAACGGTTACAAAAGACCGAGCTTGATCGGTTACATAAAAAAGTCTTTCTTTGATAGTATTTGCCATTTTTAGATGGACAAAAGAAGATATACTTGGTAATGAAGTCATGGGATTAAATACATTGCTTTCAAGTTGCCTCACCTCATTCTTTGCATCCACACATAACTTTTTAAGTAATAAAAGCTGTCACACCACATTTTTGAGTTAACAGAAATTAATCCACATTTTCTAAAAAAACCATAAGTTATAAACTTATATGTTGTCAGCTGATTTATAAGAAACCCCAACTTCATTACTAGAAATAATGCAGATATAATTAGACTCACTGCAAACTCAAAATCTTTTTATTTATTTTAAGGGCAGTAGCTAGGAGCCGAAAGAACCTACAAAGAGAGAAACTAAACAAAGTACAATCGCACAAGAATAACATACACTTACGAAGTAAAATTAACAAAATTAAACGTACATCAACTTCCTCAATCCAAACTCGATCTATTGCCTCGGTTTGTTACCCATAGAAATGAATATTCATTTAACATCCGCGATCACCTTTTGAGTTCGTCTCTTGTTTGTGAAAATTTTCTTATTTCTCATTTTCCAAATCATCCACGTCACCGTGAAAATTGCTTTGACTCGCCTTTTCTTCTCTTTTGACAGCCACTGCTTAGTTGAAAGCTCCAGTATCTTTTGAACCGAGTCCGCCATCTCTAAAATCTTTCTATGTATATCCATACATTGAACATGCGAAATTTTTACTCTCATTGTCTAGTGAAAACCCAAAAAAACTTGATGGTTTAAAGCGGTAGCCTTTTCTTTTTATATATTAGGGCCAGACACGGTGCTAAGCGTCCTAGTAACTCTTAGAAAAGGTCTTAGGTTTGAATCAAACCTATATTGGTTTTCCGCTTTTAACTCATTTCAATGTCAGATTTAGCACCAATTGTGTTTAACGCGACACTATTAGTTAGTGATGTATTTTCAGTATTATGTAAATTTATAAGTAACAAGTCTCACGGTAAAAAAAATATTAATTTTTTATTTAAAACAATAAGCTTGTAAAAAGCTTCCAAACAAAAAGCTAATGAATTATATTTGGTGTATTCACGTGTTCAATTTTATAAATTATTTGTTACGTAGCACGTAAAACTATTGATGTGAAATGTAAATGCTTAGGGCTTCTTCACTTTCACCATAAGCTTTTTGAAAGAAAAATCCAATTTAATGCTTTCAAGCAACTTCAAATCAATACCAAAAAGACTCCTCATCTTATAAAAAATCTCAAGTTTCTTTTTTTCTCACAATTGATTCACACTTACATCCTTCACAACTCTCAAAGTCAGCACTGTTTCCACATATTCTCTATCGGTTCGCCTTTCACACACGGGTTTTCAAGTGCAAGTACGATGAAATTTAAGCTGAATTATTCTTGCAACGGTAATGTCATCGTTCTGATTCATTCTTTTAGTTTTGTTTTGTTTTTGTTAACTTTGTGTTCAAAAGTTTACTTAGTTTTATTTAGAGTAAACTTCGGTTTTCATCCATGTGATTTGTTCAAATATGCAATCTTCGTTTCTGTGGTTTCATTTCATTTGCAATTAAACCCGACTCACTAACTCCGTTAAGTTTTATCGTTAAACCCATCAACGTGCCCCTCACGTGAGGGGTGGTTTTGTCCTTTTTTCCCAAATACACCTCAGCCCCTCACACGAGGGGGCTTGCGAATTAGGGTTGAGGTTTATTTGGGGATAAAAAGGACAAAACTATCCCTCACGTGAGGGGCACGCTGATGGATTTAATGACCAAACTTAATGGGGTTAACGGGGTCGAGTTTAATTGCAAGTGAAATGAAACCACAAAGACGAAAATCGCAGATTTAAAACTATTAAACTAAATCCGTAGATTTGAACAAACCACAAGGATGAAAACCACAGTTTACTCTTTTATTTATATTAGGACACATTCATACGTTTAAAAATTAATTTTTTTGATATGTGCATCAAACTATACAAAAATTTCTCTTTTAAATGTTATTAATTTCATATATACCCGTCCAAATTTCAATATATCAATACAAACTTTTGTAACAATTAAAATTTTATATTTACCCGTTATTTCGTTAAAAAAAATATATACATGAAATAGTTATTTTTCAATGGATGAGAGTGAAATTTTAAGGCTAAGAACAATAAGTGTAAAATGTTGATATTATATTATTATGAATTGTCTTTAAATGAAATAAATCAAAATAGGTACATATGATATCTTAAATGTAGTTTATTAATATTGTTACAATATTATTGTATATTCATTGTAGCTGCCAAACAAAGCCCAACAAGTTCACTGGAAATAGATGTATGTGAAGAGTATGCCAATGCATTTAGAACACAATCCTACATTGACTTTTGGGCTAGAGTCCTTGACTTGACCCATGGCGGTTTAACCATAAACCAAACCGTTAGCTCTGTCACCGCGGCCAGACTCCCGTCCTATCGACTATTCGCCGAAAACCTACTCGACCCCGACCAACCCACGGTCACCCGAATCCTCGCCTTAGCTAAACACAAACCCGAAAACCACGCCCTCTTGTCGGATTACTTCTCCGAAACCGCCAACGCCTTTAACGTTTGCGGGTGCCTTTTAGAAGATATCGACCGCTTGCGCACCAAGTACCGGTCCCTTAAATCCGCTTTAAAGTCTATGGAAAATACAAATGTATCATGTGTAGGAAACTCCCCTATCACCGAAGCTCGGTTAGCCGAGTTCTCCAAAGCGTTTAACCCGTTTCTAACACGCACGTCTTCTCCTCATGGGGTCCAGTCCGTTCAACTTGCGTGCTTAAAGCTACTCAAAAGGCTCGAGTTTAGCCGAGACAAGGCTCATTTAAAACTCAAAAGGATAAACAAGATCAAACGAGGCTCGGCTATCACTCTAGTCATTGTGACGGTTTCTTTAACCGTGATCATTGTGACTCACGCTCTAGCGGCTCTTGTAGCCACACCCGGGATTATAGTTGCAACAATGGAGCTAGGAACGAGTGAAAAAGTCGCTAAGTTATATGCTCAACTTGATGTTGCGGCTAAGGGGACGTATATATTGAATCGTGACTTGGATACGGTGAGTCGATTAGTGGCTCGGTTAAGTGATGAGCTTGAGCATATGCAAGCATCAACCAAGTTTTGGATTAAAAGAGGGCATAAAAGGATTCAAAGTGTTGAAGAGTTTGGTCGGCAGTTGAAGAACAATGATGTTAGTTTTCGTGGACAACTTGATGAGTTGGAGGAACATTTGTACTTGTGTTTCATGACCATCAATAGAGCAAGAAACCTAGTTATCAAAGAAATCTCAGGTTCTAGTTTGGTTTCATGATTTAATAACTAGTATATATATATATATAACTTCTTGTTCATTCATTCCTAAATAAAACATGAACATTATTGTGAAAATTCTGTGAAGTAATATATTAATGGTAATTGACTAATTTCTTGTAAATGAAAAACAAACTTTACAAATATTATTATTTTAGCTAGAGCAAACTGTGGTTTTCGTCTCTGTGATTTGTTGAAATCTGTTATTTTAGTCCAATAGTTTCAAATTTGTGATTTTCGTCCATGTGGTTTCATTTCACTTGCAAGTAACCCCAACCCCACTAACCCTGTTAAGTATGCCGTTAAACCCATCAGCGTGCACCTCACGTGAGGGCTAGTTATATCCTTTTTCTCTCAAAATAAACCTCAGCACCTCACGTGAGAGGGCTTACGAATTAGGGTTGAATTTATATGGGAAGAAAGTGGACAAAACTGATGGGTTTAACGATCAGACTTAACATGGTTAGTGGGGTCAGGTTTAATTGCAAGTGATATGAAACCATATGGACGGAAATAGCAAATTTGAAACTATTGAACTAAAATCGAAGATTTAAACAAGCCATAAAGACGAAAATCGCATTTTACTCTTTTAGCTATAATGATTGTTTTGATTCAAAATATTAAATACAATGGTAACAAGAGTTAAATTATACCCTCTTGTTCTTATAATTAAATTCTTGCTAATAGTATAAGAATTTATTTTACAACATTTTGAAACCACTCACCACAATCAAAACATTTATGTTACTTTAAGAAGTATATAAACTTAACTAAAGATGACCGTCTACATATACCTTTTTTTTTAAATGACAACTATATTATAAAAAACTGTTCGCCCATAAAAGATAAACCATTAAAAAACCAAAATGAAGGAAGGAACTACACAAAAGATATACCAAACGAACCACAATAATGTACCTCACACAGTGTACAAGCAAGGTACGTAGCACATGGGTGAATTCAACTAGAGGGACTAGTACACTACTAGACTAGATTATTATCCGGTCTCTCTAAACAAAAATCATGAAAAATATGTTATGTGAATTGAAATCTTTTTGTCAATGGACACAAGATCAATGAAGACTACATCGTACCGAAAACAGAATAGAAGGAACAAAGGGATTACAGCATGATCAACATCAAAGAGAAGGAAACATAAGAATAAAACTTGTGGTCTTTGGGACATTTTAAAAGTTAAAACTAAACATATTAGTGGGTTAGTATGTAATTAGTGAAAAATAATCGATGCATCACGTCATTTCATCAAATATATGCACCGGTTCGTATTGTATAGATGTGTATTGACACATTAATCAAATTGTAAATGAAGAAATAAAGTTTATGAGTTAATTTGTTGGTAGAGGTTTAAGAGCTTTTATATGCATACTAGGCATCTAGATGGCAATGAGACTCTCAACTTCCTATGTTAACTAATATGCATAATTACTTCAACCGAACTTTTACATTGAAGGATTTGCCGATATTGTAACAAGAAAAGTAGATACAGAATAATCTGCAAGAGTAAACGGTATCTAAATTCTAACTCCTAAAAAGAAACTGATCGAAATGTGTCTATTGTCGAGTTAACTGTTTAAAAAGGTAAATCTGTTGTTAGTCCTTTTGGTTTAAACGATCACCCTTTCGGATATGGATTTGGCAGCCTTGGCTATAGCCTTCATTCTTCTACATGATTTCATGTGGGTGTGAAGTTTCTCAGGATTGAACTGCCTCCCACACTGCCTGCATTAATAATATGACATGTTTGGCAATGTTAATATGGGACATAAGTTTAAGAACTATGAAATCGAATGATTGTATAAAAAAGTAACATACTTAACATGATTGTTTTCTTTGCCTAAAATCGTTGGTTAGACGAAATAGAAATTGGACCAAAGTTGGTTAACTTAAAGGTTTAAAAATCACAAAATATTGTCTCAAAAGATTATTTGGTTAATATTTGATAGAATATAGTAGTTATGAGTTATGACTTACTAAAATAATATCTACCATAATTACAAGATATGATTTGAATTAGTTCTCTTTATAACTATTCATGTTGTACCCTGCACATAGTTGATTAATAATATATAATATATAACACCTTACGAGGTTTTCATCATTCTATACTCTGATTTTTTAGGTATAATCGTTTAAAATTTTAAAGGAGTTACACTTACGAGCAATAAGGACCATTGACAAACTTATAAACAGCAGGAATTGTCTTCTTGTTACTGGAGTTGCTGACGTTATGACTCGTCTTTGATCCCTCCTTCCTGTAAGAAAATATAAACTTATCACGCGTTGCTAAATCTTTCGAAACAAGAACACAAAATGACCCAAATAGAGGTTAAATGAAAGAAGTAGATAAGAATGATTCAAATTTCATATAGCTTTACCTTGTATCACTTTGTTTCTCTAAAGTAGTCCAATGACCTCTAGAAGACCACCCAAACTTGTCTCCTTTCGCAACATGACCAACATTTTTTTCATTAGCAAAAGATACATTACCATCTTTTCGTTTGATTATCATAGCCGAGTCGTTGGTATCCACAATCCCACAAGTGATCAAGTTTAGGAACGTATGAGTTGCGCCTGAGCCCGAGTAACTACTACTCTTTTCAAACGAATAGTTTGAAGAACGCGACACGTTGGAACTATTTGTTGCTTCTTTCTGGCTGCCACTCTTCTTGATCTTATCATCATTCTTGATTTTGCTCAAGTAAGTTTCTAATAAAGAATTAACTTCAGTTTTCTTTTGGCTTTGTACTTCTTCATGTTTAGTTGTGTCAACAAACCGGTAATCTTCTTGTTGCTTTGTTGTGTCTTCAGTGGAGGTCTCGGAGCCAAATGAAAGCGGTTCTTCGATTTCAAATGATGTTTTTGTTGATGAGTTGGTTAAATGATCTTGAAATTCTTTTGTCAAAGGGGTTTTTGGATCTTTGATATCAAATTTGAATGAGGGAGTTGACTTTGTTTTGGAGTCATCTTTCTCACCATATGAACTAAGATCTGCATGGATTATTAAACATTAACATATAGTCATCTTTCCCACTATATGAAGAGAGGTTGCCCGTTTGTCTGCCACTTTATTGTAATCGCTTTGTGATATATATTTTTGTATTGTTATTTTTCTATAAAAAAATAAATAAATAAATAAAATAATAATAAAAAAAATACAAAGAATTTGGAGTACTATAAAAGCTTGAATAGATTAAAACCAATGTCCTTGAAAATATGTCCATATGGTCGTATGATATGGTAAGATGTACAAGATTTGGGAAAAAAAAGGCCTTTGGCACAACCCATAAAGAAGAGTTGAAAGGTTAAAAAGACTTCCAAAAATATGTTATATGTGTTTATTATATTCAAAAGGAAATGAAAATTACCATTGTTAAAGGTGATGGAGGAAATTTCTGAACCTTTAAGGACATATTCATTATCAGAAATTGGAGTGATGAGATCTTCATCTAGTAGGTCTTGCCATACATATCCAGCCTTGTACTTCCTACAATAATCACATCAACAATATGTACTTAGCATGACAATCATGATAAAGCGTCAAAACGTGTAACTCTTATGAAAATTGTTAACTTAAAACAGATCCAAATGGTTAAACATTTGCTACAAATAACATTTCATATTCCATCATGCATGTCCATACCATATTAGAAGAATGAATTTGATTCTATGTTCCAAGTTGCACCAAATGAATGCGAACTCGATTTTAAAAACTCACATATTCAAATATTATAACATGATCATAGTAATTAAGGAAAATGAAAGAGAAAAAAATTAACCTCTTGTATGACCAAGCGAAACTCTCCGGCATGTCTTTCCCCCTTGGTTCCGATAACCATCTCTTAACGTCTTTATTAATAATACGTTCCAAACATCAAAAACTTGCAAAAAGAAAAATGTTTGGTTTTTATACATTTAACATTTATAAACTACTGACCTCTAAGGCGAACACCGGTTCGTGAGATATGATGCACACGAATGAGATGTGGATGCTCGATAAGTCCTTTACGACTAAGAAAATAAACTACGTGAATTTTCCTCACTTCACCGCCACCACCACCACCAACAGCAGCCTTGTCCTCCATTAATTTTCTACAAAGGAAAATGGAAGACAAAATAACAGGCTAACAAAAAGTTGTTCTTTTTAGGCAAACATCACTAGTGAAAGATAGTTCTTTAACTATCTACTTCTATTCCTTTACCACCTTAAAGAAATCAATAATAATAATATAATATAATAAAACCATAGACCAAATCTTTCTTTGGCCGGCCTGCCTTACTAAATGCCAAAAGACAACAAGAATGTCTTTCTTTTACAAATATTTAATTCTGTATGTTACACAACATGACCAAAACAAATTACATGAATATAATATAATTAGCAGGCCTTCCCTTAAATGTTTTATAATATTGAGATATATGCAAATCATAAACTTTTATTAAAATTTTATAAAAATCTTGTTCAATTGATCAGAAAGAAAGACAATACCGTAGATCGACTCGGATAATCAATAAACACTGATCAAGAACACGATAAACTCGATCGTCGGATCATAGTACAGAAAGAAGGGTATGTAGGTAATTTTACATGGTTTGGAGCTCAAAAAATGGAGGTATATACTATATAGCTTATAGAGAATAAGGTGGGCAACTCCCCGAGAAGTATGTTATGTTAATATGTTATGTTACATGTGAACAGCTTTTGACCAATTTTAGTTACCTTAAAAACCACAAAAGTTTCTTTTTTTATTTCTTTTCATGTTGTGATCACTTCTATTTTTGCATGATGTGTGTACAACAGTTTATATAATCCCAAAGAGAGAATACTGGAGACAATTATTGGCGTAATTAAAGGGTAGTTTGAATTTTTCAAGTCTTTATAACCTTTTTATTTGTTTATTACTGTAGTGGTGACAGTTTTCTTTGTCCCAATAAGGTTGTTATTTGTTTGCAAGATCGAAAAATAAAATTCTATTTTTTTTATGAAAACATATAATATCACGCAATAGGAATTCAATCAAAGATTAATTTTTAACCATAACATGTGACGGTATATATTGTGTCAATACTTAAACTTAAAATTAATATATCTAAGTTTATCAAGATCTTCAATCATAATATATATATATTTGCGGGTCAAGTATTTCTACAAATTGTGGCAAAAATGAGAATGATGAGAACGATTTCTAGCCACAAAAAAACCTTTAAAAAAATAATATAAAAAAATCATAACTCAAAATTTAATAAAAGAATAAAAAAAATGTAAAAACGCAAAAATGTTTACACCGTCTTCCTCGTTCTCATAAAAAAATTCAAAAAAGACACAATGTTGAGGAAAAATCATTTTATTTACCATTGTGTTTTGTGTTTATTTTTTATTGCGAATTTTTTTCTTGACATTGTGTATTTTTTTTCTTGATATTGTGTTATATTACTCAACATTATGTTATATTTGTTCCACTACCAAAAAACTTGTTTTTTTTCCAACAGCGTTTTTTGTAGGAAAATTGTTGAAAACAGCCTATACCGACAAATTTCCGACATATATGTGTTGTCGAAAAAACCCTCGTAGGAAAAAATTTTTCCCACAAAATTCTGACAATACTTCCAACAAATTAGAGACAGAATAATGTCGTCGCTAACTTCCGACAACATTTCCACAAAATGTACTTTTTTGTTTTTCCGTTTAGTTAGCTACAACTTTCCAACCAACAGGTGTTTTTAATTATTATTTTTATTTTTTTAGTAAAAATGATAATAACATTATTAATACTTTCATTAATAGAAACACAATTAATTAGACTTTGAATTTCCGACAAATCTCCTACAAAAGAAATACATTATGTTGTTTTGGTACTGACAAATTTTCAACAAAAACATTTTCATTTTTTGTTTTTACCGACAAAATTTCCGACAAAAATGTATTTTTATCTTTTTTACCAACGATTTTTCCACAAAAACATATTGCTATTTTGTTTTCACATACGATTTTCCGACGAAAACATGTTTTGCTTTTTTTGTTTTTGCCTGCAAATTTCCTACAAACTGAACGTACGAAAATACAAAATCTGGAAAAGCAATTTTTTTCTACCAAAAAATGCATATAAAATCCATTAAACCTAAACCTTTTCGATTACAAACGTTTGGTTACAAAAGTCCCACAATACACATGTCAGCCGCTAACAAAAAAAAAACTAAACTAGATAACACATGCCGTTCACAAAATTATCCAGATAAAATGTTTTAATAGAAAGCATACTAAGATTACTTCTTGGCTAATGCTTTTCATCGTTTCTTCAAATTGTTCTTACAATTGTCGCTCCCTTTCCTTTCATTTAGCCAACTCTCATTCCATTCGTTCCAAACGATTGTTCTTATAATTAAGCTCTCAATCGCGCTCTTTATATAATTCGTGTCCAACTTCTTGAGCCTATACAATTGTTGTAACATACATAATCAAATATATAATATATATTTACATCAATCATATGCACATATGCTCAAAATAGTTTTGGGTCAAAATGAGTGTGCTTAAAGCAGCTACAAGTCAACGAGTTATAATAAAAAAATGTCCAGGTCCAAATAAGTCGATCTAAAATATACCAAAGCAAATATGTGAAAATCAAATAAGAACTTGTTAACACAAATTTTTCTACATATATATAAACAAACTATAAAATCAACTAACAACCTAACACAATAACCTAGCGATTACAGACCGACCCTGTGCCACCCATACCCAAAAACCCATAACCAAAAACCCATTTAGCAAACCCGGTCATCACTCCAAATAACACATATTTACATACATGCATATGCATACAAGCATTTTAACAATGATTTCCAAAATTGATCCTAACCCAACGACAACAATGCCTAAACAAACTATGTAATGCAACATACAAACAATACTTTTCAAACTGATCCTTCTAGTCTGGAAACAACTAAGCATAAACAATATGACAAAAAAAGTATGGTGTAATTCTTAAACATTAATAAAATAACAAACATAATGCCTACAATATATTGTACCTTTTCACCACGAGTGCCAGCACGACAACCACCACCTGGATTACATTGACTACCGGCCATAGTGTATACACCCTATATTTAACAAGAAAAAATGGTTAAAATATATAATAAGATTGACAGCCGTATAATAGGAAATAATTTAAAGTCATGCTGATTAGAATAAACCATTTCATAATCGCCGTCGTCATCGCCTTCATCATCGTCGTCTTCGTCTTCATCGTCATGGTCTACATCATCATCATCTTCAAGTTGCTCCTCCTCAAAAATCATTTGCTCTTTTATATTGGTATTTGTAACCCGATCTAAGCGTTCACTTCTAGTAACATTAGCTGGAAACTCAAACCTTTCAGGTGTACTGACCTCATAAATGTGTCGAAATTTTGTCTTAAGAGACTACTTTTTTAAAAATTGCAGATTGAAAGTACCATATCTGTTGATTCTCATCGTATATATCCATTCTCTATTCAACGACATTTTTATCAACCTATGACCAAAACTCAGCAGATGTTAGAAATTAACAAAATAGGACCTTTTAAACAACCACTCCACTGGCTTTTAAACTAACAGGTGCTAGACATTTTGAAGTCAAATAACAACTTTGTTTTTTGTGACTTGGTTTTGAGCTTCTGTTAATGTGCAGGTGTTATGAAAACATATACATGTGGTGTTTAAAATGGGTATAACAAAAACATAAACATGACATTCATATATATAGTTATATCAAACATAATAAAAGACCATTTTCTTCACAGCCTAAAACAAAGTACAACTACAACAGCATGTAAAATTTTGGGGTGTAAACGAGCCGAGCCCAAACTCGACTCATTAACTTACACAGAGCTCGAGCTCGACTAGTTTTGAGCTTTACATTCAAAGCTCGAGCTCGGCTCGTGAGTAGATTTTCAAGCTTGAGCCATGCTCGTTTACTATTTATTAATTATTTTTTGTATAATTATAATTATTTTTTTTATATATTTTTGTATACTTAGTTTATCTATTTTTTTCATAACATTGCATATGTTAATTAAATATTATTGAATATATTTTAAAATTATATAAATGATAGACTCGTTTAGTCTCGCGAGCCGGCTCAAACTCGATAAGTGAAGGCCGGGCTCGTTTATTGAACGAGCTTACTTTTACCCTCGAGCTCGGGCTCGATTGAGATTTTTAACGAGCCGATCTCAAATCCACTAACGAGCCAAGCGCAGTTTCCGAACAACACGCTAACCTAATCAAATCCACTAATGAGTCACAAGAGATAAAAATCCTACTTTATCAAGTAGCCGCAAACAATAACAATTAAAAAAAAACTCTTTGATATAGGTTTTTGTTCCTCAAATTGTTGAAGAAGGGCATACCGTGACTAAATATTATAGCCCCTACCTAAACATCATATTATATGAATACAATTAACAAAACTAGAGGAAATTAGGTTTAGTTGTAACTGTCAAAACCCATAAAATTGAACGAAATCCATACATGGTTACATCACAAATCAGTGGAGCCTGTCGATTGTGACAAGTAGAATTAGGACCGGTGCTGTGCTTAGGTCACATAAATAGAATTTTAGTGGGAAAAGAGGAGAAATTTTGGGATGGCGCTGAATGAAATTTTGAAGGGTTTTCTATTTGTGCGTTGGAGTGAGTACATGGGTGGGTTGACCCTACACACTTCTATTTCATTTGTGTAGATTAAATAAATAACTATTGTCAATAAATAGTTAGACTTGTGTTATTTTAATTATAAAACCATTATGCTTAATGGTCCATGAAATGCTATTTTTGCTTAAAATATATATTTAAAATGTTGATATGTCAAATATAAATATGTCGATTACATGTTTTTTGGTAATGTAATAGGTTTATGGATGCTTGTCGCATATACATACATAAACAAGAGTGGATGATGCACCCACACTTAAAAGGCTATAGCGGGTTGTAATTAGTCATAATAGCCCATAATAAGCCATTATAGCCTCCATTATGCCATATTAAGTCTTAAAGTGATGTGTTGGGTTGTAGGGAATCATATTAGATCTAATGAGCAATAAAAGGGCAAAATATCTTAATGGACCATATCGGTTCTTAATAGCTCTTAATAAACCTTAATAAACCAGTATGGCCTTTATTATCCCGTATTATGTTTTAATGGATAGGTCTTAATGTCATATTTGCCTCAAAGGACTATATTAGACCTTGATAGCTCTTAGGGTGTATGTACTGGGCGAGAAATTGGGACGATAAATATGGTTTTGAAGGCAAGAACACCGCCCCTGGGCGACAAATGGGCGATTTGGGGGGGGGGGGGGGCGACATGCATTTGTCGCCGGTGTGTGTGATTGTTTTATTATTA
This sequence comes from Bidens hawaiensis, assembly GCF_021521415.1. NCBI lineage: Eukaryota > Viridiplantae > Streptophyta > Magnoliopsida > Asterales > Asteraceae > Bidens > Bidens hawaiensis. The sequence continues at coordinate 234,445 of NW_027492781.1, forward strand.
TTATTATATGTTTTTGTGTGATATATATATATATATATATATATATATATATATATATATATATATATATATATATATATATATATATATATATATTGCTACCACACCACTACACCACTAAAACAAAAACCACCATTTGTTGACTGGGCGTCATATGGCATAAAATGCTCCATTTTGTAGCCCCTCCACTACACATAACCTTAATGATCTATATGGCCTTTATAATGTCATGTTAGGTCTTAAAAGGTCGTATCATGTTATAATGAGTTATATTAGATCTTAATAGACAATAACATATTATACTTTTCTTATGGGCCATATTGAAAGCGTTGATAACTCTTAATGGCCCAATATAACCTTTATTGTGATATATTAGATCTTAAAGGCCAATAATACGTCAAACATAGTAAATAATATACAGTCTTAAAACACAACACACACATACTTATAATACACACTAATACATACATCATACCAACATACATACTAACACATCTACACATACATTATCACCCACTACACATATTCATACACACAAACACATACATTAACACGCACACACTCATACACATACATAGCATATGCAAATACAACAATGCGTACACACGCACACTCATACATGTAGATTGATACATACATATAGTAACACGCACGCTATAGACTCATTCACATACATACACACGTACAATAACACACAAAAACACACGTACGTACTCTAAAACATTCACATTCACATGAATGGCTAAATAAATGAGTTATATAAAGATTATTGTTAGGGGAAATTTGTCTAAATAAATGAACCGAATTAAGAAATAAAAATTAGCTTTGTGAAAAATTTGTCTGAAATATAAATAATTTCTAACATGATTCTAGCATAGCGTACAACTTTTTTTAATTAAATAAACAAGTTTCCTTCATTAGAAAAATAAATGGAACGAATTAAAAGAGATTTTTTGACAAACTTATAATGAATCTCATTTGTTTTTCCTTTATTAGATAAAATGTCACTTTAATTTGTAAATAAATATATGAATTTAAATCTAGAAGTTAGTTTGTGGAAAATTTGTGGGAAATGCTCTACAAATTTCTTACAAAACTTTAAAAAGTATATTTTTAAGTTATTAAACAAATAGGTTACCTTAACTAATAAAGAAATTAAACAAATTAAAAAACAAGAAATAGTTTTGTGGCCAATTTGTTAGAAATTTGGATAGTTTCCTACAACTTTCTGACAAAGCTTTAGGAACTTATTTTTTTCACTTTAATAAATAAATAAGTTACCTTAGTTACTAAATAAATTAAAAGAATTAAAACTAAAATAAGTTTTGTGGGAAATTTGTCTGTGAACCGTCAGCAACTAGTTATTCGTAGCGACAAAATACCTACAAATAAATTTTTGTTGCTACTTTGTCCGAAAACTGAAGGAAAATTTAAGTTTTTTTTAAGTTCTTTTTTTTGTCGGAAATTCGTTGCTAACTCGTTGGAATCTTTGTTTGTCTGTAATTTGTTGGAAATTTTTGTCGGAAATATTTCACTTTTCTAGTAGTGTTCGGCATTATGTTGAATTCTGAGACATATTGTGTCTTTTTTGATTTATCAATGTGTTGTTTGTTTATTTTCGGCGTTGTGTCTTTTAGTTTTTTTTAGAAAGGGAATGACAGGGGAATGATTTTTAATTATTTGTTTTTATTTTTTGTTGAGGGGTATTTTTTTATAGCCACAAATCTTTCTCACACTTCTCATCTTTGTCTCCAGTTATATTTTAACTTTACCCTATATTTACACTCTATAAAGACTTAATATTGCTAAGCTTATTCAATCCGTTTCAATTTCAAGCTAATGCAATATGGTAAATTTTACGGTTAAACTTAGTTGATTAAAGTTAATTAACGTTAGTCAACCAAATTCAATTTTGAATACTCGTTGACGTAATGCGTCAAATCAATTAAATTTATACCAAATATGACCCAATGTGCCTATGAAGACAAAGCTATTATAACTTTTTAAAGTCAATATGACTCGTTTAGATGTATGACTAATTATAAACTCCATCACGCGTGATCAATCATGGATGATTGTGGATATAATTCATCATATGTAACATTTTACAATCTAATATGATTTGACAGTACCAACATTGCGTACAAGTAGTAATTTATGACTCTTAAGACCTAACACAAGTTCACAACACATTAAGATAGGCATGATTCATATCATTCTCTTTTTCATGATGAGGGGAAGATACAAGAAAGATAAAAGAATAACAAGAAAAAAAAGATAGAATCGAACAACTGTATGGGCATTATGCATTGCATACGGCTCTACAATAATATTGACCCTTACCTTCCATCAAAGAAATAAAATATAGGATCGATCATATATACCCCGATCGGTAGATGATCAACTTACCACCCTTCCTTTCGGAGGAATTAAAAAATACTATGATGGCCATTGGAATCTATGATCATATGAATGTTTCAATAATGTTTTGATGTAACATCCCGAAATTTCCAAGTAATATTAATTATGATACTTAATAATAGAGAGAAAGTTTACCCGGGTTATCAGGAAATAAATAATAGAATAGGAGTTGGTATGGGTCGGGCTAGTGTTGGGTAATGGATGTGGGTTGTGGACTTGGATTAATTAAGATGGGTTAAATGAGAATGAGCCTTAGGTCCATAGGATCTCAGGGATATAAATACCCTAACACCCCAAAATATCTTCATTCTATCTTTATCCAAGCACACTCCACACACACATACACTAACTTCGCCGGAACCGGGCCGAGCCAAGGGAAGAATCGGACTGATCCGAGAGTGTGAGAGGGCGATTAGTTGCGTTAACAAGTTAAAGGAGATCCAAACAAGCCCAAAAAGGTATGATTCTTGATCTTTGAAGTTTAAAGATCCAAGCTTTTTAGTGTTTAAGTGACCGAAAATGGTCGGAAAGCGTAGTGGGTGATATTGAACCATAGCAAGGGTGTTAAAATCGCTCGAAATGCTGGAGAGAAACCGAACAGCAGGCTGTCTGGGCAACTTCGCCTTCATCTGGGCAACTTCGCCTTCAAGCGATGAACTTCGCCTGCAAGCTAAGTTCGCCTGATGAACTTCGCCTGCAAGCTAAGTTCGCCTGATGACAAGTTCGCCTGAGGTTTAAGTTCGCCTGATGACAAGTTCGCCTGAGGCTTAACTTCGCCTAAAGCTAAGTTCGCCTGAGGTTTAACTTCGCCTAAAGCTAAGTTCGCCTGAGGTTTAACTTCGCCTGACGACAAGTTCGCATGAGGTTTAACTTCGCCTAAAGCCAAGTTCGTTTAGAAAATAAATTAAAAATCTAATGAAAAATGTGTTAAGACAGTTAATGTAAATAAAATTTTTCCAAGTTGACCTGGCAGCTCGACCCCAGCCAGGGGCTTTGCCCCTTGGACCCTGCTAGGGGCTGCCGCCCCTAGACCCCGCTGCCAGGGGCGCTGCCCCCGGACCCCCGTTCGTTGTGGGTAGTAGTTAAGACTGGAAAGATGATATGAGTAGTGATAGTTGTTTGATACGTGTACTTGTTCTACAGTCAGCCGTGCACAACTGAAGAAAGGGATTACGATTAACGGTGAACGTAACCGTGTTCAGGTGAGTTTCTAGCCCCATTCCTTGTTATGTTTTCGGGGCTGTGTGCATACTCGATGTGTTGTTAATACATTTATCCTAAGTGATAAGTGTATGTCATATGTAATATGTGTGATAGATATGAATGATTGTTTGTCGGTACGCGAACGATCTTCGGATATTGCGCGTACTGTCAGGTTAAAAATAAATGTACGAATATTATATATCGAAGATGTATGAATATTTCAAATGAATACTTGTCGGGGCGTGAACGATCTTCGGATATTGCACGTAACGGCAATGGGTATGGTTGTTAAATGAATGAGGTAAAGAATGCCTAGAGTGTTCTTATGTTATAATGTAAGTATGTGTATATAGGTACACGAATGGCATGTGAGTTCTATGTTCGACATAGTAAGTTAGGATGGCAAATCCCTCTAGCTTCTGTCGGACATAGACTCGGCTGGTAATGGCGTAGTTAAGGACTGCGAGCCTTATACGTGAAGTAGATGAAATATGTAAACGTGGATAAGGACTGCGAACCTTATACGTAATGTAGATAGGCGTCAGCATAGGAAAGGACTGTGAACCTTATACGTGCTGATTTTGTAGCATAGGGGAGGACTGCGAACCTCGTACGTGCTATGAATTAGGTTGCAACATAGGGAAGGACTGCGAACCTTGTACGTGTTGTGGATGTATTTCAGCATAGGAAAGGACTGTGAACCTTATACGTGCTGATTTTGTAGCATAGGGGAGGACTGCGAACCTCGTACGTGCTATGAATTAGGTTGCAACATAGGGAAGGACTGCGAACCTTGTACGTGTTGTGGATGTACTATGGTATAGGGATGGACCGCGATCCTTGTATGTACCATAAATGGTGAACATAGGTAAGGACTGCGAACCTTGTACGTGTTCACGACCTTGAGTACAGGTATAGACGGTGAACTATGAACGTACTCTCGGTAGACTGAGGTTAGTGATTGTAGATATGTATGTATGTATGGTAGCAAGTATGTATGTAGAACAGAAGGGAACTAGTGAAGTATGGATATGTATCTACAGATATGTATGTATGTGTATGTATTGTATGGCGTTCGATTAACTAGAACTCACTCAGCGTGGCTGACTTTTAGTATGCACGCAGGTGAGCTGATTATAGAGTTAGCATGAGGATGACACACGGCATGGATTGAACGGCTGGCATCCGAAGAAAGAAGTAAAGATGTTTTAAATATAAAGTTTTGTGTTATGGTATCAAAGAAAGGATTTAATGTTTTGTAACAAATGATTGATGTTTTATATTCCGCGAAAAGTTTTAATAAACTCTGATTTGAAAAACTGTGTTTATGAGTAAATCCGACGCTAAAGTAGGGTCACCGGGTTCGGGGCCTTACATTTGATTAAAATTTGGCCATTGGAATCTATGATCATATGAATGTGATTTAGAAAAATAACTCAATTAGAATGACCTCATAAAGAAATTTAGTCGAATCTTACCTGAATTCGGTAAACTTTTAATTAAATATAATTGGAAAGTACAAAATGGTTGTAGTCAAGCTTTATTAAAGCGTATATCAAGATGTGTGCTTAATTCTCATGGTTTGGTGCTTGTGAAAGAAGAGTGCCTTGGTGCATAACGAGTACCCGGTTCAAGTTACTAGTTAGACGGATGAAATAAAAGTGCTTGGATTCCTTTGGATAAAGAATAGGTCATGTAGATTTGGGGAGTCTTGGGTGGATTGGTGCGGGTTTCAATGAGTAGTTTAGGCTTACGTTTGGTTCTTTGATTTGATTCGGTTCGTTTTAGTTTCTTGGTGGTCAGTATGCTGCTTTTTTTCTTTTTTTTTCAGTGGTTGTACTTGTATTGGTTTGGCCTATAGCTCTTTGCTAGCGGATTTAATAATATTTTGTAGGTCGTTTAAAATGTGTTTATTATTATTATTATTATTTTTTACTAAAATGAGTTTAGATGTAGAGGAAGGATCAAGGATGCATGGTTAAAGTTTATGACATCATATTGGGCTGGCAGCACATACTTATGGTTCTGGTAGAAGGTTTTATAACACGCATTGCTGTTCATAGTTTTAAATTTAATCATTGATTTTATAACAATTGCTTTGCGTTGATTAACCGTCTCGTTTACACAAGCTGATACCTTTATCAGATGTTCAAAGAGCAAGATCATTCGTTGATATTTGATATGATATGAATGAAAACCATCCCCGGCCAGACGAGACGGTCAGGACATGTATGCTTTATAGCGTTAGCCATTCATTGATCGTTCGTTTAGTTTCAAAACAATAGTCACAATTCACCTTATTAAACACGAATAAAAGTGTTTTCATAATAAGTACATAAATAAAGATTAGACATTTAGACATTTAGATCAAACCTTGGTTTGTCCATGGGAATGGGGCGACACGAGGCTCTTGACAAATATACTGGCACGAATGTAGTCCCCGGCGTTGGGCACACGTATACCATCGGCATGAGTTATGTCATAGCAAGTCTTGTTTTGTGAGTCCACCCCCACCTACAGAAAATGTTGTGTGCAACGTCATACTTGCTCTCATTATTATTGTTGTTGTTATACACCTCCCACTTGTTGTTTTTCATCACCCATGTCTTACCATCCTGGGGGTGATAGCACGAAGATATGCATAGATATTCTTCTATAACCCCGAGTCCTCCATGAAAGTAAATGTTTTTAAATTCATAGTCCGCGGGTAAGGGGATTTCTTTCCATTCCTCCGTAGATAAGTCTAATGACATGATTACGTTTTTCCATGCACCGCCCATAAACCAATGAAGCGCCCCGTCACATAAGATACCAGATTTATTCATTACACACTTATAACTGACTTCTCCAATAACTTTCCATAAACTTGATTTCAATGATAGCACATGAAAAAGTGTTTTCTTTTTTTCCATTGTTCTCTTCCTAATCCTAAACTCTACTATAACCTTGTAATCATCTGTAGTCGCATCATAACCAAAACCCAAGCATTCGACACGCTTGAGATCTGGAACTATTTTATAGGGAGGCTTTTGCAGTATCCTGCTCTCTCTGGTCCAAGTATTGGCTACTACAAGTTCGCCTACGGGAGAGACGCATACTAGACCGTTACAAGAACCAACAAGACACACAGCGTTACAGTTAAAACTACCGACTGTATTATAAATCATCCCAGTAACACCGATCCTTCTATGTCCACCATCAATATTCTCACGATCAATCTTGTAAGCATGCTTCAAGTGAGCTTTAACAAAGCGAGGACTAGATATAAAAGATTGCCATGACTTACACACGCTCTTGCATCGGATTAAATCTTTCACATCTAATCCTAGCAGAATATTCTCAAGCACATCAAACGCAACCTCAGCCGCCATACTGATGAAACTTGAAAGTACTAGGTTTTTAAATATCTTTTAAAAGTTTCAAGATTTAACTTTTAAGAGCCCTTGACACCAATTGAGATACAAAACCACTGAATGAATATATATTTTCCACATTCTTTTCACTAAATATAAAACCTGGAGTCCATTTTATGGGCCGAGCCAATGTTTATGGGCTTTAGGGTTTAAGTTGTATGTATACGTGTGCGTGTGATGTATAATGTTGTAAAAGTAGGTTTTCAAGGCCGAGTACACCTCGAGTACTCGTTACAAGGTATGTCGTCGAGGCGAGTTTTTTTAATTTCGCCTAGTTACTAAGAATTGATTAAAGGTTGTCAACCTCAGTCAGAATCGCATCTAATCGGTGAACTTAGGCCGATTTTGGCTTAAAAAAAACATAACTCGTGTTTCTCTAATATTAAAGAATAAATATTATTTTTTTTACTTAATGACTAACAAGTTTTATAATAATTTATTATTTAAAAATGTATTTCTCTTATTTATATTGATCTTTACATATTTTGTTATAAATATTATATTTACCATGTCCGAGTACTCTCCAAGTACTCCCTAAGGTCCGCCTAGCGATTTTTGCAACCTTGAATTTACATGATAGTTGTGTTTAATACCTAATGAAACTTTCCTCTTCATTTTTTTCTTTATTATACGTTATCATCAATAAAACATATATAGCCCATGCATGATGCCATATAAAGTCTTGGAGCAGTGGCGTAGCCAGAAATATTTTTCTATGGGTTCGGAAAATTTCGAGGGACGGACGACCGATTGTTTATCACTTAGATTTGGGTTTTGTACGGATTCGAAGTTGAAAATTGTGTGGGTTCAATGTCAAAATACACCAATATATAACACTAAAACAAAATTTTGTACGAGTTCGGCCGAACCTGTTCCCCTAAAACAGCCTACACACCTGTCTTGGAGTGTAGCTTTAACAAAGTAATATATTGCACGTGGCCATAGATGTTAACTGCTTGATGATTAGTAGGGGTGAAAACGAGCCGAGCCGAGCCCGAGCTCGACCAGGCTCGAGATCGGCTCGTTTAACTTACACAGAGCTCGAGCTCAAGCTCGGCTCGTTTCGAGCTCTATTTCTAAAGCTCGAGCTCGGCTCGTTTACCATTTATTAGTTATTTTTTAATTGATATAATTATTTTTATATATTTTTTCTATTATAATTTTCTGTATAAATAATAAATATTATTTAGTTATTTTTATTTATTTTTTATAACATTATATATATATATATTAATAATTATTAAATATATATTTTAAAAAATTATATAAATGGCAGGCTCGTTTAGGCTCGTGAGCCGGCTCGAGCTCGATAAGTGAAGTTCGGGCTCGTTTATTAAACGAGCTTACTTTTAGGCTTGAGCTCGGGCTCGAGCTCGATTAAGCTCAGCTCGTTCGAGCTTTTTAACGAGCCGATCTCGAGTAGCTCGCGAGCAGCTCGGCTCATTTGCACCCCTAATGATTAGTTACACGTACATGAATGTATGAGTTTTGTCATTATTTGAATATAATAGAACTGAATGTAGGTTGAGATATTGTTGAGCATCTTGATATATGTTAAAAATATATGATAAAAACTTATGCATATCCTATGTCACAGTAGTACATAAGTTGAACCCGCAACTCCTATGCCCAAACATCTCCACATAGAAAGAAGTTTCTTAGTATAAGCAATTATTTGAATTCCAAAAGGTTTAATATAGTCCATCTACCAATAACGGATTATAATTATTTATAAACACAAAAGGAGAAGAAAAGACACTCATAAAAACCACATTTCTACTTATAAATAACATGAAGTTTTACGTTCGCACTCGGCATCTACCTCCATCGACAACATCTGATAGTACTCGTCAAACCCAACATCTGACAGTACTCGTCAAACTGCAACTTATGGTATTTTAGTCTAGGTGGTTTTTCATTATCATCGGAGTCAGTCAAATTACATTGTTTTTTGTTTTATTTACTTGTCTTTTCTAAATTAGATTAATTTATTAGTTTAATATTTATAATTTAAAACCCCCTTTAATAATTATAAAATAAATAGTCGTGTCGGTTTATCGAGTCTAATTAGTTAATTTACGTAATTTAAAGAGTCTTGTGGGTTCGATATCCAGACTTACTTAGCTTTACTATAGTTGATCGGTTCACTTGCCGGTTATTAGTTTTAATTAAGTTTAAGAATCTAGAATTATTACTTAGTGTCTATATTAGCATATATTTAGTTAATAATTTTATAACTACTTTTAGCACATCAATAGTGAAGGAAACTAACCAGTATCTCAAAATTATAGCCTATTTACTAGGTCCCCCGTTAGTACTTAGGGATCCCGGAAAGGGATCCTGGTAAGGATCACAAGTCATAAAATTGACCCACAACAACATGTAAATTTATTTTTTATTTGTTAAAATCCATGGTTCTTAACAATTCCAAACATAAACATGTATTTCCGTTCAAGCACTTTCCCGACGACACCCCTCTTCTTTCCCTGCATTGATTGAAACAAGCTTGAGGATTACATGGTTCAAGCCTCCATCTTTCATTACACGCTTCGCCCATCATCATCATGCTCCCTAAGTTAGTTAGATGTATATAGAAAGCAATAAAAATAAATAATATGTCAGCACAAGTGTGTTACTTATATTTTAGGAGGTTCGAAGTAAAAAACATGAACGGGTGATAAGCAATAAGCAATGTGTAGCTTACCGAAAACTATGAGTATGAGTAAAATTACAAAACAAAACTTCATGGAAGACATGCTTATGATATTTTGGTGCATTTAAATAAAATGATTATGCATATAAGTGTTACTTTTATACTAGAAAACATTAGTTAATTCACATTATAAAAGTATTTTTTTTATATTAAATAATGATATATAGATGATATTAATGTAATAATGCTATGATATTAATGTAATTATGTTATTAAACAATACTAAATACATGATATTAAGGACACTAAGTAACAATAATACATGATATTAATGTTATTTAATAACAATAGATGCATGTTGCTAATGATGTTAAATTCGTTATACAATAGTTTTTGTGTGACAGTATAAAGAAATAAATAGCTTAAAAATATTTACAAAATAATATTGGCAAAGCTTGTACTCAAGCAAAGCGATTATAATAAGGTGGCAGGTAAACGGGCAACAAGCTGCGCCGCAACCCCCTTTTGAATAGCAAAGTCAATCCTACTAAAAACGAAGCTTTGGGACCTAGGAGCTAAAGAGGTTCCGTGTACGACACGCTGAACCCTACTTAAAAAATTCACAGCCTCTGGGGCCAGAAAACCAAATGTATCAAAAGCAAATGGGAGGAAGACATGTTGATTCTCTAAACAAGCTTTCTCGTGTTTAACAACTTTACCCGATTCAGCCTTCAGCGCAGCATGACCCACAACAAACCCACAGTCCCTGAGCCCAGCAAGAGGAGACACTCTTGTAAGATCCACACAGGCGTGTTTTCCCTCTGCCCACCCGAACACAAGAATATTAGCTGGTCGTAAAGTAGACCTTCCTTCAAGAGGATCCGTGAGAAAGTTAACAGGGGCTTCCTTTTTAGCAGAAATCCCGGCCCGTTTAAAACATCCCTAACCAAATCATGTCTGTATAAGGAGAGGGTGGGTGGGTGAAGAAAGTGATTGACCTTCTTTCATGCGGTGGGAGGATGATGTGTTGCAAAACACAAGCGTTTTCATACTCGATTTACTAGTATTTCACGATATATTATATCATATTCTGTTAGGGATTATCATGTATTTACGTGAAATCTTTTTCCCGGGTATTTGTGCACAAAAGGAGCAAAACAAGGCAATATCATGATAAAACGAGCACATCGGGATAATACAGGAAAGTAAAAAAGGAAAATACAAATGGTTTGGATGTGAAGATATTAGAAAATGATAAGGTCGAGGGTTGAAAGACGAAGAAATAGTAAAAAAATGGGGAAGCAAACATATCTATACTATATATAATGCACCACCCATGGGCAAATTAAGACACTGTAACATCCTACTTTCAGTTATTATAAAAAAAATAAATTTCTTTATTTCATAGTGGGTCGTTATCGGTTTAGATAAATAGAATACGAGTTGGGCCAGTGCTGGGTAAATGAATATGGGTTATGGACTTGGGTTAGGAAAGAAAGAAGGAAAGACCATGGGCTTAAGCCCATGATCCATAAATATATAAACCCTTAATATCCATTTAATCCTCATTCACACATATTCCATACACCACCCAAAACACACACTTAAGATTTCTCTCTAGTTCTTCCTTATCTCTATCCGAAATCAAGAAGGAAACCGAGCACCGATCCGAGGTAACGATAGTTTAATATTGTATGAGCTTAACCCGTTAGATAAAGTTGCGAAACAACGAGCCGACACCGTTAAACCGTTTAAATCACGAGATCCGGGTGGAATCGGGTATAAACCGAACCTATGATGAGCTTAGGGATCACCCTAGCTCAGATCTGGATCGAACGGGGCGAAAAACGGTGAAAAATGAGTTAAGAATCGTTTTTCCGGTGAGTTCGCGTTTTTCCGGCGGCTTTCCGGCAATGACAGCGCCGGAAAAGTAATACGAGGTTAAGGGTATGTCAGGGAATGTTCTGACATTCCCTGACCTAACCCTAGTTCGCTAACGGGAATTTAGCGAATTAAGGGTGATTCGTTAAGTAGATTCGCTGAGGAAAGATAACGAACTAGCCTTAGTTCGTGTCCTGATTCGTTAAGGAAAAGATAACGAATTAACCCCCCCCCCATTTCGTTATAGCCATTCATTAAAGGAGATAACGAATTAGAAGGTCCAATTCGTTACTTGAACTGATTCGCTATGTGGACTGGTTCGTACAAGGACGGATTCGTCAGAGGTCCAGTTCGTTAGAGGGTTCAGTTCGTTACAAATGACCAGTTCGCTAAGATAAGTCAATTCGTTAAAGACTGAATAACGAACTAGAAAGTTTAATAAAATGACAGAACAGTCCCTGGACTTAGAAAAAGAATGAATTAATTACAATTCATCCCTTGAACTTTTAAGTAACATATTATTCAATGATTCAAAATGCTAATGGAAAATGTGTTAAGACAGTTAATGGAAATAAAATTTTTCCAAGCTGACCTGGCAGCTCAACCCCAGCCAGGGGCTCTGCCCCTTGGACCCTGCTAGGGGCTGCCGCCCCTAGACCCCGCTGCCAGGGGCGCTGCCCCCGGACCCCCGTTCGTTGTGGGTTATATAAAGATAGATATACAACATGAGTAGTAGTAGTTAATTGATACATGTAAATATTATACAGTTAGCCGTGCACAGCTCAAGAAGGGAATAACGATTAACGGAGAGCGTAACAGGATTCAGGTGAGTTTCTAGCCCCATTTATGTGTTATGTTTTCGGGGCTGTGTGCATACTCAATATGTTTGTTAATACGCTTATCCTAAGAGATAAGTGTATGTCTTATGTGAATAATGTGAAATATATGAATGATTGCTTGATGGTACGTGAACGATCTTCGGATATTGCACGTACCGTCGGGTTGTAACGCTATGTATGAGGTAAGTATGATGTGTATGCTTATATGTATGAACGTGATAAAGTTAATAAAAGAAGGAAATGATGGCTGTATGGTTGTATGGTTACGAAAAGGGTACCGAGCCCTAATAATGCTCGAGGTATGATGTATGGTTGTATGGTAACGAATAGGGAATCGAACCCTACTAATATTCGAGAACTAGGGAACCGAACCCTACTAATATTCGAGGAAAGAGGGTACCGAGCCCTAATAATACTCGAGGAAAGAGGGTACCGAGCCCCAATAATACTCGAGGAAGGAGGGTACCGAGCCCTAATAATACTCGAGGAATGTAGGGCGTAATGCTCTTTAATACGTAAGATATGAAAGCAAGTTAATACAAAAGAAAGTATGAAAGTATGAAAGTATGAATGAAAGAATATAAGTTTATGTGTATTGTATAATGTATGATTAACTAGAACTCACTCAGCGTAGCTGACTTTTAGTATGCACGCAGGTGAGTAGGATGAGGCAGCTCGCTTGAGGAGACACGTGGCATTGAATAAGAGGCTGGCATCGGAAGACTCAAGACGTTTAAGTTTAATGTTTTGTTTATTTTGAAAGACAAGATGACTTTTAAGACAAGATGTGTTTTGTTATGAAATGTTTTATGAAAGCTTCTATATTCCGCGAATGTTTTAATTAACTCTGATATTTAGAACTGCGTTTATGAGTAAATCCAACAGGAAAGTAGAGCTACCGGTAACGGGGCCTTACAAGACACCCAATTTTAAGTAATTTATAATTTTTCAAGCACATTGGACAACCTTAAATAGGGGCATAGTAGACATTCTAACACTAATTTAACGTTTCTTTCATATTTCTTCAAATTATTTACAACAATGTCCCCTCAACTTTAATCAACATTTGAAAATTTAAAGAATAGCTACCACTTTTATCCCCCATCTTTTAACTATATATTATTTATAATTTCACTTTTAATCCAAATTCCTCCACGATTTTTAAACGGTCATAACTTTTTCATACGTTAATATTTTTTTAAAAAAAATTGCACTATAAAAACGAGCATTTAATTCTCTTTAATTTGAGTATGATATTGTCATAGTTTGTTTTCAGTTAAAAAAATAACATCTTACGTATAGTCGTTTGTGGTCCGGTTTTGATGGTTTTAAACTAAGCCGTGAGCCAAGCCGTTTTTTATCATCGAAAACTGAAACCAAACCGTTGAAAATTATAACCCAACAAAAACAAACGATTAACAATGGTTAGATTTCGGTTTCATTTGTACTTCGCTACTAAATTGAGTTTAAAATAAGAATTCTTAATCCACGGTTTTAAATGGAACGATAAGCACCTAAAAATCTCTTACGTGATTATTAAGGTCTATATATCACGCTGCATCGCGCGGGCACTCGTCTAGTATAAATCAAAGACTTTACGAAAAAATAAAAACAAAATTAGCTAGATCCAGCTCTGGCGCGTCACGAAGAACTTATTGAAATTTCCCGCTAAAATTATATATATTAACTAATATTAAGCCTTAAAAACGTGATTCACAACTAAGCTTTAAAAAAGAAAAACCTAAGTAAGCCTTACACAACGATAAGTGTACCGGTCGCGTAGCAGCATCGTTTAGAAAGTCCGAATATCGAACACAAAGACATGTGAGGTGAATCAGATCACTAAACCTTTGCTAAGTCCTGTCTAGGGGTGACAAATGTGACCCATGAGTTGAATGAGTTGTAATTAATATATATATAATTGGTCAAACTAAAAAAAGAAAGGGATTAAAACGAGTCAAAACAGGTTGACATTTCTCGAGTTTTGTTTTTTATATGGAACGAGAAAAATGGAGGAAACCTTTTAGTTTTCAAGATTGAGTACTAGGTGTTTAAATATCTTTTTTTAAAGTTTCAAGATACAGAACCCTTGACGTAATTGAGATACAGCGAAGCGACTGATGAAACTTGAAAGTTTGGCATGAATTTTCATTCATTATCTTGTCATCTTCAAAGTTTAGACCCAATCTTCATAATCTTCATCACCGTCAATGGTAGAATCTTTTGGTGTTTTGTTTCCGGTCATAACATCTAAAAACACGTAAAAAACATACGCCTGATTTATCGGTTCAGTTCGTTTTTTTTGGGTTTTCTTTTTCAAAATGGATGACCGACCTAAACCCAAAAATCGGTTTTTCGTAAAACTAAAAAATTAACTATCGGTTAATGCTTCGGTTCGGTTTTTTCGGTTATTCGGTTTCAGTTCAGTTAATTCGGTTTTCTGCTCACCCCTAACCCTCCCTTAGCCGAGACGCTCAATTCTCACTTGACCAGTTTGAAGAATATCTGGATGAATGAACGAACCCGAACCCGAACCCGAACCCCAGAGCTTTAATTCCAGGTTCGAAACCAGTCCATTCGGTTCCATGTTTACCCGAAAACCCGAGCTAGATCCAAATAAACCAATTACACTGGTCTTCCTTTGGTCGATTACGACGGCTTTGATCTGATAAAGTAAACGATGAAGTCAACTTCAATGTTGAGAGTAGTTGTTGTTGTTAAAACCTATCACTGGAGCGATTCAATTGCAACATCCACTGTCAGTTTTCATATATGCTTGCTGTATTATTATTATTGTTCTATATGTTGATTGCTAGAGTAATTGTGATTCATTTGATATATACCTACCTGTCAAAATTCAACAGATTATGTCAGCTAGTTAGTACTTTACTCTACTAATTATTATTATTATTATTATTATTATTATTATTATTATTATTATTATTATTATTATTATTATTATTATTATTGTTTCTGTAGTATGCTAGGTAATTAGGACTTTACTTTCAATCATCTTATTCTTATCTTATTAGGGCCTAATAATCAGATTAGATTATCTTTAGGGTTGGTTTTATTTGGCCAAAATGCCTAATTACTGCAATTAAGCCTCTGTGTTTGCTATATTTTCTGTAAACGAACCGAACGTTAACGAACTGTTCGGCTGGAAGTTCGTTTATTTAGTTAAACGAGCAAACACGGACATTTTTTTTTCGTTTAGTTAAACGAACGAACATAAACACACGTTTTGTTCGTTTATTTACGTTCTTTTTAATTTTTATAGATACATATTTATACAAATATAAACATACTACGTGCTCATCAAACCACTAATCGTGATGGATATCTTGAATAAATCATGTAAATTTAAACAACTAATTTTGTTGTGTTTTTGGATCAACTGTGATGCATTAGGCTTGTTCATTTGTGCTCATTTATGTTTGTTTTAAGTTTTTTTGTTTATGTTCGTTTGTGTTCGTATACATTCGTGAACTGTTCACTTTGGTTTTAAAACGAACGACACGAACAGAAAAATGTGCTCGACTATATGTTCGTGTTCGTTCGGTTCGCTTATATGCCTATGTACTTTTAAAAGCTCTGTAGACTCTCTTTTAATATGCAAAGTATTTCATCCTGTGCACAGAATCTACATGTTTTTGTCATTCCATGTATAATAATTCATAACTTCATCTATATTATTTTATTACAGTAAGCTATCGAGATGGTCATCCTCAACTACAAGTGTATCACAGGGTTATCATGTTTTCTTGAGCTTCTGAGGGGAGGACACTCGCACTGGTTTCACCAGCCATTTATACGATGCCTTTATTCGAAAACGCATCAGAACCTATAAAGATGATAGGTCACTTGAGATCGGGAATTTCATTGCTCCCGCGCTCTTAGAGGCTATAGAAGCATCAAGATTTGCTGTAGTAATTTTATCGAACGAATTTGCAACGTCTAAATGGTGTTTGGAGGAAATCACAAAGGTTGTGGACTGCATGGAGCAAGGAAAGCTGATTGTTATTCCTGTTTTCTACCATGTGTCTCCCTCTGATGTACGCCATCAAAGTAACTGTTTCGAACAGGGGTTTGCCAATCATGAAAAGGAACCTGGAATCTCACCAGAGAAGGTAGGAACATGGAGATCTGCTTTTACACAAGTCGGGCTTATCAAAGGATTCCACGTGACACCAGACAAGTAGGTTATTCTGAAATTATTTTACAAATGAACTTATGGTGTGTTTAAAAATGTAAATTGCTTATCAATAATCAGTATATGAATGATATTCAAACTCCTCAAGTTAATTTATAAGTTTTGTCTTATCTTTGCTTCATAAAACAAACTTATATGGTTTGACCTCCAGACTCTATCTTTACGTTTTAAAACAAACTTATATATTTTTTCTTTGAAGTGAATGCTTTGAAGTGGATAGAGCTAAAGTGAACTCATGCAAATATGCAATTGACAGGATTCTTCTAAATACTTGCAGGAATGAGTCAGAAATCTTAAGTGAAATCGTAAGAACAATCGTGCAGGACATGCGAAATGCGTCAGCGGTAGATCTTAGTCATCTTACCAAAGGTCTAGTGGGAATTGAACCTCGAGTAAACAAGGTGATTAGAATTTTAAACATGGAGTCTAGTGAAGTGCGTTTCATAGGGATTTGTGGGATGAGTGGGATTGGGAAGACTACTTTGGCTGAAGTTGTCTTTGAAGGCATTCAAGATAAATTCCAAGAAAGTAGCTTTGTTGAAAACATCAAGGACGTCTCCAAGGAGCATGATGGTGATTTATGCAAGTTACAACAAAAAGTCCTTGATGATGTCTTAAAGGATGAAAGCATACCTGTAAGAAGTGTTAAACACGGGCAAACTTTGTTGATGGCAAAGCTACGTGATTTAAAGGTTATTATCGTCCTGGATGATGTGAATCATGCGGACCAGTTTTTGTATTTGGCTGGTGGGCGTGAATGGTTTGGGCCCGGCTCCAGAATCATAGTAACAACAACAAATGCAGATTTGCTGAATGCGTATGGAGTAAATGAAACTTTTATGTGTGAAGAATTGAATGGTGAAGAAGCTCTTAGACTCTTTTGTCAGTCAGCATTTCGAGATGGACATCGTACCCATGGTTATGAAAAGTTGTCTGATGACATTGTGAAGTTTGCTGGTGGTCTTCCAATAGCCCTTTCTGTGTATGGTTCTCTACTATGTGGGAAAGAGGAAAACTATTGGAAAGACATATTGAAGAAAGTTCAAGAATATCAACATAAAGAAGTTCTTCGGAGACTTGAAGTAGGCTATGTTAGACTAGATAGACATCAGCAGCTTATCTTCATGTATATCGCATGTTTCTTGAAAGGGAGAGACAAAGAATTGGTTGCAGATATACTAACCGATATTGGCATGCACTCAGAGAGTGGAATCACAGATCTTATAAATAAGTTTCTTATTACTATTAAATTTGATGATTGCGTGGGGATGCATGATCTCCTCCAACAAATGTGCTGGGAAATTCTTCACAGGGAATCACAACAATGCAATGGAAAGCAAATTGCAATCAAGTTTCGTCATGATGTCTTAGATATTCTATCATCCAAACCAAAGGTTTGCTTAATGGCTCTCTACAAAATCCATAAAATTGTTATCATTTTGTAAGAAACTTTAAAACTCGAATCTACAGTTTTATACTCACTCCTTCAAAATTTAGACAAATTTTGATCATGCAAACTGAAGCGTATATCATTTTTAAAATTTAAGTTGGAGTGCCTCTGTTTTTTGTTATAGCTCAAATATTATTCTGCAATAGCTTTTAAATACCCATAATGGGTAACTCATTTGACATCTAGGTTTCACCACAACATTAAATATACTAATACTTTCTTAATAGTCAAATTTGATACATTCTGTTGTGTTTGTTTATACCAGGAATCAAGAACAGTTGAAATTATTAACCTAGAGTCACATAAAGTTGAAGTGGATGATTGCATTGATGATTCATCCTGTTTTTCAAAGATGAGGGAACTAAAATTTCTCAGAATCAGTAATATACACTTTCCTCAAGGTCTTAGCTATCTTTCTAATGATCTTCGAGTGCTGGAATGGTATGGTTGTTCATTGAAGTCCTTGCCTCCAATGTTTGAACCTAAACATATATTTCAACTTGAAATGCGTTCTGGCCAACTTGAAACGCTATGGGAAAAAAGTCTTGTAAGTGTTGTCCATATAGTCATGAATCGTGATTTGAAGTAAACACAAGCTAGAAATCTTACAATGTTTTTTTTTTTTTTTCCGCTTAACAGGATCTGCCTAATTTGAGATCTATTGATCTTAGTTTCTCAAGGGATTTGACCAAAATACCTGACTTGTCATCAACACCAAAGCTTGTGAAATTAAGTCTTAAAGGCTGCACAAAACTGAAAGAGCTACACGGATCAGTTCTTTCTCACAAAATCTAGAATACATAAACCTTAGTGGGTGTACACATCTTCAGAGCCTTGGCAGAAGCAATATCGAAATGGAAGCTCTTGTGACACTCATTCTCTCCGGCTGCTCAAATCTTGAATATGTCCCTGAGTTTGGAGATAACATGAATTGCTTAGAGCATCTGTATGTGGATGGAACTAACATCAAGAAGTTACCAGAAAGCTTGGGGAAATTGTGTAATTTGAGGAAGCTTGACGCAAGTGAAACTTCTATACAAGAGATTCCCTCGTCCATACGTTACCTGAAAAGGTTTAGACTCCTACGTGCCCGTAGATGTGAGCTTTCATCCCTAGGCAGAGGTTTTCTTTTTTCAAAGATGAATGTGTTATCTGGTATAAGGGAGCTTGACCTAAGTTATTGCAACTTACCTGTGGTTCCTGATTGTATTGGTTTATTAAATCGGTTAGTAAACTTGGATCTATCTGGAAATGATATAGCTTCTCTGCCCGCCAACATCAGTCTCCTCTCAAATCTGAGAATGCTTTGTTTAAATAATTGCCAGAGGCTTCAGTCACTACCAAAACTTTCGGTAGTAAATGAAGACACTCTTTATGGACTTCAGTTGAGATTCAATTACATTATCTCAGAAAAATGGGTAGATGTGTCAAGATTTCATGCCGCAAGCAACAATACTAGTCCAATGGTGTCCTGCTTAAACTGCCCTAAAGTAGTAGAGAATGAAACCGGTGGTCATCTGACAGAAAGAATATTAAATAGTTACCTTCAGGTCTCTCTCTCTCTCTCTCTCTCTTGTGATAGATTTATGTAGTGTGGAATCATCATTTGCCCCAATTTGTTTGCTCTTTTAATTATATTCAAACTTTCTGCAGTCACGTTCAAAATATTGGATCACACCAGAAGCTGTATTTGAGATTGTTGGTGCTGGAAGTGAAATTCCATCAGGTTTCAAGCTGCTAAGAGTTGATGAAAGTTTGACCCTTGAAGGCCCATGGATTGGAGTTGCTATACGTGCTGTTGTAGCTTTACACCACATTGATGATGCTATGGAAACTAAATATGCGGTAACAGCTCATGTTCACGTTGGTGAAAAACATTGGCGGATTCCTGTCCCCATAAGCTTCTTGGCAGCCGGATTGGAGAACCAATTGGTAGTCTATTGGACAGGGGCAGATGACCTTCAAAGGACTCTTGATTCAGGTCAAAAGAACAGCTTTAAGTTTTCGTTTAGCATGGAGCCACAAGGTCAGTAACTACTTTATTTCGTATTTATCACATATACTTTGTTTGAGGCTGAAAATGGTTAAATGCTTATTAAGAAATTTAATGCAACTTAAAAGAGAAAACACATTACTTTTTTTGTGAGATCAGGGTCTATGTGGATATTAGCAACAAATAAATATATATTTAAGAAAACTTTATTTTTAAACCTAAATGTTTGAAATATATATTTACTTTTTGAGTAACAAACTAGAAAAACTAAGCATTTTGTTTTCTTAATGTTGATGCCATGCTACATTTTTAATTTATTTGTCTTTTGGTATATGTATGTGAGTGAATCATAAAGTTATTCATAGGATCTATATGTGACAAAGAAACCTAACGTTAACATTAATTCACGGTGTCTTCACCTTGGTTTTAAAAAGTGTGTTTGCTGTGAGGTGTTAAGTCCTAGCCAGGGCGCGAGGAGTTGCATATAATAAATACTAAGAGTGGAGAGTGAGTGGGTTAGTCTCTTTTGGGTAATAATAAGAAGAATAGGAGAGAGAGAGAGAGAGAGCGAGGGGGGGAGGGAGGGAGAGTGGGAGAGAGGAGAGAGAGGGAGGGAGGGAGAGTGGGAGAGAGCGAGAGAGGGAGGGAGAGAGAGAGAGTCGCTCAGCAATTTGTAGTTGGATATTAATAACTTTTTCTTAATATTTAATTTGGGGATTTTGTATATGTTTTTCTTTTAGATTTAGTTGTACATAATTATGTCTTGAACTTATCAAAACCCAAGGCCACCTTAGGAAAAATACCCGAAATTCAAATGTGTTAAAACTTAAAACGGGCGATCATTTAAACAGACCATCAAAGACAAATATCAGGACCTACTGAACGCCCGTCAACACGTAACCAGTCTACCAAAGCAACCTGATCACTTTGGTTTTAGAAAAGGCGCCACCACGAATGTAATAACACATCGAGTAGGCTGTTTGGTTTGTTTGTGTACTTCTTTATGATGGAAGAGAGGGAGATCATGGCCGGTTTCCACCCGAACCTGTTCTGATCTTACCATTTTCCTACCTACCTCAGAATATTGGGGTTTCTCACAATATTGAGTCTATTCACTGTATTCTCAACCTTATGTGAGTATCTAGTTTATTTCTAATCTACACATGCAAACATTACAATAAAACACAATATTCTCATGTGGGTAAGGTTTAATCTTCACAATAGTTCACATTGTATTCAATTATCAAGAGAGAATATGTGCAATAACAAGGTGTAAGACTAGAGTGTGACACAATATTTTGCTTCTTGCTTCTCCCAAAAACACAATGTTACCCTGACTAGGACTCACTATCCATTAGCGAAATGATTTATTGTAGTTGCACTTTTACCACAAGTTTGGTATAAGATCCGTGGCATGGTGTCCCCTTTATGCGTTTTAGGATATTGCTAACAACATTTTAGTGGGACGGCATGAATTGACATACCACACTTACTGAAAAAGGAAATTTCAGGACGTGTGATGGTAAGGCAGTTGAGATTTCTAACAATTATTCAATCTTTCTCACGGTTCACATGTTTTGGCTTCTTTCAATCCAGAGTTGCTTAACATGTCGAAACACTACTTTTGTTGTGATAAGTTGATTCTTTTCTTGCAACAAGAAACTTAACCCCCAAAAAGTATTAATCTAGTGTTAAAATTTGCATGAACTCCTCTTTAATCCAAATTTAGTAACCACGTTGTTGAATTTTCCAAACCATGATGAGATTCTTTTAGGCAACATAGGGATTTTCGAACAAACTTAACTTCCCAAACTCTCCTAAGCAACAAACGTAAGTGATTATATACGTTATCATATAAGTCCACATATAAAAATGCATCCTTAACATCAAAGGTCGCTAGCGCATTTTGGGCGCAATGAAGTGTGCTTGAGTGGGAGTAGTACTAAGATGAGTGACCTCCCAGATAGTTTCCAATAGGACAACCATAAATAAATCTCTGAGCTTCTTGTGGGCAAAGCGGACAATATTGGTTGACATGAGAGTCTTGATGGATTAGAGTAGTGTAATTTTCTTCTTAATTTTTAGGTTCAATTTTCTGACTAGAAAATTTAATCCTAACCAGTTACAAGCCTTTTAATATTCACAGTGGTATGACACGAAAGTTCAGCATGTTTTTGCATTATCCAGAAACTAGACATGTAGAAAATCACACACCTATAGTAGTTTACCTCATTAAATGTGTTTCTTCTCACATCTCTTAAATTACTCATGATCATGATGCTACACGATAACAATTACCATATAGGGAGTACATGATATCTAAAAATAAGATGCATAATACTAAAAGACTGAATATATTTATTGCAGACTGTAAATTACAAGTAACTGAGTTTGGAGTCCTTTTTATCTATAAGAAAGACATTATGCAGCTGAAAAAACTTAAAGATTCTGTAACTGCTATGGTGCACCATCTGTTTGGAGCTACCTTTTCTCCTTTTGCAGAGCAAGACTTTAAGCATTCTAGCGAAGCTTCAACATTCCTCCTTTTCTGTCGATCTTCTATCAACCATCACCTCAGCAGGAGTATCACAACGTTCATCTGTGACTATGGAAAACAACAGTACACCTTGGTCGAGATGCATAAAATTGTTAAAAGCTTAACTGAAATCAACCAAGAAGTTTTAAGTGATTGCAAAGAAGAATGGAGTCATACAGAGTTGTTTCCTTTGTTTTATGACTACTATCGAATCATCCATGGAACTTGTGAACTTTATAACGACTTTTTAAGGTTGCTGAAAGATGCATTTGACAGCTGGTTGAGTGTAAAGTTGGCATTGGAACAAATTCTGGCAAAGAGTAGAAGAAACAACGATTACAGTTATAGAGAGATGCTAGAACAGCTTAATGATCTTGAAACTTCTGAAGGTATTAGATTTTGTGATGTTTCCATCACAAGATTTGCATATTTCTGTAAGCAAACAGTTGCTTTTTCAAGACATTTAAATAAAGATTTCCAAGACATTAAAAAGTTCATGTCGGTGAACACATTGGCGAAAGTATCAAATATAACAATTGCAGGCATTTTTAGTATTCTGGCTACATATATGTGTACTGAAGAGCTATCAAAAGAGATGAAAGGTGGGGGCTCATATTCTACGTGGTTCTGTTTGATGAATGTTCTTTTAAACAAGCAGTATGAATGGTTTCCTGACGAGGGAAGTTATGGAAGGGAGTTGCAAATCTGGGAATTTTTAGATTGCGCAATTGTTGTACAAGAATTAAAGACGAAGATGGCTCGGTTTTCTTCTTTTACTCATCAGAATGAGAAGGAGATGATTATTGTAATATATAAGCTTGAGAGAATGATGGATAACATCTCAGTGATCATTGAAGACATGCATAGGCATGTTCATCTATATAGCCTTGATATAAGAGGGGCAGGAATTGCTTTGAATCAGTTTATTGAAGATAATAATTTACAGTTGTCTGTCACTGGAATTCGCTTTATACTGCCTAGTGAAGAACATTATGAAAGCATCGAGAGTGAGGCAATGACCGCTATGTATCGAGCAACTTTATCTCTAATTCACACTGATTTTGAGTGGTATATACGTGCATGTGAAGAAAAAGAAGCTGCCAGTTCAAGCCTCTCTTGTCATTCCAGCATCCATGACAGCACCGCCAGCATAATAAGAATAATCTCTCGTCCCTATTGCCTAGGAAGTGGAATGTATTCTCTGGATTACGTCCATAAAGTAGTTACATTTCTACATGAAATCAACCAAGAAGGTTTTATGGTCTTAAGTGAATGCAAGGAAGAATGGATGAATCATCCACTGTTGTTTGATTTAGTGAATGACTACCTCAAAATCTGCCTTCAAACATCGTGGCTTTACAATGTTTTTGTAAGCTTGCTGAATGACGGATGTGACAGTCGGTTGAGTGTAATGATGCGGTTGAAGGAAGGTGTGGTAAATTGTAGACGAGCCGGTGATTACCAGAATTCTGAATTGGATCTTGATGATGATGGAAGTGTTACATTTTCAGGAGATTTTATGAAATTGTTAGTAGATATATGTCAGCAAACAGTTGGTTTTACAAGACAGTTCAAAGAGGAGATCCTAGAGTTGAAGTCAGTGAAGGTATTGGCCAAAATATCAAGCGGACTTATTGCAGGCGTGCTCAGTGTGATGACTGTTTATACGGTTGATCTCAGACCCTTCCTATGGATGGAAGAGAAACCTTTGACGTGTTTGTGGTTACATTTAAACCGATGCTTTTCATGGAAGAGTCCTCTAAAGAAGAATGTACGGATGGTTATAAATGATATTTTAGACAATGAGTCTCGTCTATCTGTAGTAAAGACCACAGCTAACTATTTTCTATGTGCAAAGTTCCAATCGGAAGAGTCTTTTATTGCTTATAGAAAGGATACGATGCTTGTAATAGATACCGCTGCAAAGAAAATGGACGAGTTATCAGTGACTATTGAAGAAATGAGAAGGCATGCTGATACATTAAACGATGATATAATCAAGGCAGGAATAAGTTTGGAATTAATAAGCAAGGGTTGATTTCACAGACAGGTAACTTTTGACGTGTTGTATGCTGGTAAATATGTCAGTTTTCATAACAAGTGTTTAATTAGCCATCATTTTACACGCGTTCTGGACATACAATTGTATGATATTTGGGGTTAAAGCCTCAATCGTCATAAATGATAAAATCTTACATGCAACCGAGAAAGAGAAGCGCCATACCCTTATATAAGAATGCCTTAGGCATCTCGGGTTTGTGTTCCAATTCTCACACTTTCACTTATACTATGTCTTTCTTTCTCTTTGATTATCCCTCTAAAGAACATCTAATTTATTCTCATGCCGGAGGGTGATCACAGAAGACCTTTTCCTGTGGTGAGCTCACGGTTGTTTGACTTTGTTGGTAACATCCGTTTTTTGTATTAAATATGTTAACTTGACGGGACTATTTTTTGGGTTTGGTTCTAAACCATAACAGTCGTAGCCCATATTGACAAAATTCGTGTTGACTCGCTGCTACAACAACCGAGTTTTACCGACTGAATAAACGTTGTTTTAAATACGTTATATTTTTTGTATCATATGCTATACGAGTGTTCTGGGTGTTTTCTAATTTGTGTTTTGGGTTTAATGTCTATAACAGTACGAACGACTGATACCAAACGAATTCATGCCCGCCACCACAACATAGTGGGTTTGCTACCTAGTTAATAATTAAAAAAGGGAGTATTGAAGCTTAAGACTTATTTTATTAATTTTTCTTTAAGAAAACCAAATATATTAAGAAAAAGAAAAAAGAACACAAATTAGACATAAGGGGTCCAAAAACAAATAGAAAAAAAATATAATTACGAGTCTCTTAAAAGAAACTCCTCAAGAAATAATACAAATTAATCAAAGATTAAAACTTCACTTCTCTCATTTCATCTTCAAATTCTTATTCCGTTGAGTAATCCAAAGAAATAAAGACGACTTTATATCTCCCACAAATTTGTTTAACACTAGCGGTTTGTTGTTAAAATTGGATGTGTCATTTGGAAGCTGAAAACTTAATTCAAAATTATTAAGTTATTAAATATTGAGTATGGATATGTATATCTATACTATATAATTAATAAAACTTTTTAAGTGTCACATATTATCATCAAAATGATCATTACAACCCCCCACCCTCTCTCATTCATATTAAATAAATTTGACATTTCTGTTTCTTATTAATGATTTTGTATTTTATTTTTTACTTTTTAATCTTTCATTTTCCTTTTTTAATAATTCTTTTTTCTAATTTAAAAATTTTAATATCAACATAAATATGTTATTTTGTTTCATATAAATAAATTATTAGCTATTATTATTAGGTTTTTATAAGTATCTAATTTTCACGTTGAATTTATAAAATGAATTCAAAAATAAGATTTTAAATATATTATATTAATTAAGGTTTTACAAGAAATGATATTATTGAATGAAGATGCATAATTAATTTAAAATTAAATTAAGGCTTTTAATTCATGATTGTTTATCTACGTACCCTAATGATTTATTACTTGGTCCGTATCAAAATCAATAAAAAGATTTAAGGCCTGCTATATAGTTTTAAATAAAAATGAAACACCAATAAAAAGTTTATATAATTGTAAAAGATTTTTAAGGCTATAACAACACAGCCCCTAATTTTAAATGGATTAAGAAATATATCATGATATTTATAGCATGATTAAATAAATAATTACTTTAAGATTAACTAACAAATCATGAAATACATAGCTATATCTCAAGTTATATTTACATTTGTTAAGACAAACCTACCCATTAAAACTATTGGAAAACATAGGAATAAGAAATTTTATTAATTAGTGTTTGAAGGGATTTAAAACATACGATCATGAGTTAAAAGACTTTTATCATTTTATATCCACCAAATGAGTTTAAAGACTTTGAATATATTAGATTGTACACCCCTTGTCTCCTATTTTTATTTGATAGACTTGACCAGGAATAAGCCATCGGAGGAACTAGCCCATAACCATCTGTCATCAACTTAATTACGTGACACAAAGAAGGTCTCTTTCACTTAAATATATTTTTATCTTATTTTTCATGCCATATTTTTGTCATGCAATTAATTTAAACTTTTAAGTATACAATAAGAAAAATTAATGTTACTAAATCAATGGGAAGGTTCATGTACATTTTGATCTTAACATTAGTACATAGGAAATAATGGCAATGTATTTTAAAAATGTGAACGTAGGAAACAATACCAATCTACATAAACAATGACTTATAATAACAAAGAAAAGAACCTAAAAAGTACAACAAAAGAATCAAAATCAAGAACAAAATAATAACAGCATATACCAACATATACTTATAACAGCAAAAGAAAACATCTAATAATAACAAAATATAAATAAGCAAATACTTATAACGTCTCATAATGGAAAATTAGCAAATACGAATAAAAAATAGAAGCAAACACTTATAAAAATAAACCTAATCATAACAACAAATTGGTTCTCATCGTTTTCATGTTAAGAATAAAATGTATTTGATCATGTTTCACTAAATCAACTAAGTTTTAACTACAATGATTTGATACACCGTTAAAAGGGGCCAGATTTAACCTCAAAACGTATACATGTAAAAACCACATATCGAGACGTAAAGCTTCAGAGGCATGTTAAGGGCATGGCTGTGAAATCATTACTGATCGGGCTCACCGTTAGATAAATGCAGGCCTTTGAAAAATAGATTAACAAATCAAAGGTTTCGATAATGCTTGAGAAAAATTGTTTGAAATGCTAAAACTTCCTGATGAAGATGAATAAACCCCAAACAAATATGCAAAATAACCCATTCGCAAATGTGTTTTTTTTCATAGTTTCAGACTTCAGTAGTAACTTGTCATAACATTTTACTTGAAACTATTTAGCATGCACTTCTCTTTGTGAAACATGTAGAGCAACTACCATTTACTTGAAACTATTAGCAGTAGTTCGCAATTAAAAAGTAAACATTAAGTCAACTCGAGGCTCAGGTCAGTATCATGGCGGCAACATACATTGCTAAACCAAAAACCAAACATCATCATAGCCATAAACGGATCTAAAGAGGCAGAATCACAACATATTCAGCTCCACACCATGGCTGCAACATAAGTTCCCATGCTTATGAGCGATACATCATCACAACTATAACCAAACGTTATTAGATTTGTAACGAGGCGGTGTTTCTTTCAAATGAAACCATAACGCAAATGCAAGAAGCATGAGCAACCTACAGACAGTACAATCAACGAAACGAAACACGAAAACCCTGTGAATAAATAAACTGATTTACCTGAGACAACCGAACAACAAAGTAGATACGAACAAAGTATGAGTAAAAAAGGAGTCCAATTGTACATGTATTAAAAGCATATAAAAAGGAAGAGCGCGTCACCGGATATGTTTTGGATATCCCGGTAGATTACAACGCACAAAGTAAGCACGCATTAACAGGGTTACCGTCACCGGCTAGGTACAACATAAGATGCTGAAAATACAACACGTTAAAGTATACTTACATTAAGATAGATGTTATGAAGTTCTAATCTAAATAGATGTATAATATCACATTTGTAGGTGCAAGCATCATGCCACTAGACTAACAAGCCCATAGTTAATTATTGAAATTGTGGATAGTGCAAAGTCAAAATCACTTTTAAGAGTTGAGTTATTCTATAAATGACAACGAAATTGAGAAGTGTGAGAAGCTATAAAAAAATGATATGTATCAAGTAGAGACAAAAAAAAATGGTATAAAAGTAATAGTACACATTTTTTCTCTTCACATGCAAGTCACATGTTAATCCATCCATCACTTTTAAATGTCTATAACATTTTCATATGATTTTTTTTTTAAAAAAAGTTCACCATAATAACAAGCGTTTTTTGTCTTTAATATGAGTATGAATTTGTTATATATATATTTTTTTAAAATTACGTCATTGTGTCTTTTTGCTTACCATTGTGTCTTTTTTCGTCATGGTGTCTTTCTGTTTGTTATTGTGTTTTTTCACCATTGTGTCTTTCAACTCATCGTTGTGTTTTTTTTAAATACTAATAATACCGTTGTGTAATACTAATATGTAAATGTAACGAAAAATACCAACAAATTATCTAATATTAAACACAATGATGAATACATATTACACGTTAACATGAAACGTAAAGCACAATAATTGATACATATAACACAATGACTTGAAACGTAAGACACAATGGTAAAATACATATAACACAATGACCTTAAACATAAAACATAATGAAAAC
The DNA here is from genome assembly GCF_021521415.1 of Bidens hawaiensis. Classification (NCBI taxonomy): domain Eukaryota; kingdom Viridiplantae; phylum Streptophyta; class Magnoliopsida; order Asterales; family Asteraceae; genus Bidens; species Bidens hawaiensis. The sequence continues at coordinate 263,365 of NW_027492781.1, forward strand.
TACATATTACACAATGACTTGAACGTAATACACATTGAACATAATACTATTTTTCTCAAATTAAGTGAATGTTGAAGACAATGACTAAAACAAAATGATAAGTAAAAAAGACAAATGTTGAGCACAAAGACACAATGACGTAATCGTAGTTTTAATTTTTATCTTTAATATGAGTAACAATTGAAAAACACAATGACCAAATTCTATAACACAATGAATATAAACTCAATTAAAAAACACAATTGACAACCAAATAACACAATATAACAAAAACCCATCAATTTTTTTTTATATTTTTATATAACAATATGATATTCATATTAAAGATAAAAAAACGTTTTTTATTACGGTAAAAAAAATTTCTAAAAAAATAACGTGTGAAAAAGATATAGACGTTCTAAAATTACGGAGGAATTGACATGTGTTTTATATGTGGAGAGAGAAAATAATCATAAGTGAGTTATTACTTTAATACTCTTTTCATCAATTTTTATTCTTAAATTAATCTCCATCATCCAAATTTAATATCAATGGATTAAAATTCTTCTCACACTTCTTATTTTTGTTGTAATTTGTATTTTAACTTTACTCTCACTTTTAATCCTCTTTTCTCATTTACCGTTGGTAACTTGGTGTTGGTTATGGTTATCATTAAAACAAGTTGGGATGGCTAAAGTTGAAAGTTAAAAGTTGTGGGGTCAATGTGGGAAACTTTGGGTGCAAATAATTGAAGAATGAAAGCTAAGGGTCTTACGTGTAAAGATACGAAACTTTGGATGACAAATTTCAAATATCAAAGTTGATTATATCCTAATTACTAAATCAAAAAAGAAAAACACAAAGCCAATATGAACCTGGAGAAACCAAAATGCCATTAAACTCAAAACCCAAAATCAAGTTACCAAAATGTCATTAAACTCAAAACAAAAGATATAAAAAAAACTCATTAGAATATGCAAAATAACAATTTTTTTCTCTCAGACTCACCCAAAATGAACATTTTCAACCACAGATCAGCATGCAGTAACAAAAGCTTACAAAGTCTCACCCAAAATATAATTTTTTAAACAATCAGCATCAAAAAGTTAAAACTTCTCCTCAAAACAAGTTTAGACCCTCTTGGAGCGTTACAGGGCACCTCTCTCCTTCTTGCATGACTTTCTCCATGCCACAATATTAACATTCTTGATCCTATTCTCCATGAACATGTCAAGCATACTGTTTCCGTGGCGGGCGGGGTGAAGAACCTTATAGTTCCCATGAGATAGCGTAAGCAGTGGCGGACCCAGTATTTTTTGCCAATGGGGTCCCATATTTTCGGTGTTCAAATTTTTCGGGTCGGTCGTTGTTCAGGTCGGGTCGAGGCGAAGAACATAATAAAAAACAATATCATAATAAAACTTTCTTTTCAATCATCACTACCTGAACGGGTCAAAATGGGTCGGGTTGACACATAAACACTTTGTTTTCCCTTTCTTAAACATTTTTGAGATAGAACCTAGATCCACCCTTTCATAAGCATGTGTTGAAAACCATTAACTTAAACTAGTGAAAAATAAAACTGATATTTTAATTGAATGTTTCTAAAGAAAACCATGCATAAAGTTGAAAACAATGATATGTATTTTAGAAGTGTTTGAATGTTTCCAAAGTTATCATTGCAACATTAGCAATCAAATGATTGATTAACACTAAAAATTAACACAAAAAACCAAAAACTGAGCCTTGTAAGACTTGAACCCATGACCTTTCAAAGATAAAACAAGGGACTTTCCACCAGACCACATCAACATTAATAGTATGGGTTCCAAGTATTAAATCTTATGGGGTCCTCAAAAAATTTAATATACCGCTTCTAATAAATTTTTAAAAAACATTGGTGTCCCGGGACCCCGATCCACACTATGTGGGTCCGCCCCTGAGCGTAAGTATGTGTCAAACCAGGAGATGGAACGCCTAATTAATCGTATCATACCCGCAGATAAAGGTCACACAGATGATCATCGTATGAGGCCAGGAAAGGGATCAGAGTAAGAGTTATCCATCATGTCTTCTAAGCACATGCTAGAGGTTTTGGTGTGCTTAAAGTGAGGACAGGTTTTGGTGTGCTTAAAGTGAGGACAGGAACGCACTGACCTTCTCTCAAAGCAGGGTACATCAGCAGCAACCAAACCGAAAGCATGGACTTCAGTAGCGACACACCTTTCGCAGCAAAAAGTTAACAAGGAAGCAATGAAATTAAATAAATAAATAAATAATTTTTTTACCTAGTAGTGGTGAAGGTAACCTAATTAACAACATTAAGAGTATGTCTCGGTGGTGTTTGCTTTGGGGTGCAAACTCGAACAAAGGATGAGTCAAAGAAGCTTGAGCTGATCTTCGATTTATTATTATTATTATTATTATTATTATTATTATTATTATTATTATCGTTATCGTTATCGTTGAAATAGAGACTAACCCCATTTTTCCAACAAACCTAATACGGATCTAGCTCGTAATTGCCATTGATTGTTAGTAATACGTTTTGTATATTTATATTAATTTTATGTATGTGTATAATAGGATTAGTATGAAGCTTGAGAGTGTAATTGGACAGCAATTCGATAATGTAAACTCAAAAACTTAACTTAAACAGTGGACTGAAGCCACTATAAATAGAAGATGGATCTAGTTCGTTATACATTCCGTAACGAACTAGCATCTACTTCGTTACATACACTTTAATGAAATAACATTAACGAATCACCCCCTGATTTGTTAAACATCGATAACGAATCAGGCAGGACATTAACTTAGAAGTAGAAGTACTAACCTCATTTTGCTTAGCCATGTAAGTAGACGTGGTTGAGTCACTGATTTTTGCCATACACGCGAAATTGGTTGGAAGCTTTTCACTTGGATCATCTGAATCAGACTCACTATCAGCATCCGAAGATAGTTCACTGTCACTTACGTTTTGACAAATCTCAGGAAATCCAAACATTGCCAAATTCGCTTGATTGTTACCACACAGCAACCTTTGTGACCAATCATCCCCATCTATATTGGACAACATTGCTTGAGATCCGGAAGACGACGGTTTAACCCCAGAAGACTTCCCTACATCACTTCCACTTTTACCCGATGAGTTCTGATCTTGCTTTCTAGGACCGGTATACTCCTTTTTAGGCTTATCACACTCTTTAGCAAAATGCCCAAACTCTTGACAGTTATAGCATTTGACTTTTAACTTATCAAACCCCAATTTCTTGTTCAAAGATGGAAGATCTTTACCCATTCTTTGCATAAACTTTTTCACTTTCCTTACTATCATAGCCATGTTTCACTTCAAGCCCATCAGTTCTAAATCATCAGGATCAATTTAATTGTAATCTTCATCAGTCAGGTCGCTCGTTGCGATCTTACTACTAACCAAATTCTCATATGAAGTCATGAAGGCAGACACGAATGCAAAATTTTGTTCAGCCTCCCTCATGTTCACATTTGATTGTGATGAGAATTGATTTTTAGCTGATGAGTTTCCAAAATCTCCAGATGAACCAGAACTTCCACCCGTGTAAAAACAAGCACGTGGATCACTATAAATAGTTGTAGCATTATCACTTGCAGTTTGTGTTAGAAATGCAGTAATAGGAGAAATTGTTGAACTTAATGGCATACTTTCACCATAAAATGCAGGATCTTGACTATCTTTTGAAGATTTCTGACATTTAAGATCGTATTCTCGTGCTTCAATCTATTGCAAAAATTCAGATGCAGTAAGATCTTCATTGCTAAAGTAACTATTCTCTTTCAAAACCATCAAGAACGTCTCCATACATCTTTCTTTATTTTCATTCCCCTTAAACTTGAGCCGAATGAACCTTTATATTATCAATCATCATTAGAAGCTAAAGAGGTGGGGGTGAATATTATTATTAAGAGTGGTCGTACTAATCATATTGAATATGTAAATAAACCCATAGGTAGGAGATTATTAGGGGGTAAATATTATTATTATTATTATTATTATTATTATTATTATTATAAAAAGCGGCAGGTTTCATTTTAGAAATATAATTAAGTAATACTCGAGAACATAAAGTTGGAATCGCTAGTAATCGCGGATCAAAATGTCGTGGTCCTGACCCTATACACACCGCCCATATATATTATGTTACATATTAATTAAAAGTATATATATATATATACACATGTTTATAAAGTATATAAACAAAAAATTACATAATTAGTAAATAATAAATGAGCCGAGCTTGAGCCCGAGTCCTTTTATACTAAACGAGTTGTGCTCAATCATTTACGGAGTCGCCTCAGTCCTTTAGAAGCGATAAGAGACTCGGGTCTCTAGTCTCTCGACCACCTCCGACACTCAAGTCAGTAATCTATTCAAAACCGTTGATGTATAAATGTGTATTATAGTATGGAGAGAGAGAGAGAGAGAGTTTTGGGGAGGAAGATAACATGCCTCATGTTGTGGAGAAATAAGTATTTATAAGTGGGAAGTGGGCTTAACCCTAATGGGTCTTTCTTAATTTTTGGGTTTATCCAAATTAGTATACATGGATTTGGCCTATCTCTTTGAACTTGGGTCACTTCTAGTATGTTAATTCTACACCTACTAGGAAATTAACCTCATTAGCTCTTAAGCTTAAATAGTTAAAAGGTTAAAAGCATCTATTGATGGACCAAGGGCGTCCCTGAAAGGTCTAGGGTCTTCATGGACCATGTGGGATTATAAAATGGGCCCCAAAAAAACTTATATTTATAAATAGCCAATAATAAAACAATAATTGTATTAACTATAAACATATGAAAAAAATGAAGCAAAATGATATATTATAAATAGTTACCCGATTACACGAACCGTGAGAGTCGCCTAGTATTTTTGTATACATTCTTGTTTTAAAAAAAATGTTTTAACTTTATATTATGTTTCTTGTAAATTATTTATCCACTTTTTTCTCTGCATATTCAGTTGTAATATTGTATTCACAGCAAAAGTTGATTTGGACTGTTATGTTTTTATGTGTATATTTCATCATTTACAGCTTTATATTGCACAACCTGTATAAAGCATCAAAAGTATGGATGAACATCTAGTACCGAGTACCGTACATCTCCCATAATTAGTCTAGTTGGTTGTATTTTTGTAATTATTTTCACAATTTGAACAAGTTGGTGCTTTGGAGTTTCTATATTGTTTACGGTTGGCATGTTACTGATTATCACTACCATTAAGAATCAATAGAAATTATGAAGAATGATTGTTTGCTTTTTAATAAAATTGTTGTGAACCTTTGGGTAGATGAATTATATGTTTATTTGAACTTGTAATAAATACGGTTAATCAAGGTAACGTCTTTGTGGTTTAGAATTTGAAGATGGAACCTCTTTATAAAACATTGAATCTTGCATATCAGACGACCCTTAATAAAAAATGAAAAAGACATGGGCTTAACTTGTCAACTCTATTAGTCTAGGGCCGTCCAAATCGCTCACCACTCAAACTCACTCGCCTTTTGCTCTAAAATTGCTCGGAAAATGCCCGCTCTTTTTTCGCTCGATTGTAAACGAGCAAAGGTCTGCTTGGTTCGGTTCGGCTCGAATATTTTTAATTTATTTTATATATAATTATATATAAACAAATATATAAATATATAGACTACACAAATAAAATATAAGTATACAATTTTATAAACTCTTTTAAATTTTTTCTATTCAGTTAATTTTATAGTTTCATTCAGTGTTGCAAAAATCACTAGTCGCTAGTCGGGCGGTGGGGTGGGGACTAGCGATTAATCGGGATTAGTCAAGATTAATCGGATCGGACTTTAATGCATAATTTTCAGTTTTATGCATAAACGCACACATTTTTATATGTAATTTTCAGTTTTATACATACACAAAACATATTTTGGCTGGAATCTCGCTTGAATCCTCTAGTTTTTGTTAAAGTCTCACGCGGAACCACTGGTTTTGGTCGGAATCTCGCCGAAACCGCTGATTTTGGTCGGAATCTTGCCGGAAACCGCCGATTTTGGCCGCATTTGACCATTGACCGATTAATTGGCCGACTAGCCCAAAATTAATCAGTGAAGTGGGGACTAGCGATTAATCCCCGATTAATCGTTGACTAGTCGGGATTTTTGCAACACTGGTTTCATTAGTTCTATTCAAGTTTTTTCAGGGTATCTGAAGTTTGTTTATATGTTCATTACATCTCACTTTAAACTTTTTTCTCCTAAAAATTTACAACATATACACGTTTGTCTAAACACTATTAATTTCTTTACAAAATATATTATTTACAGCATTCAAACTTGTCTTTTATTGACATTTTCAAAGTGAAAAATGCTCAATTAGACTTTAGCTAGTTTCGATTTTCGCTCAATTCAGCTCGAGAACAGCCCTATTTTTATGGCCATGTTTCTAATTTTTCATCCTCTACAAGTGGGCTTCTAATAATAATTTTAAAGCCCGATTATTTCAACAAATAAATAAGCAACTTTTTAATGCAAAATTTTCTTTTACACTTGTGTTTTGGGACTATTAAATATAACTTAAGGTTTGAGAAAATCTTAAACAAGTTTTTTTTTTTTTTACCTGGCCGTTAACTTATGTAGAAAAGAAAAAGGAAAGATATTCAACCTTCACTTTACTTGGCCAGCCACTTTAGTTTTAAAGTTTACTTTTGTGTAACTTGATCATAAGATGGAATGAGATAGTTTATGCACCTAAAATGGTATCAAAACGTTATGTGCTTAAAAACAGTCGATTATGGAAAGAGACAGGTCAAGACGAGTTGAATACAAAATTTAAATTAAAATGTAGCAAGTCCAAAACGATTTTAGAAACAGTTTTGACTATTAAGGAGAACACTGACTAGATCTTACAAAACCAAGCAACATATAGAAAACCAAAGTGTATTTGAACCAAGCAACACAAACAGAGTGTAATTGAACCAGGCAACATAGACAAGCGAACACGCACGGGGTAAAAAAACAAATTCAAGTTTAATAGAGTTCTTCTTCTTCTTCTTCTTCAGACCTTGTTCAACACAAACGGGTTTTTCACAATTATGGATAGAAGTCTCCGGAGATTCAGTTTTCATTTTGTTAACCAACGTGTCTTTCCATTTTACATTCAAAGATATTATCGACATAACCGATTCATCTGGGAAATCAAACAAGTTTCCGATAACCACAGGGACATCATTAGAGACTAAATCAATCTGTGTTAATCAATTGATTGTAACAGGTATGTTCCAACGATTTTTCGGTTCGATTATATAGATTTTGCGTTAGATTGTAACAGGTTCGTTTGTTTCGATTTAAGTGATTTTGTATTTGATTCCTATGATTTTAGTTAACTAATAGGATTGTCTGTATATCTTGATTTACTTTCTCCATTTTAGGTTCATGATCCTACAATAAAATTTATACTGATTTATGATTTTAGTTCTATAAATTTATTGTCTTTATAATCCACTATTTGTGTATAGTTTGACATGCCTTTTCAAAATTAGGGTTTTTTTTAATATCATAACTTTGACTTTATAATGCATCTAATGTAAGGCTGCATGTTGACTCTATTCACTATAAAACTTACCCATCGTAATTTTATTGGGTAATATTGTTTCTTAATCTTAATCATAGTCTAATTTGGGACTGTGCATGATTTCTCTTTATGAAATAGGCTAATTTATCAACTCAAAGAAAAATAACATTTAACCGTTGTATACTTAGGTGTTGCAGTTTCTTTAATTTTTACTTTGTTTGATGGATGATTCACTTAGTGTACACTTTTAAAATTATGCACTACAATTAACTCCTTTTTTTTTCCAGTAAACAAGTAAGGTTATTTTGTATATATCCCAAAATAAATATAAAATGTTTCTACAAAAGCAAATGAGAATTAATTAATAAAATTGATGTTTTCTATTTCCCAAAAAAACGTTAATTTGGAGCCATATAGTGTCCATATTATGAAGTTAATATAACAAAAAAATATGCATAATAGTTGCTTAATTATCATTACAAAAACTATATTTCACCTTAAAACTGTTATGAATCCGCTGGAAGTTAAATGTTCTAAATACTCGTAATTGATATCATTAACAAAATGAAGATGTACTTCATACAAAGCCAATTTGACACTTTAGGGGTGTAATGGTAATTCTACAAAAGTTTCATTTTCGCAAACATTTGCAACTACAATTGAATTGTCAGTGTCTTGAAATATTCCTGTAAACCTGCAATTTTATTAGACATTCTCTATATTTGTTTACTCAATTTTGTGATGTCTTTTGCAGTGTAGGACTTTGAGGTGTTGCTTTCTTAATCGAAATTCAGGCTATTTATTGGTAGCATGCTAATGACTTGGACTGATGATGAATTTAGAAAAGTAATTGAGGAAACATCCCATGTTTAGAATTCATTGAGCCCATAAAGAGCTTTTTGACATGGACATAATTTAAGTTTAAGATATATTAACAACATTTTAGTTTTATGCTTAATCACCCCAATGGTTTACTTTGGATGATCCTGAAATCGCCTCCGATCATTCTGGTTGCTGCCCAGGTTATAATAAAATCTTAACACTATTTCATCAAAATTTGTTGTATCATTTGTAAACATATGAGTGGATGGTTTTGCAATTCCATTATAATCCAACAACGAATGAACTTAGTACATATTTTTTCGGTTATTGCAGTCTTCTGGATATGGAATTAAACGAATCATGGTCTAATAAAATAAGAGATTAACATAGAGAATGATGATATATAGTTAACTTATAACAATGTTGATAGATAATAGGATGTGAAATTGTGAATGCTCTAAGCTATGACTTATTGTAGCTAAAAAGGCATCTAATATTATTTTTCAATTGTTAGAATGTGTTTTTTGCACTTACTTTTGAAGCAATGATTTCTGTCTCAACACTTAATTGGTATGCTTGCCATAACAGATGATGACAAATTTTGGATAGCTTTGTGGGAAGATGTATGGAACAAATGCAACATATCCTCATAAATTGTCAATGATTACATATTGCATGTCGATTTGAGCTTTGAAACCAATAGTTTATTTTGATTATAAGTCGTTACACAATTTGGGCCTCGAAGTTGTATATTTCAAGAAATTGTTACCATCGAGTTACTTGATCTATTTTTGGTTGAATTAGCACATGGCAATGGTCTAAGCTTGATATTAAATTTGTAAATGTTGTTTTACCATGCACATTTAAACTTTAATACACAAAAAATATATATATATATATATATATATAATATATTATATAAGTAACTATTTGATATTTTATTTACTCAACTCGTGTGTTACACGGGTCTCTAACATAGTAACTAATATAACAAACCTGCAGCCTCTGCTCCAGCCTTCTCTCTTTTATTTTTCTCATATTCTTCTCTCTCAAACTTGTAAGTCCCCATGAGACTTTTGGAAAACGGGTTAGGGTGAATAATTCTTTTCACACCCTTCTCCAAAGTCAGCACGAGCAATCCCCTCCTCATTTGAAACTCCTTTATGAAAGTACTATCAACGCTTGCTAAGATGTAAGGACTATCAACTGAGACTGTTTTCTTCATCACACATGCAAGATCATTCATGCTTCTTCTTTCCGACCCATGATCACAATGAAGGAACTTACTCATCTCCATTGCACACTTAACAACGTGTTCGGTAACAGTCGAAAACTTGGCAGACTTGGACTCGTTTTTAAGAGAAGCCAAGACACACCTATAAAAGATAACCATAAAACATAAAAATCAAAAAAGATAAAACCATTTTTATAGTTCAATACTTACTTTATTGTGTCGAGCACAACATGAAGAACCACGAACATTTGACCAACATCATCATGAAAAATGCGCACTTGTGGATCGTCAATGGATTTAGATAGCTGGTGGATATACGAAGCGTCACACAGAAAACGAACCCCTGACTCCAGCTCAAGAGCGTCCTTTTAGACGTCAAAAACTTCCTTGTCCTCGTCATGTGGCTGAATGTTTAAAGCATATTTATATATAATTAAGATTTAAGATACATAGATAAAAGATAGAATACAATAATCATATTTATACAAAAAGCGTACTCGACATCTATATTTGTGGATTTCAAAATAACACAAACCCTAAATCAAACATTCCTTCATCATCATCCAGCATCAACAATCATCCGTCACCGGCGTCGACGACGAGTGTCCGACAACTCGTCGGAAAAACGCAGCGCTGCTTCCCTTTGTTCACGGATTTTTTTTAAGCAAATTAATTTAGCAATTGGTCAATTAAACTTCGAAATTGATCAACCTAATCTTCAATTCATCCAAACAAACACATCAAGATCTTCAATTGAATCAATTTTGAACGTGAGCGTAACTGAGTTCTCCATAAGCGTATTTACGGTTTGGAATTCAATTGAGCGTTTTTTGTGTTTTGGCTATGAGCGTTTTTGTATTTGGCTGTAAGCGTTTTGTTTTTTGGCTGAGCATTTTGTGTTGTGGCTTGAGCGTGATCCTCGTTTGTTTTTGTACGATAAGGATTATTATACGATAATTTAAATCGAGTCAATTGAAGTGAGCTCACGATTGTTCATATATAGGTTAATTCAAGCCTTCAAGCCTGGGAGCCTTCTATAGTCATATCATCCATTATTTGTAGTCTTTTAAGGAGTGTTTTAAAATTTATTTAAGCCTTCAGACTTTAAGCATTGACTAGAAACTTAATAGACTTGAAAGACTGATCTATTTTTAGACGGCCCAAACATAAACTCAAGCCCATGCATGAGGTCCTTATGTTTCTTCTACGGTGTTTGTTTAAGGGGCTGTTTGTTTACATCTGAATAGAATCATTCAGATGTAAACATCTGATTTATTCAGACTTTAGACTGTTTGGTTCTAAACAGAAAAACATCTGAATGGTTAAAATTAGGTCTGAATCATTCAGACTTGTTGTTGCTGAATGGGACAGAGGTTCATTCAGATCTGACTCATTCAGATCTGAATGAACCAAACAACCCCTAAGTTGGCCCGACATGTCCCTACGAATTTAATTAACTAAAAATATATATTATAGTTAAAACTAGGGGTGTGCATGGGTCGGTTTGGGGCGGTTTTGAGCCAAACCTATAACCATAACCAATATGTCAGTTAATGGATAACCATAACCATAACCGACCCGTTATGGCGGTTTTGGTTAATCGGTTTTGTAGGTTATAGTGAGTCAGTTATGGGTCGGTTAACCGTAACCAAAACAATGTAATTGGGCCTTAAAACTTGATACTAAATATTACAAAAACAACATGACATAATCTAATAAAATATATAATCCATAATATTAATACAAAAAGTTCAAAAAATAATGAAATTATATAATCCAACAATGAAATTCAACTTAATTTGATAATAAATGTTGAACCAAAATCATCAAATGATATAATCCAACAACATGTTACGTGGAAGTTAATCCCAAACATATTAAACATATAGTTTGTTAAATAAATGGGTCGGTTCGGTTATATCGGTTTTGGAATTATCTTTAACCTAAACCGACCCGTATTTGACGGTTTTTAAAAATTCATTAAACCGACCCACTGGTTATGGTCGGTTATCGGTTAATATCGGTTCGGTTATGGTTCGGTTTAACGATTATGGTAGTTAAGTTGCTCACCCCTAGTTAAAACTATTTTTCCAATTTACTTAAAACTGTTACTATAATTGACTATTTAGACAAACAGAATATAATTGTTATGTACTATAACATTTTATAAAAAAAAATTGAACAAGGTATCTTATTAAAAGTAAAAGAGTTGAATGAATTTTAAAGGATTGCATTCAAATTGACCTATGAAAGCACGTTTGAAAGTTTACAATACCAATCAAGTCCATTTTCAATAAAATTTACATAAAAATCAATATCAATAAATAGTAATAAAGTAGTCAGCCATTGCCCTCCGTGCGTTACAACATGAGTGTGTGCATGTACAAAAAATTAAGTACTTACCAAATACCTCATAATAACTGCCACATCAGATAAACTACATTGCTTTTGTGTCCATATTCCTGTTGTTAAGTAACATGTTAAGAATCCTCACATATGGTCTAGTGATAGAAGTCTTAGGTTCTGTAACGAAGACTCAAGTTTGAATTTCACATATATTAAATTTGAGTGGATATTGGTAATGAAATATTTGAATTACGCCTTATGCAAAGATTATCAGTTTGAACACTGAGCCCACCCGGGTTTACATCCCACCGTGTGTGTAGTGACACAACGACTGTCAAGTTGCAGTCGATAGTATGGTTTCCCCGGTAACGCCCAAGGCCAAACTTTGAAGCCAGCATGGGTCCGATTAAGACAACATAGTCTGGCCAGAGTGAAGCAGGGTCAGCTCAACGAATGTTGATGCCCAAATTGAAATAAGATTTTGTGGCCTTTTCATAACAATATTCTTATTTCAATTGAACTCATGACCTATACTTTAATAGCAACAAGCCTAACACCAATTCACCACACCGATATGTTAATTTGAATTTACTTTATCCATTATAATATATCTATATATAATCTTTTTTTTGGACTTGGAGGCCTTAATTGAGGGCCTCAGGGCCTAAAGCACTAACTTGTTTTCGCTAGCCCATTGGACGGCCCTAGAATGAGATATAAGGGCTCTCTAATTTTAGAAAGTGCGGTAGCCTAAATATAAAAAAACTTGACTATCTAAAATAATTAGCATGCTAAGCTTAGAAAAACAAATTCACTAGAATTATACTTCTATTAATATTAATTTAAAAAACCCATACATTCTTGAAATGGATGTACCTTTAAGGTTTGATCAACCACTTTAAAAATATATAACTAATCAAACAGTCTCATCTCCACTCCAACTCACTTTTACTTTAGGCCCTGTGGGCCCATCTTCACCCAATATCTCACTTGGTATACTCTCCACAAATCTCTCAAATGCTTTCTTTAACTTTCCTATCATCAATTTCTTAACTTTGTTTAGCTCTTTTTCAACATCATAATCAATTTTGGGACCCCATTTCCTCATGTAATTCACCCATGGTGGTTCAACCACCGCGTTCGCCATGTACTCCGTCGCAACCACCACCGCCCCTACTCCCGTATCCATCACCTTGTCGCTTTTGTCCGTGTCGTCTCTAACACCAATATCCACCCCTTCGGAACCAAGCAAAACACACCCGGGCTTTGGGTATGACGCGTGTCCATGCAATGAGGCGTAAACAGCCGGTTTATTACCCGTGTGGTATTCTAGACCCGAAGCGCTAACCCATTTACCCCAACTATGTTGTGAAAAAAATACACTATTTAACTCCCCATTAAAATTACTAATTCTTAAAGTAACATGTTCCCAGTCACCTACATGTTCACCCAACTTTCCTAACGAGACATTAATAAATTCCACTTTTGCCCTTGCTCCTCCGTTAAAAGGGTAGAAAACCCAAATGGCAATATCGGTAAATAATCCGCCCGAAACGGGTTTAACATGGAAATAAGCACAAGCATCTTGTAAATCCCCTTGCTTGACTCTATCTTTACTTGAACCATCAAGTGGAAGGTCTAGCCAATATGTCTCATCGTCCGAACCACCTTGTGGAATGTTCGAGCCGTTTCTTTCAACTAGATTCGGTTTGGACTCGTTTCCTTTGTGGTACACCAAGGCCCCGTTTTGGAAAAACCAATCGACCGATGAAGGGAGGTAGGGTTCATCCGGATGAAAATAAATAACCGGAGAATAAACTTTAATCAATGCTTCAATTTGGTCCAAATTCGGCATCGAATTTGGACCATTACCCTTCAAAATACCAATACTTTCATTTCCAACCCGAAAACCACCAACCGAATGGTAAACATTCAACCCATTAATATCAAAAACTTTCTCATTTCCCAAACCAACCGTCGTATTTGGTGTGTCCGTGAAGTCAGCACGGACACACCCAACCTTATTAACATCTGGCTTGACAGACGAGCCAGTTATTATGTACCCGACGGCTTTGTAGCCGTCGGGTGCAACAGGGAGCCAAACATAACCTTCACCATCTTTTTCAATATCTAAAGACTCGCTACTCCACACAAGAGTGTAATCAATTGGTGGTCTAAGAGTGGGATTTGTAACATTGTTTGATACATCTTTGGCCACAATAACATGCCCAAAAAGTGGAATATTATTTGATTGTGCATAACATCCTAAACTAGAAAACCCTTGTGGGATTGAACTCGGGTCGTAGAATGATGCCCCAAGATTATCGGGTCCTCCTTCATTTGTGGACCATATTTTGGTGAATGTTGTTACTTGACTCACTTGTAACCCTCCCAAATCTATGGTTCCACTAGCAAAACTTCCACCTAAAACCAAAATATGAACATATAATACTAGTATAATATATAATATATAACATATAATATACATGTATGTTTCAGAACCAAAAATATGTTGAGAACTGTAATATGTGTTTATACGTAGTTTAATTTTTTGAATGTGATACATAAAACGGTACCTGGAGGCCATTTGGGCAGAGGAGAAGGAAGCTGGAAGGTGTCCAGTGGGTCGGCCAATGTCGATCCATTGAAGTTGATGAGGAACAAGAAGAAGATGATAGTGTTGATTGAGAAGATATGCATGTTTGAAAGGAAAAAGATTTGGTGAACAACAAATGACCCTTGTGTCAATCATAATATTATTAGAAGAAACAAAGGCCAATTACAAAAGGTGTATGGGCCTTTATTTATGTATTTCTTTTAGCATATTTAGTTTATAATATTATTTTGGTAATATTTAATTAAGAAAATATATATTTTATAAGTAAGACCATATTTTATGTTGCCTCGTGGCCTGTCAGTAAATTGTGTCTTTTGTTGTTACATCCGATAATCTCGTGGCGAACTAGTGATGCACGTGAACGTCATATACCTATTGACCAAATTATCTTTTACATGTTATTAAAATTCTCGTGGAACCAATATTTTGACTGTTTTTAATAGAACCTTAAATCGAACTTTAATTAGTAAATAACTGGTGAAACCAATATTTCGACTGTTTTTATAGAACCATAAATCGAACATTAATTAGTAAATAATTCTTATTTCGACTGTTTTTATAGAAACATAAATCGAACATTAATTAGTAAATAATTCTTAAATTGTATGGTCAATTTTTTAGTTGCACGAATATGTTCTTCTGGTTAGTGTTCGTATGCATATGCATATATTTTTAATGAAATATTTATACGAATGAATATGAAGAAACATAAGAAAACAAAAACGAAAATTATATATAATTTAAGTTAACTACTTTTTGTTGTAACTTTTATATATATATATATATTAAGTTAGGAACTCATGTAATAGATAGAGCTGAAATGAAAAAATACGAGAAAAAAACATTTAACTAATTCACTTATTTTCTTAACTCAAGAATAAGAGTTGTTTGAATGTACTTATTGTTTTCTAAATCAATCAAACTTTTTTAAAGGAAACAGTGCTTTTAAAAGGTGAGTGATAACCTATTTAAGATGACAATATTTTCCACTTAAAGCGATTTAATTTTAAAATATTGATTCAAATGATTAAATTTGCACGATTTTAGTAGTGATTTTCTTGTCATGTGAGGCGATTAGGCAAATAATTTTCTATAATACATTAAAGATAATTAGCCCTTTTTTGAATATACCACCCATTACCCTTTTTTTCCTTTTTAATTTATTTTATCTTGTACTATTTTAATAATATAGTTGTTTTGGACAAAAATCTGTTAAGGATTGTATCCAAATCTGTTATGTGAGGTTTAGTGCTAAAGTGATAACAGCGATTATATGAACGAAATAGAGATGAACACCGCGATTTGATCACGAGGGAAAAAACCCCTAACCAAGATAGTCTTACTTCGGTCAAAACTTATCGAGGTAATCTTTGAAGAAATGACGTCGGTCAAGGATTAATAAACTAATCTTTGGTCAAGTCACTTCACTCAAGGATCAACAAGGTAACCTTTGGTCGATGAGTACATGATTATCGTGGTCTCCGGCACAAAAAATCCTCAGACGGTGAAAACTATCACCGTCGATTATATTGATAAATAAAAGGGGGTTAGAAGTGTCTGTGGAGTATATGATCGATATTACAATATAAACTAGTGTATAGAGAGAATTATTGAATCTGCTCTAGTGTGTGTGAGAGTACAACTGTCTTTTCTATTCGATCATCACTCGATTAAATATGAAAATATCAATAACAACATTTCCTATCTATCCGGAAGTTTTCCACCTAGCCGCTCCACGACCTTTGACCACGTGCCAATTGCCACCCAGTAGCGAAATAAGCAGAAGAATGAGTCACACGGCTGTTGATGATATTTAAGCTTCAATCTTCTAGAGAGTTCGTCCATAATCAGCTATGTTGAATTAGGATCCTATATCCATGTTCCAGCTATAGAATGTCCCGTGAGGATAACTCGTACAAGTACGTCTTAAAGTTGCTATACCTGTCTAACACATCACCATACTAAACGCAATCATTAGTAAACAAACAATACCGAGAATCATTGATCATTTATATCCTGACATAC
Organism: Bidens hawaiensis; assembly: GCF_021521415.1. Classification (NCBI taxonomy): domain Eukaryota; kingdom Viridiplantae; phylum Streptophyta; class Magnoliopsida; order Asterales; family Asteraceae; genus Bidens; species Bidens hawaiensis. Next base: position 279,969 of record NW_027492781.1, read on the forward strand.
ATTTCAAGGATAAACTATCCATAAAACAGTTAGGGATAAAGGATCCTTAGTATAAAAATCGTGGCTTAACAATAGTATTTTCGCATGATTTGAGTTGAATGTACATGTTTGCAAAAAAGTTTAATGAGTCGAACCACCAAAGGGATCAAGTCATAAACAATCTGTGTCACAACTTCGCTTTTAGATATGGCGAGTAGCGACCGATCGTTTAGTTGTTAAAATAAGTAACAAAATAATCTAGGCCGCAAAACCTATTTGCGGCAAGATAATTGTGCCAGTCATGATCGGTCACAAATGAACGTTAGCAATGGTACTGTAACTATTTTTGCCACCAGTCGGCTACAAATGACTTAGGCAATCGATTTGTAACTATTTTGATAGTCATAGTTGGTCGTGAATGAATTTTAAGAGTCACAATCCAAGTTGGTAGCAAATTATTTAATTTTTGAAGTTAGTTACATTTTGATAAAAAGTAAATTTGATTACCAAACATAATAATGTGCTAGTTTTTTAAGATCTTTGATAAAAATGAATATGCGGTACCTTTTGTGATACTCAGAATAATATGAAAATAGAACTTAAATAAAAATGAATATGTCTATGGGATCCTATGCAGATATAGTTAAACAAAAATATTTAAAATAATATGGAAAAGGAGAAAATGGATGTTTCTAAATAATAATATAATATACGACGAAAAAATCATTAGATTTTGGAGATTTTGGATTGGTAACTTTTCTTTTAGCTCTGCACAACTCCTTATTTTGCAACAAGTAATAACTCTTAACAAACAAAATAATTTTACTAATTAAAAGTAGTTCATTTGAGGATGCCTAGTTAACTAGTTGGTTAAAGTGTTACTAAATAATACCAAAATATTTCTCATGCTCGAAAATGAAACTAAGCAAGTCAGCTCGAAACAAAACACGATTATAAGAGCGTTCGAGGTAGGCTTAATGTCTCCGACAAAAATAAATATATGGGTCGAGTTCAGCTTCACCGGTTTAACACTTTAACCTATCAACGTGAAATCTTTCAACCTATCAATTTGACACCATTGACTCATGTAAGAACTTCCCGTCTAACTTGCACCTTTCAATCAAATTCTAAACACACTGGTAGTGTCTGGAAACTATTTTCACTTATTTTTGTCAAGGCAAGGGATTCTCCCACACCACCCTGGATCTTCATACACCATTTTTTGTCCTATACGGCTCGTATAGGGATATACGGTCATATAGGACCTGAATCGTGTCAGAGGTCGTCTGTCATCGTTTATTGTGCCTCGTATAGGCATATACGGGTTGTATAGGCCTATACGGCCGGTCGTATAGGCCTATACGGCCGTATAGACACTTTTTTTTTAAAAAAAAATGATGACCATATATACAATATATGTGATTTATACGGGTCGTATTTGGCTCGTTTATAGACACTTTTTTAAAAAAAATGATGACCATATATACAATATATGTGATTTATATGGGTCGTATTTGGTTCATTTATCTTAACGGGTTTAAATGTTGAGCTCAAACTTAGCTTGTCAAAAGCTCAAGACTGTCTAGACATATTTGTTGCTTACATATAATAAAAATTTGAGGTTTTTTTAACATCTAGTTAACATACATTAAAATAAAAATGCACCCCAAAATTTGAGGTTTTTTTAAATCGTTTTCCGGCAGTGATTAAGATAGTCTGAATGTTTCTGCAAATGTTTTCTATACAGTCGTATAGCCCTATACGACCGTATAGCTTTTATTTTCTATACGGTCGTATAGCCCTATACGATTGTATAGCTTTTATGGTTTTGTCTGAATGCAATACGAGACATTTAATGCCTATACGGTCGTATAGGCCGCAAAAAGCTGTTTTTTTTGTCCCATTGTCAGGCATGTGTACCCAATACGACCGTATAGGCCTATACGAGCCGTATATGCATGTGGGGGTGGTGTGGAAGGATCACATCCCTTTTGCCAATCATAGGTACAGTTTCTACAATTATTAATTTTGGTTTTTATGTGACGTGGTTTTGTACTAATGGGTTCAAATCTTTTTCAATCTTTTAAAAAAATACATTGATCATTGTAAGATATTTTTAATTAAAAAAAAAGATGTTTAAAGTTATCAAATGTGCCTATTTAATACGATTGAATAAGTTGTGTGGTTTATTTGAATTTATTAATGTTTATTTTTCATTTATATTGTCAAAAAGATAAACTGTAGAATTCCAATCATATTCCAAGTCACAATCAATTTCTATCTTTATACTGTTGGTTGTCACCAAAAGAAGTAAAGAAAAATACTTACTTTATAAAAGAACTAAAGTTGTAGCTTCCAATACAATGCAACAATAACATCTTAATATGTTAACATTAGGACATCTTGTGTCTAAAAGTTAGCACACAACTTTATCTACATTACATAACATATTTTAGGATCATATCATTTTGTAACATTTTTTTAGAACTGCACGCTTATATCAAGAAAACTAGCCAGAGGCTAGACCCCAACCAAGAACAATTATAACAGCAGAAAGTAGCCAAAGGAAAAAGATATACAACCCACTAACCAAGGCTAAAACAATCAAATAAACACCAGTACTGCCATTCTAGAGCATGTGCCTTAGCCCGATGTTTAATCCAAGTGTATGAGCTAACTTTAATATTTTCCAGAATCTTTTCCACTCCGATAAAATCGCCCCTGAATAATTTGGCGTTTCTAGCTTTCCACAACTAGAAAGAACAACTGCGTAAATTGCGTTTCTTAGCTTTTTGTGCATGGTACCAGCAAACGGGATTGATATCAATTGGTTAAGCGAGTTGCACTCGGTCGTCTTCTGCCCGGTCCACTCTTGGATGCCTAACCAAACTCGTCTCGCCACGATACAATCAAAGAACAGATGACCGAAATCCTCAATCGAACTACCACAAGATTTACACAAAGAGTCTGGTAATGGCACTCCCCTCCTAGACAACGCCTCCATTGTCGGGATTTTATTCATAACCGCACGCCAAACAAAAGCGTTGACTTTGATTGGAGCCCACTTCAACCAGTTATGAACGTACGTTTCTTGCCCAAACATTTGAACTTCAATGTCCCTTCTCAACCCCTTAGTAGAAAAATTGCCTGCGTTATCCCCGGCCCAAACCCATCTGCCAACCTCAAACGAATCACCTGCTGGATACGACTCCAACAGTGATGTAATAAAAGTTGCTCTCCCGAATTTAACCCTCTTTTCCATTCCCAACTTGGGTTACCTCCCCCATGAGCTAAATTTACCCTATCCTCGATGGAGCAAAATTTACGTGTCTCCAAAGCGAACACGGTCGGGAAGAGATTTTTAAGACTATCCTCCATGCCCCAGTGATCTATCCAAAAATAATGTGCATTGCCTCTTCCAATATGTGGCAGAAAATAGCCCTCAACATCCACCGAAAAGACCGCCAAATCGTCTACCACTTTCGAAATATTTTTCCATGCCCCCGGAATGGCAGCCTTCATCGGAATGGATTTCCACATCCTAACGCCACAATGGATTGCAAAGACGACCCGAGCCCATAACCTATCCTTTTCCGTTCGAAACCGCCAACGCCATTTAGAAAGAAGCGCTAGGTTGGCCGCTTTAATACTCCCGACACCGCAACCCCCCAAATCTTTGGGAGCAAGGACTTTATCCCAAGCTATCTTTAAGTTTACCCGGTTAGCTTTCCATAAGAACAACCGCCTCACCCTTTCAAGATGCTCGATAACAGCCAAAGGAGCTCTAAATAAAGAGAGGTAATATATTGGGAGGCTCCCTCGCAAAGAGTCAATCTACTACCCCCAAAAGAAAGCCAAGAAGACAACCTGGCCTTTACTTTATCAACCACCCCATTCCAGTTTCTAACTAGATTCATATTGGATCCAACCAGATAAACGAACGGGAATACACCTGGTTGACAGTTAAGGATTGCAGCCACTTCTAGAGCATCCACACCAACTCCATAAACTTTACTTTTCTCGAAATTGACATTTAGACCAGAGGAAAGATAGAAGCATCTAAGTATACGAGAGATATTTTGGAAATTAGAGACCGACCATTCTGCCATAAACATAACATCATCCGCAAAGAACAAATGCGATAAGACTGGACCATCTTTAGGCAACCTTAGACCTTGAATAAGACCGATCAAAGTGGCAACATGTAAAGCTTCCATTGCTATAATAAATAGGATTGGATCCCCTTGTCTAATCCCTCTATGCACGTCGAATTCCCGAGTGGGGGAGCCATTCACGAGAATCGAGGAACGAGACGAAGATAGACAACCCGAGATCCATTTTCTCCAAAGTGACAGGAACCCCATTTGACCCATGACAGAATCAAGAAACCCCCAATTCAACGTGTCGTAGGCTTTCTCAAAGTCTACTTTAAAAAATAATGCTTGTTTATTCGAGTGTTTAAGCCACGCATACACCTCGTTTATCACCAACACCCCATCAAAAATGTTCCTACCAGCAATGAACGCCGATTGCTCTTCACTAATAACCGAGCCAATGATACTTTTCAAACAATTGGCAAGAATCTTAGCAACCACTTTGTATAAACAGCCGACAAGATTAATAGGCCTAAAATCAGCAAGGTTAAGAGGATCTTTAATTTTAGGGGCCAGACTAACAAACGAGGAGTTACAACCTCGATTAAAATTACCACCAGCATGAAATTCTTCTAAGAGCTTAAAAAAATCGACCTTTATGTCGTCCCAGAAATGCTTCACAAACCGTAGAGAAAAATCATCCGGGCCCGGAGCCTTATCACTACCACAATCCCAGACAGCCTCCTTGATTTCTTTTTCCAGAAACGGTGCTACAAGTGAGCTCGATTCCTCAGTCGACAACCTTTTAAACCCACTACTAACAAACGCCGGTCTCCTTCTAAGAGGCTCTTTAAACTTAATTTTGAAGCTTTCAAAAACTTCTTTTTTTAAAGAATCTGGATTAGAAGTCCAAGCCCCATTGAAAGACAGGCCATTGATTCTCCCTTTCTTCAAATTATTCTTAATAATCCCGTGAAAAAATCTAGAGTTCTCGTCCCCTTCAACATCCCATTTCAACCGAGACTTTCGTTTTAAGTCCGATAAATTTTCCCTTTCAATGTCATTCACTAATTTTTTCCACTGAAGCCTTTGATTTAGTTCATGATGATTCAACCGTCTCACTTCTGCCGCTAGCTCCAAGGCATCAATTTTACTCTTCAGAATCGAGACAGAATTGGATTTTAAATCCCTTTGAATATTGATCCACAACTTGATTTTTTCTTTGACACACTTTAACACACGGGCTAGCCTAACATCAGCCGGGGCGTCCGGGGAATTCGCCCGACCCAAGGCAATAGCCATTTTCACCACCTCTTCGAAACCAGGCATACCAAGCCAAGATGAGAAGAAGCGGAAAGGAACCGGCCCGAAGTTCACAACTTTTGTGAGTAAAGTGATAGCAGAGTGGTCCGACACTACCCGAGGGTGAGCCATTACAATCGCGTGGGGCCATCTGCTCATAAACGAAGGGCAAACAAGAAATCTGTCAATCTTACTCAGATTATGCCCTGAGTCCGACATATACGTGAATCTGCGGCCACCCATGTTAAATTCAGATAAATTCGCGTTATCGATAAAATCATTAAAATTTGTAACATATCACCCAATCTTGTATCCTACTAAAAATACATATACTTATGAACTTATCTCAAAGTTTCATATTAAAAAACTATTGTGTTTTCAACTATTCGATTTTCTTAAATAAAACAATGAAAAAAATATATATCTCTACTTTGTTCTCAAATCTGCAAACTTCGTGAGTTTTTGAGTTTGCTATAATTTATAAACTTACACGACTCCTCCATTGCATTCGTAGTATAATTTTATAACGACGAGTGTGAACAACTGAGAGAAAATATAAATATATTTTATGTTGTAAGCATGATTGAAAAAGAAGGTATGCTTTCAGCTTTTAATAGGTTTAAATATGACTCTTGTAAATCATCGAGACCGGTATATTGTTGAATTATATTTGTATTCTTGCATACAATGATAAACTTGGATAGAATGAATCTAATCGATTAATGAACACCACATAGGGGGGAAGGAATAGAAGTCTCTAGTAATATGAGTATGCATTTATCCTTACAAATCATGAGCATATATATGCATTATTATTTTATTTTATTTAATAATATTTACATATTTTAAATATATGAAAAAAAAAATCATGAGTCTTGATTTTTGAAAGTAAGTTACGTAGAAGGGGAAAATTTAATTATCTTAGATGACAAATTCTGGTAGTCGATTGCCTCAAATGATCACTTTAGTAAAGCACATTACCTTTTTTGTCACATTATTTAGCTTATTAGTGTTGTTGAATAGCCATTGACCTTCTGGCACAATGGCATGGGAGTGATGGTTAAGACTTGGGATCCTTGAGATCTCAGGTTCAAAACCTGACTCAATGGGGTTTTCTCACAGTGGTGAGTTTTCTCCTTGATGGTGTTCTTGAGTGAGTCAGGCCTGGAGCGTCAAAATCAGTATGGACGGTTGATATCCCGTCTCAGAAAGGCTCACTCAAGTATTGACGGTGGATCCAAACGCTATTAAAAAAAAGAGTTGTTGAAGACTCTTATCATTCCTTATCCATCAAATACATCAGCATGTCTTTGAATAACAAGTCTCACTTTCTTTTGTATAGCGGAACTTGCGATCAACTTGCGGGCTTCAAAATATCCCGCAAAGAGCAAGCATAGATGGGATGAATTTTGCGTCAAAGAACAACATTTTGCTAGACAGAGATAAATAAGTGTTATGTAGTTTTTGGATTTTCCCAACAAATCAGGCATAACGACAATTAATATGTACATTTAATTTTGTATATTGGTTTTTAATACTTTTAATTTTCACTTGTTAGATAATAACACTTTTAACTTTCGATTTGTTACCCACTAGTCATAACTTTCACCATATTTGTTTCTGGTATTTCCAAACTTAGCACCTTAACTCCGTTAGTTTTCTTGCTGACATAAAATTTTTTATTAATAAAAAGTAAGACGTGGGTCCCACCTTTCTTTAAGATATTATATCTTCATCCACCTTCAACAATTCAAAACCCAGGATCTCGAAAAGCCGACACCATTCCATCGTGCACCATTCACCGCCACCACTCCACTGCCCAAAGCAACCACAATCTCCACCTACCGCCTGTCACACCCCGACCAAAGGCGGCGGAACATGCCGAGGTGTAACGATTGCCCATAAGCGCATGATACTATTTAAAGCGACAATATTTAACAAACTCATTTCATTTCACAACATCGAAAATGTAACATAACCAAATATTCATATGTCAAATACAACAAAATATAGCAAAATATAGCAAATCAAATATTGTTCATTTTTGCTAATATCCTAAAGGTATTTGTGTCATTTTCTTCACCTAACTCCATAATCAACCTAGATGCAAACCTGTAACATTTCATGAAATAAAGTTGTCAACACAAAAGTTGGTGAGCAATTCATAAGTTTAAACAATAGATATATAGTATGAAAAGCCACAAAACTAGTATACAAAACCATAAATAATAGCTATAAACTTGGATAAATTGACAATCGCTAATAGAATTACGTTAGCGCAACCTAGCTACAAGGGATTGCCAAGTAGTCTAGGATTTAATAGAATATCGTTAATTGCATTGCGTTAACGACACCTTGCTACAAGGGGATGCCAAGTAGTCTAGGATTTATAGATTCCACCAACCGAAAGCGATAAACACATAGGCATATAAGCATAGAACACCAAATCGAGCAATTATTCAAGTAAAGTATACAACAACGTTTGTGGTTTAAGACTCAAGTATAAAGCATTTGATTTGAATAAGTATGAAATGTCACCCCAAAACAAAAGATAGAAAACGGGGTATGAAGTTACTCACGTTCAAGTATAAAACTTGATCGGTAAAAGATGAATGACCGGATGGATGAAGTTTAACGAGCAAGGCCTAAATGACAATAAAATCTTGGATTTAGAATGGTTGTCTTGAAGATCTTTAAATAAAATAATTGTTGCAAAAAGTAAACAACTAAAGTTCAAGGTTTAAAATGTAACTATTTAAGAATTTATAATAACAATCCTTTAAAAATGTAAGTTTGCTCGAAACCGGATTAAAGTTTCTAACCTTAATATTTACTTAACCAATGTTAAGTAATAAGGTGGGAAAAATGCTAAAATGCAGTTCCTTTGGGACAAAGATACTAAAACGGGTTTTTAACGAGTGTTCGGGTTGTCGATTCGGGTCTTGACAAATGGTCAAACCCAAAGTCAACTTTCCAACATATTAATTGTTATGAGACAACTCATTAAAATATACTAACACTTAACCAAGTATGTAGATCTATTGTTTAGAACTAACAACGCACGTTAAGCGAGTGTTCGGTTTTGTCGGTCCAAACTATGTGATGAGATCAAGTTGGATCCAACAATTCCAAGTACTTAAGAAAATAATTAAAATCAGTTTGTAAACTATTTTTAAAGAAATATACAAGTCTTGATAGCTAAAAACACACTTGTGAGTCTTAAGCGAGTAAAAGTCGGTATAGTTCGGTCTCCATCTCACAAATAGTTCATAGATGGTTTCTACATGCCCAAATATCATAGAACTTGTATATTGGTTTATAAATGAAGAAAACTTAAATTTTATAACTAAAAAGTTAATTACAAGTCTTTTAAGCAAAAGTTTCGGTTTGGTTCGAATTCCATCTCCCAACGAGTTCATAGATGGATTCCATATGCTTAATATTAAAGAACTTGTAAAAATGATTTTTGAAACTCAAATCTAGCAATAAACATGTTTAAACAACTATTTTAACAAAACTAGTAAACAAAAGTTTGGTTTCCGGTTTGGACTAGTTTCAGTTAAACCGAGGTTAGTCTTATACAAACCGAAGAAACACGGATCCACTCCACAGGTATGGGTCCTGGATCCAATGAGCCCCAGGGTACAATACAATAACTACTAACACAATATGAGTGAGGCTCCCTAAAGTCCAGTGACCGGAACCTGCGAAACGAACACCGTGAGTCTCGTTACAGGAAGGACGAGAGGGGGGTCTTCCTGTAACCACCCTCCGGCGTGAGAATCAGTAACGTTCGTAATGAAGAAAGTACTGAAGTACAGAGACTAAGTGTAGTCAGAATATATGTGGGTGAATGAATACCTCATACAATTTGATAAGGTATTTATAGCCGAATGATGAAGGAAGGATGATTGGGGCAGCTGTCCTCTTCTAGAAGATCTCTGATAACCGTCTGGACACGTGTCCTCTTGTGATAGGTTGAGCTATACGTCTCATGTGTATGGGTATAACAACCTGGACATGCGTCACCAAATGATAGGACGGATTGCACCCTGGCCATGTGCACGGTTATAACAACCTGGCCAGGTGTCCTTTATTCATTGGTTAATATGTTATGTGTTTCCCAAGTTAGAATCGTAAACCTTCTTCTAGAGAATACTTGAGTGATGACAGCTGTCCTACTAGCATTGCCTTCCGGTTGTTTAGGCGGACAGATGTCTTGTCCTGCGGATGACTTTTGAGGATGCCAGGATGCTTCAGCGTGTGTTATGAGGACGTTCCTCCTCATTCGTGACGTGCGGGTGACCTGAGTGTCCCGCGGGTGGTTTATAAGAGGGTTCTCTATGACCCACTGGTAGTATTTAAGGGTATTTGGGTCTTTTTGGTACCCTACCTCTACAAGTCCCCCCAGTCCAGTGTTTCTTCCACGTGAAGTCTTTGTGCGGGTGGAATTCTGGACTTAATGTATGTTGGGGATTTTTGTTGTTCGGAGGTTAGGTAAAAAATATCTTTTGTTGTATGGATAATCATGAAAAGGGGACAAGTTGACCACTCGCAGGCGCGTGAACAGATGATGGAACGTTTTTGACGGCTGTCACTGTACCCGATTGTGCAGTTTTTTCTCTTTTTCGAATTTCCCGCCTGACGTGTAAGTCACTGGTTGGGTAATGTTTTTCTCTTTCTACTGTTCATGTCCCATCGCATTAATTGCGATGAGTATAAATAGGGAGAGGCTTCTTCTTTTTGAAGTTTTATCACTCTTTTCGTCTGATTATCTTCTTAATTCTTTTTTAACTTTCCATATATCTTCCTTTCAATCCATTATAATGTCGAACGCACAGACTGAAGTTGATGAGATAGAAATTGCATGGGACTATTCAGAGTATGAAAAATTGCTGGAAACGTATGGTATTCCACCCGAGTGGGAACCAGAGTTTCCTTCCATTGGATCTATAGCCAGTTTCCCACCGCCTGGGAAAATGGCTTTGTATGCCGATTATTTTGTTCATGGGAATTTTCGTCTTCCTATAACAAAATTTTTAGAGAGAATTCTGACCGCTTATGGAATTCATTTATCTCAACTACACCCGCGTGCTATGATGCGAATTCTCCATTATGAATTTGTATGTATAGCACGTGATATGGTTCTCCACATAGATCGATTTCCAGTGTTTTACCGTCTTACTAACCGTAATGGTTGGTATACATGTCAAGGGTTTTCTGATCGAAGCCTTGGGTATGAAGTTGAAAAGTTGTCCGTCGACTGGCGTAACAAGTTTTACTGGATATCTGAGGATGTGGTGCCCCTTGCCATGATTCACCGTCCAGTGAATGCAGCTCTTCGGGACGTTGTCATATCCGCTCATGAGGGTCGTGAATGGTATCGTGTACTTACATGGAGCCCTCACCTATGCGTGCTTTACCGGAAGAAGCTTTGGTGTGGGCGGGCATGAGCCGGTTGTGGCCGACGGAGTTTATGGAACCCATTTTTGCAGATCTGCATGAACGTAAGTTTCTTTGTACTGTCTCTTCTCTTTTTTAAATATTCTGATGATTAAGTTTCTATCTTTTCAGGTCGAAGCTACATGTTCAATGTTCTTTTTGGAGACAGGGGTTGTGTCCGCAAGAGTATCCGCGAGGCTGGGAACCAACCCATACTTGACAAGACTAAGTCTCAATTTTTGTTTCCTAAGAAGGTTCGGGCTGAACCTGTAATTTCCAACGCCACCTTTGAAACATGTGCGTATGTTCTAAACCCTCCTCCTCTTACTGCCGTTACTTCCGACGGAACGATTGCCATCTTATCATCAAGTGATGATGATGGAGATGTTTCTCAGTTTTCCGCTTCGAAAGAGGAAGAAAACTCTGATGAGGGTGCTTCTGAATTTTCCTCTGTCTCGTCTTTGTTAGCAGAATTGGAGAGAAAGAGAGCTTTTGTAGCTTCTCAGATGGATCGCCCAAATGTGAAGGCTGCGGATACTGAGGTGGGGCCATCGAAGAAAAAACGGAAAGTGCACCATCCTAAGAAGCCGCATTACAGCCTTGCTGACCGCATTGACACTGTTGAAGGTACGTATAACTTTGGTGTTACACTGTAATTTTTTTTATGAGTGTTTTAGCTAAGTACAACTTTGTTGTGTAGATCCGTTGATCTTTAGTGAGGATATTTCGGAGAGGCTATCTACACCAACTCCCCAAACTAAAAAACCACCACCCCCTTCTCCTAAGGAAGATGCTGAGACTGAGTTGACTACTCCGCCGAGTGGCCCTAATGTAGAGCCTTCAACTGAAACTGTTGCGGGAGATAGGGTGCCAACTCCGCCAGCTGATATTTCAACGGAGGAAGCTAATATCTAGTCAAAAACTGATACTCGCTTCGACTATCTGTTCAGGCTGGGGGTGGTACTGGTGGTCAGCAGGACAGTCCTGCTGTTAATGAAGAAAATGTTAGAAATGTGGAGTCTCCTCCTCCACAACAACCTTTTTCAACCCCAGCTCGCCTTAAACCTTCAGGTTCCCGTTATTACGGTGATACAGGCTTGGGAGACAAACATGAGCTGTTTGTTCCTCCATGGGGTATTACTAACGTATCCCGGTTTTCCCAAGCTAGGACTTGAATGGATTTCGTTGAACATTGTACACCACCCGCTGAGATGGCATATCAAAGTTACCTTTCCCGCCATGATCTTCACACAAATGTGGTTTATCATCTGGCTAATGCTTTGGCTGGTAGCCAGGAAGTCTTAAGTGAATGGCGTACTTTAAGTGGGAAAGTGGAGGAAGCTCATCGGGCAACTGAGGTTGCGAAGAAGGAGGCTGAGGAGCATCGCCTTGCTGCCCAAACCGCCAAATGGAAACAATCTGATGCGAAAATCGCCCTGAAGGCCGAGCAAGATCGTAATGCTGATGCGGCGCGTCGATGGAAAGAAGCTTGTGAAAAGCAAAATTCCTTTCTTGAGGCTGCTCGAGCTAAAACTCAGAGGGAAAGAGATGAATTGGCTCGTGCTCAAGAAGCTAATTCTTCATTAGAGAATCAAGTGGCCCTACAAGGCGAACGGATTCATGACCTTGAAGCGGAGCTAAAGTTGCAGAAGGAGCAGGCCAGACTTAAGGATCAAAGTGCTGCTGAAATTCAGACTGCTTATGATTCTCTCCTTCAAGCCCATGAGGAAGCTACTGCGGAAGCTAAGGAGTTCCGAGCGCGGGCGGAACGTGCGGAACAGGACCGCCAATGGTTCCTTACTCGAGGCGTTGATGCTGTAAGTTAATCTTTATTACTTGTTATTTTACTTTCACTTTTTGATACTGGGAACTTATGTTTTCGTCTTAATAGGTTGTCCGCCATATCTAAAGAGGTAAGGAGCTGAATGACAGCTTTGCCAATGCGATGGCTGCTTCTTTCTCACTTGGGCGTGTTGTGGGCTTTCATGAAGGGATGAAGTACGCCCAGAGTAACCGCACATTCAAAGATCATCCGCTCTATGGCGTAAACGTCAAACAAGGTCGTGTCAACCGGGTTAAGGAACATGACACTTTAGTCTTCCCCTTACAAGATGTGCTTCCAGAATTCGCTTCCGCATATGACGGCGTACAACTTTTGAAGACTTATCTTGGGGAAGACTCTGAGGATGACTCTTCCGAAGACACGTCGTTGAAGGCTCCGGAAGGCCCATCGGCTTCAAATCCTTAGGATAAGCTTAGATGTTTTGTATCTTGTAAATTTTTCTTTTCCTTCTTGTAATTACTTTTTGGATAATTAATGAGGAAGGTTTCTTTTGTCTTTTGTGGATATTATATTCTTTTGATGAAAATATATTTAGGAAATGTTTTTGATATTTTATATCTCTTGAGAAGATATTTCTGAAATCTTCGACTTTTTGAAGTATTTGAAAGTTTGGATAACTATGATGACGTGGCAGAGAGAGAAACTTATTGAGGACAACTGATAAGACGTTCATGACACCTTTGACAGCTTGTTTTCATCATCTTGAATTTCCCGCCTGACGTGTCTGTCATTTGGCGGTCCGCGGTTTCTCTCTCTTCTAGCAATTTATGAATCGCATTAATTGTGATGGGTATAAATACAACCCTTGTGGTTTCCATTTAAACTTTATCACTTTCATATTTCTTCAAACACTTGAGGCCTTTTAACCTTCTCCAAAATTTCTTCGTCTTTCTGAGATTTCTTTTAACCTTTCTGATATAGAAATGGCTAAAGAGAAAAAGAGTACCCCTTCTATCGGTGAACTTACCGTCTGCCTTAAGGAAGAAGATTATAATGACGTCGTCAACGTGTACGGATTGGCGACGGAGTGGGAGCCGGAACGTCCTGCTAGTGGTTCTATTGCCACTAGCCCTCCTCCGAATTAAATGGCTGTATACGTAGACCATTTCACAACGGGGAACTTCCGGATTCCAGTTACTAAGTTTGTCCAATCGATCTTGACATCTTACGGAATTCATCTTTCACAGATCCATCCCTTCGGGATGTTGAGGGTTCGACACTTCGAATTCTGTTGCCAAACTCATTACCTTGAACCCACCGTTGGCATGTTTGCCGTTTTTTACAAAATGACATTTCGCGATGGGTGGTACAGTTTTGCAACCATCGAGAAGAGGATCATAGGCACGGAGTGGCTCCGTGGCCTTCATGGTTGGAAGCCAAAGTTTTTCTGGATCCGGAAGGACGTTATCCCTTTCCGGATGACTAAACGCAAGGCGGACACTCCTCCGCCTGTTGTTCCTGCGGTCGCTCATGAAGGTCTTTCATGGTTTAAGACCCTGATGTCTACTCCTTCTCCCGTGCGTCCTATTCACGAAGGCGCAATGGTGAGTGCAAAGATGAGTCGATTGTGGCCATTCCCCACATTGGAGCCATATTATGAGAAAACTGATAAGAGTGAGTTTGTTTATAGCCTCCGTCTCTTTCTTAATATGAATAATTTCTGACTTTACATATTTGTGCAGGTGAAGGTTCTGCCTTCAATACCTTGTTGGACAAGGAAGGGGGCATGATGGTGTGACGTCCGATTGATCCAAAAGATGGTTCCTTTCTGGATCGGACGAGCGACAACTTTTTGTTCCCTACTGCTCTTCGTCCGGAGCCATTGGTCTCTGAACCAATGTATGCCCAAGGTGAGAAGTATGTTGAAGATTGCATCCAGAAAGGTGAGGGCGTTTTGAAACCCAAACCTGTGACTGCTCTTACTTCTAGCGGAATGATTGTGCTCTTCTCGTCTAGCGAGGAGTCATCATTTTGCGAAGAAGTTTATTCAACTGATGCTAATAAAGCTGTGAGCTCAACTGCAGGTCTTACCCGTCAACGAGCCACGATTAATCAGTCAACAGGCCATGATAACGTTGATGTTACTGCGGAAGTTGAGGATCCAGAACCTGATGACGCTACTGCTGAGGGTAAACGTCTGGTTGTTGACGTGGGTGTTTCCAAGGCGGCGGGTAAGCGCAAGGTTAATCCTGTGAAGATTGCCTTAAAGAAGAAAAAATCCAAGAAAACAACTTCTTCCGCCTTGGAAGCCCGTTTAGAGCAACTTGATGCGGAGGACCCTTCTCTAGGTATGTAAATTTTATCTCTACTCTTTATTTATTTTGAGTTGGAGAATTTCTAACCCATTGTTAACACTTTTCAGTGAACCTGGATAACCTTTCTGAGGGTATTTCTGGTTTGAAGGATTCACCTCTTTGTCCGCCACCACCGTCTCCTAACACTGTTGAAAATCCAGTAGTTGTGGCGGATGATTCCCCACTGAAGAAGTAGGGGGTGACACAACTGAACATACTACGGTGTCACCCTCTCATAATGTTTACCGCTTCAGGGATCAAGGGGGCGTGAGCACATTTCCATATGCTTCCCCGACTTCTCCCTCTCCTGGGGAGGAAGATCCCACCCCGCACCAGCCTAACTGGTCCTTGCGTCGGGATTCAACATTCCGTGACGTGGACACATGTTTTGAATTTCTGGGGGAGTGTCTTCCTCATGTGAAAAGGAGAGACGTCGCCTTAGTATTCACCAATAATTACTAAACTCTCATTCTTATTATTTGGCGAATACTATGTCCACTACTCATGAGATAACCAGAGATTGGTTGGCGATGAATGAACAATGGGATGAGCTGGCGGCCTCTGCTTCTGATGCTAAACAAGAGGCTCTTAAAGCTATAAACGAAGCTAGGGAGGCCA
The DNA here is from genome assembly GCF_021521415.1 of Bidens hawaiensis. Classification (NCBI taxonomy): domain Eukaryota; kingdom Viridiplantae; phylum Streptophyta; class Magnoliopsida; order Asterales; family Asteraceae; genus Bidens; species Bidens hawaiensis. The sequence continues at coordinate 295,541 of NW_027492781.1, forward strand.
GCCAGGCCCTGGAGGCGGAAAAAGCTGCTCGGTCCGCTGCTGAGGAAGCCAAGGCTGTTCTCCAAAAACAGTTGGAAGAACAAGCCAGATTAATGGAGGCTCTTCAGGCTAAATCAGCAGCCAAGGACAAGCGTTTATCTGACCTTAACACCAAGAGCCGAAATCAATCGTTGGAATGTGCTCAACACAAAATGGAGCTTGTCCGGGCCAAGGCGGACCAAAAATGGCTATTGACGGAAGCTATTCCCAAGGTATGTGCCTTATTCTCATCATAAATGTTCCAAGTATTTTTAGAGTTACTTATGTGTAATTGTTCTATCAGGTCATTGCCGATGTTCGGGCTAGTGATGAACTTGGGAATTGTGTTGCTATCCTCCTTAAAGCTTCGAAGCAGGCTGGTCGCGAACTGGGTTTCCAAGAAGGCTATCAGTTTGGTTCAACCTCCAAGCTTCCTGAGGAGTATGTCCTAGCTGGCAAGGATACTATTGCTATCCTTAAACAGAAATAAAAGGACTTTGATTCTCTGAAATTTTCTTTGACGGAACAGATATCCGCGCTTGCGGACAAGGAGGATAGCATTCCGCAATTAAAGATTCTTCTTGAACTTGATAAAGAAAACAAAGAATAAGAAGAAGGAGATAACGAATATGCGGAAGATGCGGAAGGTGAAGGTGCGGGGCACAGTGATGCTGCACCATAGTTTTTTCTTTGTTTTTGTTTTTTTTTGCTCTTGTAACTTGATCCTTTTGTTGTAATCCCATTTGTATGAATAAAGAAGGCTTAATTTTGCATCCATTACACTTTGTTTATTTGTCATAATATAAGTGTTTTGTAGGATCTTCTTTGTACGCCAATAAAGGATTACCTAATGATACAAGTCTCAAATGACTGAAATGAAAATTTTCATAACTGAGGCATAAGCCAAAATACAAGAAATGAAATTACATATGTTGTGAACTTCTAGTTAGGCACGCAGGCCAAAAGATAAACATACTAAATGTAGCATTTCCTCATTTGGGCCCCATTCCAAGTTCTAGGGACCTCTGTCCCGTCCAACCTTTCTAGTTTATAGGCACCTTTAGACAGAACTTTCTGGATTCTGTAAGGTCCTTCCCATGTAGGGGCCAACTTGCCCGGAGGCTCTTGCCCTGAGGCTTCGTTACTGCGGAAGACATAGTCTCCCGCATCGAACTCACATCTTTGAACCCGCGAGTCATAATACTTTTGCAACTGTCGTTTGTAATTATGCTCGCGGATCGATGCTATTTCCCTCCTTTCCTCGAGGAGGTCGAGGTTCATCCGAAGCTCATGATCATTATCTTCAATCATAAGGACTCTGGCGGATGGGATACCAATCTCGGCAGGAATCATGGCTTCTGTGCCATATGTTAAACTGAAGGGGGTTTCGGAATTGCTGGAATTCCTTTGAGTGCGAAAGGCCCATAGTACATGGGGCAATTCGTCCACCCATCCCGTTCGTTTTGCTCCCAGCCTAATTTTGATTCCTCTTTGATCGTCCGATTTGTTCTTTCGACTTGACCATTCGCTTGCGGGTGGGCTACAGAGGTGAAGATTTGAGATATGTGTAACTCTTTTAACCATTCTTGCAACCCACTGTCCGCGAATTGTGTCCCGTTGTCACTAACGAGCTCTAGAGGGAGGCCGAAACGGCATATGATGAATTCCCACAAAAATTTTTTAACACTCGCTGCTGTTATAGAAGCAACTGGTTTGGCCTCCACCCATTTTGTAAAGTAGTCGATGGCTACTATCAGGAACTTGATACGTCCGGGGGCTTCAGGGAAAGGTCCCATTATGTCAACTGCCCATTTCTGGAATGGCCAAGCTGAAGTGACTGGGACTAACTCGTTTTTTGGTCGAAACGTGTTAGGAGCATGGCGTTGACATGAATCACACTTTCTGATTTCATGTACAGCATTCATATGCATCCCCGGCCAGTAATATCCAGCATTCATTACCTTTGCTACAACCATCCGCAGACCCGCGTGAAGACCACAAATGCCTTCATGAACCTCTCTGATTAAGTAATTCGCGTCCTCGGCATCCAAACATCGAAGTAGTGGTCCGAGGAAAGAACGTCGGTACAAAACACCATCAAGAATCTCATAGTTCAAGGCTTTGTGCTTTATCTTCCGGGCCGCTACTTTTCCTTCCGGAAGTGCTCCAGATGACAAGTATGCCATAATGGGTGTCATCCAGGATTCTACTCCTGCTTGGATCACTAAAACCTGATGTTGCGGAACAGACGGGCGATCTAATACTTCAATGCAGATGTCCTTGGCGAAATGTTCGAAGTTCATTGAAGCCAACTTACTGAGAGCATCCGCTGATTTGTTTTCACTTCTCTTTATATGAATGACTTTGCAAGAAGAGAACTGAAGCATCAAATCCTTTGCCTGTGACACATATGAAGCCATGATATCGTTTTTTGCTTCGTATGTACCATTGATCTATCCCGCAATCAACATGGAATCCACCCGGGCTTCTAAATGTTTAACCCTGAGCTTTTTGGCTATCCGCAAGCCTGCTAAGAAAGCTTCATACTCTGCCTCGTTGTTGGTACTTTTGAAGTCCAGCTTTATGGTATATTTAAACTCATGGCCTTCGGGATTGACCAGCCTGAGGCCTGCGCCACATCCCTCATTGCTTGAAGCTCCATCCGTGAATAAGGACCAAATTTGTCCCAATTCCGGAGGTGCTTGGGGTTGTTGCTCGATTAAACATTCTTTTTCTTTGTGATGCGGAACTTCTGTCACGAAGTCCGCCAACACCTGCCCTTTGATTGTTGGCCTAGGTTTGTATTCTATTGCATGTTCACCTAGTTCGATGGCCCATTTGGCCAATCGGCCAGATAATTCGGGCTTACTGAGAACATTTTTGAGCTTTTATCCGATTAAAACATTGATGGGGTGCCCTTGAAAGTACCTGCGGAGGCGTCGGGCAGCATAGACCAGTGCCAAAACAAGTTTTTCAAGCATGGAGTATCTTGTTTCCGGGTCCGATAGTGTTCTGTTGACGTAGTAGATCGGTGTTTGAATATTCTTTTGATCTGTCAGGAGGACGGCCCCGATGGCAATGCCTGGCGCTGATAGGTATATCGTTAAAGGTTCCCCCGCACAGGGTGCTGTTAACTTGGGCAGCTCCATCAAACATTTTTTAACCTCCAAAAAAGCTTTTTTTGCTTCCGCAGTCCAATTGAAATGTGCTTTCTTAAGGCAATTTCTTAGTGTTGAAATAAATGGGTGAGATTTGGCTGCATGGTTAGCAAAGAATCGATTCAAAGCAACCAAACGCCCATTGAGTGTCTGAACTTCCTTGAGGGAGGACGGGGAAGGCATGCGGGCTATGGCTTGAACTTTATCTGGATTAGCTTTGAAGCCATCGTTCGTGACAATCACTCCCAGAAATTATCCTTCTTCCATTCCAAATGAACACTTGGCTGGATTCAACTTCATGTTGATACTCTTCAAAGTATCGAATGTTTCTTCGATATCTCTCAACATTGATCTTCTTCAACACTTTTGATTACGAGATCATCCATATACACCTCTAGATTTCGACCAATTTGACTCTTGAATGCTATGTCCATCAATCGTTGATACGTGGCTCCGCATTTTTCAGTCCGAAAGGCATCATTTTGTAACAAAAGGTGCCTTGATCGGTGCGAAATGTTGTTTTGTCCTCATCGCCCCGCTGCCATGCGGATCTGATGGTAGCCTTTGTAGGCATCCAGGGAACACTTAAATTTGAATGGTGCTACAGCATCAACCTTGAGGTCTATCTCGGGTAAAGGATAACAATCTTTGGGACATACTTTATTTAATTCATTGAAATCGATACACATATGCCATGCCCCATTGCTTTTGGGGACGATAACTGGTTGGCAACCCAAGTTTGGTAACGGATTGGACGAATGATCCCTGCCTGCAAGAGGTCATGGACTTGTTCATTCATTGCTTTCGTTTGTTCCAGACCCATCTTGCGTTGTTTTTGAACAATTGGCGTAAAGAACGGGTTTACCCTTAGTTTTTGTTCCGCAATGTTCCGCGGGACACCTGTCATGTCCGCAGGTTGCCGTGCAAAAACATCGATATTTTTTTATAATAATTGTTTCAAGAAAGTTCGTACTATCTCGGAGATAGCAGGTTCAATTGTTACAGTTTGATCGGGGAAATCTTTGTTCAAAACCCACTTTTCCGGTTCAGTTCTCAAAGTTTGTTTTGAAATCTTGCTAGGTTTTGAACTCTCGATTGCAAAGCAGTGCCTGTTAACATGAATTATTGCGATGCAGTACAAGTTGGGACTCCTACTGCACCGTGTGCTGTGGACGGATGAGCATTGAAATCACCAATCGCTTCTCGTCCAAGGATAATATCATGTCTTGTTGCTGGCAAAACCAGAAATTCGACCTCCTCGGTCCTCGAATGAATTCCATCACTCAGGGTAACTGGGAATGAGATTACACCTCGCGAATGCATTATTTCTCCTCCAAATCCCGATACTGGAGCGTGAATGGGTTTCAATCTTTCTTTATCTTCTTCGTCAAGCTGATCAAAGCATTGTTCATACATGATATCTGATGTGCTACCCGTGTCGAAGAAGACGTAATGAGAACGATAGTGCCCGAAGAGAGCAGTGATGATCAGGGGATTCTTATTGTTCGGGCCACCTTTCATTTGAGGGAAGATCACTGGGTTCATTCTTCCACTCTTTATCATCAGATTCTTTTCTCTTATTCTCTATATGGAACTCTCCTTGTTATCATATGAACATTCAAATCTTTAATTTGTTTCTTACTCGGCTTTGGATGTCCCGAACAGGTGTTTTTCCATTGTCCGGTTTTCCATTTTTTACCAAGTGTTTGAGCTTTCCAGCTTCACAGCCGTCTCAATTTCATTTTTCAATGTTCTACATTCATTCGTATTATGACCAATGTAGTCATGATATGAACAGTGCTTAGTAGCACCCAAGAATGATCTTCTTGTTAATAGTTGTGGCTTTCTAAACTTTATATTCTTTGTAGTGAGAATTTCAGCGGGAGTCTTTGAAAGAGGAGTCCAATTGTTGGGACCTCGGTTTACAGGACCTGCTTTGTTCTTGTTGCCTATGAGGGATCTTGCATCAAACGGTTTTGACGCTTCCGCACTTGGCTGAAGCCTTGACCCATATAGGGCCTTTCGCCTGTCTATTAGGTCTCGGATTCTGAAACTCAACTTTAAATTTTGTTTCGTGTTACCATTCCTCAATGTTTTCTCAGTGTTAGCATACACCTTTGCCGCAGTCATCAGGCCGTCCCACTCTTTTGGCATTCCATCTTTGCCCGTAAGCGTGCGGACTAAATCGTCACATTTGACGTTTTTGCGGAAGGCACCACGAAGCATGTCTTTACTGATTCCACCGATGTTCAAACTTTCGTCATTGAACTTGGTGATAAAATCTTCTATGGACTCGTTATCGCGGCGGACAACATCCAAAATTTCTGATTGGTCTCGCGTATGTTTTTTCTGTTGACTGAAGTGTTGGGAAAAATTTTTCACCAGATCGTCCTAACTAGAACTTTCACCGTTAGGTAACTTTTCAAACCATTCTCTTGTTGCCCCTGTTAGTGTCAATGCGAACATGTGACACCAATAAGGCAGCATCCAACCACTAACACCACCTACCGCAATAAAGTTCTGGAGATGATCATTTGGATCAGTCATACCATTATACTTACCCACCGATTTAGGTATCTTAGCATTAACGGGAAAGGGTGATGTGGCAATACTTTCTATGAACTTTAATTTTTCAGCGAAGGCCGCGGGCGGTATGGTTTAGTAAAGTCTCGTTCCGCATTGCTATGGTATTCGGTATGGCGGACTATGTCATGTGGACGGCTGCTTTTTGCCTGATAACTCATCCTACTGTCTCCGGTATACATACTGTAATCTCCCGGGTGGTAGGATGAATCGTAACCGTCAAACTCATCTAAATAAGATGGCATCCGCATATTTATGCGAGGACGAGGACGTAGCCTCGGAAGTTCGCCAAACTCTAGCTCCGTCTGTTGACTGTAACGCGTTTGACTTTCTCGCACTGTTGGTGGAGGAGAAGGAGATCCCCTAGGGGATTCCTCATAATACAAAGTGCGGGCGTGAAGTTGCTCGTTACGTTTTCTACGCTCGTATTCAGCCACCAAACTTTGTTGTTGCACATGGAGCCACTCTTCAGGAGTCAAGGCTCCTATGGATCTGGAATTACGTCTATGAGATCTCGCCACGTCAGAGTCACCTGAATCATTTTCTAGATCCAACACTGACCCGCTTTCGGCGAGTTTCTTCCGTAATCCGTCTGAGATTACCCAAATTAGAACCTTCCGGTGCCGAGGCCCGTCCCATATCTGGGGGGGGGGGTACCGGTTGGTGCTGTGACGTTCTCTAGGGTAAAACCCCCAGTTGTTACGTCAATGTTCCGTGACCCTGGAGCTGTGACTCGCTCAAGAGTACGGCCACTTGGAGTCGTGATGCGTGCAAAAACACTAAGACCCGGAGGTGCTTCAGTGTTAGTTACACGTGACTCAGTTGCAGGGGTTCCCGTCGGCCCTTCAGGAAGTTTACTCATATCAAACGAACCAAAAAACCAACGAAAACTATTGTTGTTCTAACGCAAATCACGGATGGCACCAATGAAGAAACACGGATCCACTCCCCAGGTATAGGTCCTGGATCCAATGAGTCCACATGGTACAATACAATAACTACTACCACAATATGAGTGAGGCTCCCTAAAGTCCAGTGACCGGAACCTACGAAACAAACACCGTGAGTCTCGTTACAGGAAGGACGAGAGGGGGGTCTTCCTGTAATCACCCTCCGGCGTGAGAATCAGTAACGTTCGTAATGAAGAAAGTACTGAAGTACAGAGACTAAGTGTAGTCAGAATATATGTGGGTGAATGAATACCTCATACCATTTGACAAGGTATTTATAGCCGAATGATGAAGGAAGGATGATTGGGGCAGCTGTCCTCTTCTAGAAGATCTCTGATAACCGTCTGGACACGTGTCCTCTTGTGATAGGTTGAGCTATACGTCTCATGTGCATGGGTATCACAACCTGGAAACGCGTCACCAAATGATAGGACGGATTGCACCCTGGCCATGTGCACGGTTATAACAACCTGGCCAGGTGTCCTTTATTCATTGGTTAATATGTTATGTGTTTCCCAAGTTAGAATCGTAAACCTTTTTCTAGAGAATACTTGAGTGATGACAACTGTCCTACTAGCATTGCTTTCCGGTTGTTTAGGCGGACAGATGTCTTGTCCTGCGGATGACTTTTGAGGATGCCATGATGCTTACGCGTGTGTTATGAGGACTTTCCTCCTCATTCGTGACGTGCGGGTGACCCGAGAGTCCCGCGGGTGGTTTATAAGAGGGTTCTTTATGACCCGCGGGTAGTATTTAAGGGTATTTGGGTCTTTTTGGTACCCTACCTCTACACAAACCCACACCATGGAACTTGTAAATAAGATGAACAAACTAAAATGGTTAGAAGTTAGTCATAAGTGATATGTATAATAAGTTATGTGTGTGTGTATATATATCAAGAACACGAAGTCCTCCATGAAGCCTTGCCTTATGACATTCGAAACTTAACCAACCGGAGTCGGTGAAGTAACAAATAAAGGAAACAAGGGGTGTGTATTATATATATGTTGTACCACCATATTCAAGTGTTAGTAATATTAGATGAACAAGTTAAAATGAAAGACTATAGTTAGTTGACCTTAAGAAATCAAAATAACAAAATGTTGAAGATGAATACTTGGATTTGAGAGAGATTTTGGAGAATATGAACAACCAAAATGGTGTATGGAGTCTTGCTTTTATAATGGTAAGAGTATGGTTCATACAAATAGGGTAAAGATGCATGTGATGGTTGAAATGGTCAAACAAGTTTTTGGTAAATGGCAATAATAGTCCCCAAAGTTTGGTTTAAGTCATTTTAAGGAGTTTAAAGGACCAAAAAGAATGTTTTCAAGACCCAATAAGTGTAAAACAATATTGTAACATAAAATCCATCATTTTGATTATATCATAAGCTTTGGTTTACAAAATGGGTCGGTTTACATGATAAACGAATAAAGGAAACAAGGGGTGTGTATTATATATATGTTGTACCACCATATTCGAGTGTTAGTAATATTAGATGAACAAGTTAAAATGAAAGACTATAGTTAGTTGACCTTAAGAAATCAAAATAACAAATGTTGAAGATGAATACTTGGATTTGAGAGAGATTTTGGAGAATATGAACAACCAAAATGGTGTATGGAGCCTTGCTTTTATAATGGTAAGAGTATGGTTCATACAAATAGGGTAAAGATGCATGTGATGGTTGAAATGGTCAAAAAAGTTTTTGGTAAATGGCAATAATAGTCCCCAAAGTTTGGTTTAAGTCATTTTAAGGAGTTTTAAGGACCAAAAAGAATGTTTTCAAGACCCAATAAGTGTAAAACAATATTGTAACATAAAATCCATCATTTTGATTATATCATAAGCTTTGGTTTACAAAATGGGTCGGTTTACATGATAAACGAATACAAAAACAAATACAAACGAGACCTTAAATTGACTTCAATCTTTCTAAGCTATAAATCAAAACCTATGAATTTAATACTAGCTTAAAGTTGAGTGGAATATTCACATCTTTTTATACTGATTTGGATTTGAATTTGAATTTTGTAATTTACAAAGGCAGTGTGGATAAGTGAAATCAAGTTAGCAATCATCCAATGGTAAATAGTTATAATCCATTTTACTAAATTACTAATTTTTTAATCATTTTAAAGCCATACAACTTTAATTCAATCTTCTAATTTTAAAATTTGTGTTTTCTTCTTCAGTGTAAATATTAACATATGTGAACTTAACATACAAAGTAAAAAACGATTTTTAACACCTATATTCTACTATATCTTGTATTTGCAATAATTTTCATATCTAATATTACATTTATAAAGGCAAGCATCATACCACTATACTAATATTCCCATTGTTAACTACTAATTTGTGGTTAGTGTCAAGTCAGAATCACTTTTAATCTTCTTTTTCCTTTTACATGGTATTGGTCATCATTAAAAGAAGTAATGGAATAATTATTTTTTCCCATAAACATATTACGTATGTTTGGCAAAACTAGCTGATAGCTGTTGGCTAGAAGTTGCTAGCTGGTGGCTGAAAATTGGTAGCTATCAATTGTAGTTTTTTAGAATTATTTAGATGTTTGACAGAATAACTGGAACTTTTAATAAAAGTAGGGACCCATGTGGTGCATTATTCTAATTTGAAATCTATTCTGACTTGTCCCCTTTCGACTCAAAATCTTAGCAGCACGAATCGAACAAAATTAACCCTTTTTGCATCGACCGTTCCGACCCTAATTTAGTCTTACACATGACCCGAGCTTGCCTGACTCGACTTGTTGTCGATCCTAACCAATAATCACATAATAAGTTAATTTTTTAAAATGCTCATTTTTATGATGCAGCATTCAAAAAAATATATTTGCGTGTGAAAAAGTTATGGCATCTTAAAAAGTTATGAGGGTAGTTAGTTTTGAATAAAAGTTAAATGTGTTATTATTATATAAATTAACAAAATGTGATATATACTGTTCTAGAAAAATGAAGCATCCATAAATAGTTTTTAAAGTTACAATAAAAAAATTATAAAAGCTATAACTAAAGAGAAAGTTATGTTTCGATATTAACATTATTTTAATGTTTTTATAAATTTAAATGTCAAATATGATATTGCTAAAAATATAGAAATAAGTCAATAACATGTACTTTATTGGGCTCTTGGGCTCCCTTAAATCAATACCCTTAGAGGACTCCAGACAACTCTGGGCTAGACTTTTTCGGTAACGATTTCTCATGATTATCCGGTAAAAAAAACGAGACTAATATGAATCCAATGACCCGAGAAACATCATTATACATGTAACAGTAAGTAAGAAATTAAAATGTCATATAATTAATCCGACCCTCATAATACAATAGAAATGTCACATTATCACATAGAGACGAGCCCAAATACTTACACTTGACGGTTTCTTATAGTCGTCATAATCAAATACTTCCAAACCCAAACCCGAACACGAACCATCTAACAAACCAATAACAATGTCTTGTTTCTAATATACGCGTATGTAACAAACCAAATTAGAATCTACAATAACACATATACCAAACACAATAGTTCATTAATGTAATGAACTATCTTCCATAACTATCCGCTTTCACGGGCAGTTCGGGTTTCTGCCCGGCCCGCCATAGTAAATATAGCTGCCCCAACCATCATTCTTGCCCGTTTGAACATCGTAGCAATTTGGTTGCTCGGTAAACGTGTCTATATCTTTAGGAGCCCGAAGACTGTTTGACCCGTCTACTATTTGGACATTTCTGAAGTAGCTAGACTTACCAAACCCTTCTTCGGGGAAATGACCGCTGCCCATTTGAGTGGTGGTGTGCTGCCCGTCAGAGGCCGAGTTCACCACCTCACCGCCCCATTGGATCATTGATGCACTCTCGGTTAAGTATGAAAACAGTGAAGCCGGCCAGTATCCGAGCACATTTCCTTTACCGAATTGCATCCACCAGTTTCCTTGCTCGGGGTCCTAATCGTTTACACCAAATTAGTTGAATAAATTTAGGCTAACGTTAACCGAACAAACGAGCAAACACGAATAATACGTTAAACGAATATTGGTTCACAAACGTAAATGAATAAACATAGATGAACGAGTATAAACGAACACAGCTGAGCAAGCACACCAACTAAATGCAAACATGATTATTAATATGTTGAGCTAAATAATTATTAAACCTGGACTAAATTGTAACATGTGATATTTTAATCTAATATAACTAGACTAAATTATAATTGGCTTGACAAATATAAATGAAGGCATAAACGAATATAAATGAAGAACAAGACATTTGCTCATGTTAGTTTAACTAACAAACAACATGTTTTATTCATGTCCGCTCATTTATCAAATAAACGAACATAAAACTTCTCACTAAAAAAATTACTAAAAGTTCGATTTGTTTACATTTCTAAATAAAGCTATACAATATGCATAAAATAAAGCCAGATGTTGAAAACAAGTTCTTAATTTTTAGAAATATATCATATTAATTTGAACTGTAGACTATATATATAATATAATAACACACATAACACATAAAAAGAAATTATATTGTCATGAAAGACAATATGTTAGCACTATATCACTTTAAACACAACTACAATAATTATAGTCTTCTTTAAATATTGAGAGTCTTGAAATCAAATCTTGTACTTATTCACTATGCACAAAATAAAATAATATTTTTTCATTTTTTAATTATTTGAAGCAGTTTAAGAAGTGAACACACCTTCCAGATAAGTATGCTTATGTCATATTGAGAACCATGATATTTAGAAATGGGAGAAATACTGGCCCCCAATGCTATCTCATTGTTGATTTGAATAAATCCTGAACACAGAAGGTTGTAACAGCCTGTGGCTTGATATGCATCACTCTGAAAATAATTTCAAAAAATAAAATTTTTAATAAATAATTAAGGTCCCACACTTGTGCTATTTCATTGGAATCCTATGCAAACTTGTTTCCCACTAAAAAAATATTTAATATTTTTAAAAAATGTTTTGAACCAAAAATCACAGTCCAAAGGAGTGTGTTAGAAGGATGTTACTCATGTAGTCAGTCATGTTACTATAAAATTATTAATGTAACTTATAAGTCATTAAATAAAATTAGTCAGTTGACTAAAGTTTAAGAAAGTTAAGAGATAATTTCTTCTAATAACTTTTTACATTATTTTGACCCATAATTAGTTAGACAACCACAACTACTATATTATATATATCTAAAGACTAATGATTATAACTTGAAGTTGAAATAATCCTTTTTTAAACGCGCATCCAAATACCTCTTAAAAGACATTTAACTAACAACAAACGAATAATCCAAATGAAAAACAAGTCATAATAGTTCACGTTATGCATTGTACCTTTGTAGTATTCAACTCATCATTGAACAAAAGTCAAATGAACAATGTACAACGAGAACTATTATGAACTATATTTACGAAATCTTAAAAGCTTTTAACCGAATCAATCATACACAAAACTAAGTGATGTGAACTTACAGTCCAATACGTAAAGAATCTAGTGTTGTTATCTCCATAAAGATCCGGGCTGACCTGAATTTGTTACAATATCAAACAAAACATTTTTTACTACATATACGATCGAAAATAATGTTGAAAATTATGATGAAAACTATGAATTTACCTGCCAACCGGCTTCAATGCTATTGAGATCTTCAGAAAACGAGCCACCTAATAACCATATTTGCGATAAACTAAACTCGTTCGATTGTTGTATTTGCGGGTCCCAAACATTCATAGTTGCTTTAGCTCCATAAAACTCTCCTTCCACATATGCAATTGCATGCTAAATGAACTCCAAATATCAAACATAACACAATCAGTAATATTCATATTCAGTGAATGTGAAAGTATAAGTCAACAAAAGTCAACCGAGTCAACGGGTTAGTGACTTGTGTTGTACAAGTACAAGTACTCACCTGGTGACCACTTTGATTGATCAGATCAAGATCAACAGAAGTTGGTTGTGCAACACTTGACACACTTTTTTTCTTGCCATATTTTTTTATAGAACTTGCTCTTAGAACATCTTCTTTCTTTGTTCGTCTAACCGGAATCGTTCCTTTCGCACATTTTCCGTTTAAATGCCATAGTTGATTAATTGTTTCTTGAGTTTCTGATGACACTTTCATGTTGTCAAAGTTCATTCCTTCTGGATGATAATTTGGTCTCATCTATATTCACAATATGTCAATATTAATAATATTAATTGACACCTTCTATAATATTCAATAAAACAATTGTGACATAAACTTTTTTAAAAATCGTACCTGAATTTTATGATTTTTTAAGGAAGGATGATCGAAAGCCGCTTGATTTGAAATATGAACACAGTCTATTATATCACCGTCCGGGCTCTAATAAATTCAACAAGTTAGAAAAACAAGAACTAAGAAATAAAATTAAACTAATATTAATATTAATATTAATATTAACTTACCTTGATGGATTTCATGGAGGGTTTATTCAACTTATTCAAATGCTCCACAACTTCAAAGTCATTCGTGGCGGCCGTAGCCGCCACGACAAGAAACATAACCATCGCGAAACGCGAAAACATACTCATACATGTAAGATATAAGTTTATGTAATTATGCAAATAAGTAAGATATAATATAAGTTTATGCAAGAAAGTATTTCATGTGAGTGAAACAAAAAGCTAGCTAGTGTTGAAGTTATCTTATTTCTGTTAAGCTCGTGATTGAGAGAGACATGAAGGGTATAAAAGTGAAAAGAAAATGAAGATGCAAGTTATGGAGATAGACAGCTATAATATTTGTCGTGTTTAAAAGTGTGGGGCTAAATAATGGACGAATAATTTGAAAATTTATGCTGGAGAGGTGTAGCACCCTATAGATGATTTTGACATTTTACCAATATTTTCGGGGGATTTTTTTTTTTTTTTTTGTGTAACATATTTGAGTTAAATTGTGTAGGTAAATTTAGTTTTGGATTGAAATGATGAAGTTGAATGGTTAGGCTGAGGGGTGTGGGGGGCGCGAGAGGGGGCGCGAGTGGGGGCGCCAGCCAATAATATTGTGACGTGTGGCAGAGAGAGAAACTTGATAAGATGGGTGTTGGGTGTGGTGCTCGCGCCCCGGGACATGGTGTGGAGGGGCGCGAGAGGGGGCGCGAGCGGTAATCTGAATCTAGGTTTGGGTACCAATTTCCAGCCATGTTTTTAAAAAAAGGTTTGGAAGATGGGGTGATTTTGGGTTTTGGGTGTGGTATGCGATATTGGTATGTGATATTGGTGTTGGTTTGGGTTTGATATAGGTTTAATAGAGAGAAAAGATTGTATGTTATATTGTTGTTGGTTTGTTTTTGATTTATGTTATATAGAGAAAAAAAAATTTTTTTTTTTAATAAAAAACGAGCCCAACGGCTCTATTCACGCAACCCAAGAACCCTTCACGCTCTTCCCAGCCGCTAGCCCATCCGCGTCTGCCTCTTTTTCCGCGCTCGCGCCCCTCTCGCGCCCCTCTCGCGCCTCGGTGGTGTGGTGCTCGCGCCCCGGGGCTTTCGCGCCCCTTCTCACGCTCCGCACCCCTCAGCCTTAGTTTTGGTTGATTTGATTGGAGAGGTCCATATTTGGTAGATGAATAAATCAATCAATGTTTGAGCTAAAGTTATCAATGATGGGATTGGAAAAAGGATTATTATTGTTACTGAAAGATAACTTTATTAAAAGTATTGCGCGTTTTTCCATTTCTATGTTAGTCAATTTTTTTTAAGATTGGAATGTATTTAAGACCAAACTCAACGTAATGCATTTTTTGTGTGCATTTGTAACATGGAATATGAGTTGAATGAGAGATAAGATTATACACAATAGGTTATCGATCCACATCCCCTAAATATAACTAAAAATCACCATTTTCTAAATTTACCTCCCGTTTTTTAAAAACCCTTCACATCTCATTCCCTATATTCATTTTTATTATTATTTATTTTTTTCCACTCATAAACATTTACAAAAAATAGTCAAAAAATAGTTATGAGGGATGGATGGTGACCCTCAAATATGAGAGTCTTTTAGTTTTGCCTAAAAGTTTGGGGGATTGAAGTGATGACAGTGATATGATATAGAAGTCATTTAACACTTATTTTTCAAATTTCTTAATATTTAGAGATTGGGATGATTATGGGTAAGCTATTGTGAATGCTATTCGAAAGAATGTGAAAGAGAATGAAGAGATAGATGGAAGGGAAAGGGATTTGGTAAAGATGGTGAAACGCCATGTACTTAGCATTTGAGATGCGGTTTTTGTTTAGTGGGTTAAACTGACAAACCACTAGGGCGATCAAACTAGGTTGAATTGAATTTTGTAACGGATTAGGCAACCTGAATATACAAGCTAGGGCAAACATAACAAGAAACTCATTGCTAATGAATAATAATTTATAAAATAATTTTTCTAGTTTCACATTTATTAAATGATTAATAAATATGAAACTAGATAAATTATTTTATTTAATAAATGTAAAATTAGAAAAATCATTTTATAAAGGGAAGGTAAGATGAAACTTTTCTTTTTTTCTTTAACTTTTAAATACCTTGTTATAAACTAAAATTTCAACTTAACAACTCAGCCACCAATACAATCATGTTTTGTGTGTGTAAATATTTAAATTTGAGATAACTCTTATCATGTAGTGGGCTGACGGGCTCCATGGTGATAACAAAATATAAATTTTTTTATATTGTAATTGTTGATTTTTCTATCTATGCCTATTAAATTATAGTAAACTTTAATATTTTTAGTTATTATATTTTATTGCTTTCATCGGTTTTTAAAAGCAGTTCAACCAGCGAACCAATTAAGTGGTTGCTCGATATGATTTAAAAAAACCCTTGTTATTAGTCGAGCCACTCATTATCAAGTGCATAGCAAAAGTTTCAAAATGGGAGCCGCGTACGGAGTACCTGACGTTACTTAGTTGGCCGTTCAAAAAAAAAGTTTCAAAATAAATGTATCTAAGTTAGATTCATAACGACACAATAGGTTATCTTAGCACATTATTCGAGTTGTATTAACACTTAAACATACTTATATTTAAATAGTCATATAGTTAAGCTAGTACAAATGATACTTCCTTTCCCAAGCTCAATTTTACGGTCACCGGACTTAGTTAATAAAAAAAAGTTTTAAACTAGGTTGAGTTGATCTTCGAAAACTCATATGAAGTTACGAACCAAATCTTTAACACTATACACATACTAAAGGTCCAAAATATTTTGATGACTTGATTCGATAACCGGATCTAATAAAAAGTCCCTTTTATTGTACATTGAAAATGAAAATCATAAATACATGTTGTCTTAAGTTGTAGGCTACTCCGACGACACCATTGTCAAAATTGTGTTAAGAGCTTTCTGTTGAACATTATACCAACATTCATCTCGATTACTTGATGCCATAGCCAGGTGTATCACTGAAAGATGAGATCCTGACTGAATTGCATACCATTTGGCTTGATTTGTAGGTCTTTTCGACTTAGGCGTCGCCATTACCGGAACAATTGGGTTTAGAGATTCCAGCTGAACATTATACCGGGGAGGTCTATCAATAGCTATCAGCGATAAACGATATTGTTAATTCTTAAGTGTTGTACATAAACGGAAAACCCAAAATATAGATTTAAATGTATTGGTTATAAAATAATAATAATAATAATAATAATAATAATAATAATAATAATAATAATAATACTTTACTAGACAACACATAATAATACAATTCAAACTAAAACTTAAAAAATAACCTTTAAAGGTATCTAAGTACAGAATTTGAACACATGACATTTAACAAGCCTAAAAAAAGTTTCATGTTCTTGGACATTAGTATCGGCATTTATGTCCTTCATGTGTTAGTACACTATGTGCCAAGAACTTGGAAGCTAGTCGATCGGCAACCACATGGGTATATAATTGAAAGACCATTTACATTAAGTGAAGCTTGTCCTTGTTCTAAAGATGAAGAAAACTATACACACATCATAAACGTACCTCCTTACAAATTCCAATTAATGTCACCACCCCACATGCATTAACTTATTTACTTTTGCAACTTTGTTACTCAATTTTACATAGGTGTTGAGAGTAATATTAATGACCGGGTTAAACATGTTGGGTACCACTACTGAAATGTTGTCATTAACATTTAAAAACAATGACGTAAAATGGTCGGTATGCTATATGTTAAGGGCTATAATTGACGATATAGACCCTCTTGCTTTTATTAGGAAAGAATACTGAAGCGGTTGATATTATGCTAAATAGTTCATCTTCATTGAACGCTATGCCCTATGGTTATATCACGTGAAAGATTATGGTTTTAGTGATAACGCGTTTGTTTTTCTTAGATGTTAACAGTTCCCATCTAAACAAATCATACACATAAAAATTAAGAATTTTGGTGGCTTATGTGTGAGTTTTTGTCTAGAAAAAAAAAACAAATATATGAAAGTAGTAATAAACTAGATAAAAGTAAATACTATAATTAAGTGTATATATGATTAGATTAAGAATGATCAATTAAATCATTACATAATATTTTGAAAGTCGTGTTTGAAAAAATAATAATATTCAAAAGCAATATAATTGTATTATTTAACAAAGGAAAGTTGACCTTACATAAGACCCGACACTAAGTGGTTTTTCAAGCTGTCATTTAGATTAATATACTTAAGTGCACTACTTTAATGTGTCTCAAACTGTCGGTCAGTTTCTAATTTTAGATTTCAATTTTCTTTTTAAACTAGACACATACAAAAGATGGCTTAGGCCGTTCCATACGGCGTGTTTAACAACAATTTGATGTATTTGAAAAGCAAGGAATTCGGTAGTATTTGAAAGGAAACCGGTTTGTATAAGTACGATCAGAGAGATTAAAACGTTAAGTTTTTTTGTGGGTAAAAAACTGGTCAAAGGGGTTGGATTTAACGTAAGAAAGGTGAAGTGCTTTTAATCTCAATTGTCTGTAAGGGGGTAATGGATGGTTTACCGGCTTTTTTTATTAATTGTATAGTTGGATATGGTGTAACTATTTACTAGCAACTTGCTAGTATGCTAATACTTTGATCAGTTGATGGTTAATAAAATTTACACTTGGTTGATCATCCAAAAAAATATAAAGACTTTTAGAGATATTAATTGTAAAATCACAATTTAAATTAAATAAAGCCTCACATTAATGATTACAATTACTCAACTTGTGTTGATGCAAAAGATCTCCGCATCAGGATTCGAACCAATGTTTTAAGGATGAACAAAAAAAGATCTCATTGGGAGTCGAAACTATTGTTTTAATACAAAGAGATACAATGTCTTACGTCTCTTATAAATGACTAGAATATATTTGTATAAGTAATGCATTGTTAGCCTCGTCACATTACAAATTGATTTTTGTCTAGACAAGAGAAAGTTTATGGCTATAGAAAGTTAGAAACATGTAAAGAATATATTCAGAATTAGAATTTAGATCATATAAGATATTGGAATTATTAATTTATGAGGAGTTGAGAAAAGAAAATAATTAAAATAATGCCAAGATTTACTTTAATTAAGATTTGGGCCTCTTTCCTTTACACACAAACAAAACAAGTGGGCTATTGCCCATTTAGTATGTTAATGAGTCCAATGTCCCTTGTAGCCCATTAATGTCATAAGCCCACAAATGTACGAAAATTATATGTTACTACTTACTGCCGTACTGGGTCAAGTTACAACTTATCAAGGGATAGAAGTAATGTAGTGAAAAGGTAGGTCCCCGTAAAGCCCAGTTGGACCCGCAAGACACACCTTGAAGAGGTACGTCTGCGCAAAGACTAACTGGTCCCGCAGGACCCACCATACTCAGAGATGAAGACCTTATACGCAGTAAGCCAGCTGTTCCCGCAGGAAAGCCTCCCTTGGTACAGTACACTGCCTGTTCCCGCAGCTATGGGTACAAGCCAAGAAGGAAGGCTACCCGCACTAACGGTAAGGCTACACGCATAAGGCACTAACTCTTATACTTCAGCAATGTCACCTGAAGAAGGAATGAGCAAGGCGGGAATATTCCCGCCCAAAAGAGCCAGTCCGTACGCTTCTGGAAGATCTTTTGTACTATACCTGCCAAGGTATGGACAAAATAGACAAGATCTGACCAAAGAAGCCCATGAACCAATCACAGGGTGACAGCTCACCGACAATAGTACGAGGAGGAGCACGCTCTAGTACAAAATGTCACTATCAGCCGCTGCCTACCCACCAACTCCCATCGTGGCACGTACATAGCCCGTAGTTGGTGGAAAAGGAATAGTATACAGCCGGCCATGTCACTATCAGCCGCTGCCTACCCACCAACTCCCATCGTGGCACGTACATAGCCCGTAGTTGGTGGAAAAGGAATATTATACAGCTGGCCGTACCTGCTTGGAAACCTACCTTCGGCTATAAATACTCCAACACCTTGGAACAGTATCATCATCTTATCTTCTCTAGCTATTTCTCTCAATATACACTTATATCAGAGCAATCTAGTCTGATTCTCACGCCGGAGGGTGGTCACAAGGAGGAACCCCCCCTTCTCAGTGACGAGCATACGGTGTCTGTTTTGCAGGTCGAGAAGAATAACCATCTTTGCCGGACCTAACCCTCGTGGGAAACATCTACTTAACCCTAAGATTATCCATAATCTGCCGGGGTCACTTAGTGTTTCTTCATTGGCGCCATCCGTGCATAAAGCTAGAACTAATTCTTTTTCTCAGTTTTTTCAAAACCTCTGGAAAGATGGTTAAAGTTACTCCGATGCCAAAGCCAACGAGTGACCAAGAAACTCTGGTAACCACAACCCCAGCTACTGGGGGGAACACCGGCGAGTACACGATTTTTACGAACACTACCCCGGTTACTCAAGCCGGGGCAAGTGCAGTAAACAATCCTCCCCTGGGATTCATTGATACCCAGTTGGAGAAACAACAGACAAGGCTTCCCCGCCAAACACTAGATCAAGTTAAAGTGTGGGTGGAAGCACGTCAGAAAGAATTCCAAGCTGAGTTGGACGAACGTTTACGTTCACTCCAACAGACCGATGAATTCGGAAGCACTCGACAACAGCTCAACATGAGCAATGATTGCGAGTACTTGGACGATGATTGGGAAGAGTCCGACAGTGACGCAAACCCTCGTCATAGGGCGAAAGGGAAGCGTAAAGAAACAGACTCGCAGCCAAGAAGAAATTTTGGAGAAACCTTCAAACCAAGGAACGCGGGGGGAAACCCACGTGACTTCTCCAAAACTTTCAGACCAACTGTTGCAAATGCTGGAACGTCCAAGTTCGCAAGAGACATCGAGGAAGCAATTGCTCCAAAGAGTGCCAAACAGATGTCCAACATAGGCACTTACGATGGCATATCCGACCCAGACGATCACTTGAACAGATTCATAGCGGGGGCAACCGTCAGTAATTGGACGGAACCCACGTGGTGTTACATGTTCCAAATGACGCTCGTCGGGGCAGCCAGAGCATGGTTTGACCGTCTACCGGTCCACCACATCTATGATTGGGCGGACTTCCAGCACAAGTTCAGCCAGCACTTCAGTCAACAAAGAAAATATACTGAAGAGCAGTGGACGATCCTCAACTGCGTCCGAGAGGAAGACGAATCTTTGCTAGACTTCATCACTCGCTTCAACTCAAAGAAGCTAAGTCTAGGCACAATAAGAGAAGATCTTGTTCGCGCCGCTTTCATCCAGGGCGCCGAGTACCCAGAGCTTATCCACACTTTGACGGGTAAAGATGGCATGCCATCCACGTGGGAGGCCATCATGACGGCAGCTAAACGCTTTGCCGAGACGGAGAAGCAACTGGGTAGAAATCTTCCCCAGAGCACAAACCTCTACACGCAGAGGACAAGAGAGAATAACGTCCGTACCGCCCGACAAAATAAGAAGAGGAAGCTTGGTATTTGGCAGTCAAGGATAAACTTTGACACCTCATCCAGCTCTCGCCCTCTCTTAGGCGGAAGGGACAACACGCACTCATTAAACAGGAATCCCAGATGGACGCCACTCACCAAAAGCGTCACCGAGATATTTGCCACCGAGAAACTCCCGTGGCCAAAGGCTCCAATAATCCGGCAGCGTCACAACGCGGATCAGAGCAAATCCTGTGACTTCCACGGGACAAAAGGCCACACCGCAGAGGAGTGTATGTCTTTGAAGGATATTGTCGAAACATTCGTCAAAGATGGAAAACTTACACACCTCGTGGCGTCAATCAAGAACGGAGGGAGAAATGACAATCGGTACAAGGGCAACGGACGAAAGCCCGTCGACATCAGCATTCACATGGTTCATGGCAACGTCAAAGGAAGAAAACGACGAACGACAGAGCCAAGTGCATGGAAGGAAGCTGAAGTGCGCTTCCCGCGTGTGCCAGGAGGACCCAACAAAGAAGGCCCCATAGTGATCAAAAGCCAGCTGGGGCACTACATTACTTCCCGCACTCTTCCTGATAACGGCGCTTCGTCAACAGTCATGTATAGGCAGTTCTTCGACAAGCTGGACGACGAAGACAGAGAACGCCTGGAAACGGTCTACGCCTCAATGGAAGGGTTCGATGGCAGCACAAACACCCCCTTGGGTATCCTATCTTTTCCCGTCACTCTCACGGACGGGAAGTACTCCCGCACAGAAGACGTAGACTTCGTCGTAATGAGAAAGCCACACCACACATACGACATCCTCTTCGGGAGAGATGAGATGGCAAGATTTAATGCCGTGGTGTCTTCAGTCCACGGCATGATGGGGTGGCCAACAGCTGAGGGTGTCGCGATGATCACGGGCATTCCCCAGGTATGCATCGCATCTGTCTCATCTAAACCCAAACCAAAGATGGCCAAACCAACCGTCACCGAGCCAGAAGAATGGGCCTTTAATGGCAAATACCCTGACCAGGCCGTTACCATTGGCCCAACAATCACTAATCCCACACGCACCTTACTCAAACGCTTATTGCAAAAAAATGTTGACATCTTCGCGTGGACACCAGCTGACATGACTGGTGTACCCCGAAGTAAGGCGGAGCATAAGCTCAAATGTGACCCAGCTTTTACGCTGGTCATACAAAAGCGTCGCGTGATGGGTACAGAGCAGGCTAACGCGTGTAGAACCCAAGTCAAGGAACTCCTTGACGCAGGTATCGTACGCGTTAGTAAATATCAAACATGGGTTGCAAATCCCGTCATGGTACAAAATCTAACAAACAATGGCGCATGTGCATAGATTTCAAAGACCTAAACAAAGCATGCCCCAAAGATTGTTACCCGTTACCCGAAATTGACCTGAAGGTAGATTCGTTAGCACTGTTTCGCCTTAAATGCTTCCTTGATGCGTATAAAGGGTACCATCAAATCCATATGGTCGTTGATGATCAGGACAAAACCGCATTTCGGACGCCTGATGGCACATTTTGTTATCAAATGATGCCATTCGGACTTAAGAATGCCGGGTCCACATACCAACGCCTGATGGACAAAGAGTTCCACGCCCAAATCGGGAGGAACTTGGAAGTTTACATGGATGACTTGGTCATCAAAAGCCTTGAGCCAGAAGCGATGTTGAAAGACATCGAAGAAACTTTCAACACGCTCAGACGGATAAACATGAAGCTCAACCCGAGCAAGTGTTCTTTTGGGATGGAAGAAGGGAAGTTCTTAGGAGTCATCGTTACCAAAGATGGCTTCAGAGCGAACCCTGAAAAGGTCGAAGCCATTATCAAAATGGAATCACCTACTACCATCAAACAAGCTTAGACACTGAATGGACGACTAGTCGCACTTAACCGCTTTTTGGCAAACCATGCGGATAGGTCGTTCCCATTCGTGTCAACATTGAGAAATTGCTTGAAGAAAACGCACTTCCGCTGGACACCAGAAGCGGAAGCAGCTTTTCAAGAGATTCGGTCACACTTGATCGAACTACCAACACTCACAGCACCAGAAGTGGGGGAGGAACTAATTCTTTACCTCTCCGCCACAGACAGAGCAACCGGGGCAGTCTTACTAGTAGAATGAAAGGGTATCCAGATGCCCATCTACTATGTTAGCCGCGTCATAACAGATGTAGAAACCCGGTACTCTACCCTGGAAAAGTTAGTCTTAGCGCTTGTACAGGCTTCACATTCAGGCTAAGACGATATTTCCAAGGTCACCCAATCACCATTCTTACCAACTTCAAACTTGCAAACGTTCTTGGCAAACCCGAGTTGTCGGGACGCCTAGCCAAATGGGCAATTGAGTTGGGGGAATACGCGATAAAGTACAAGCCAAGACCAGCCATAAAAGGCCAGGTCTTGGCCGACTTTATTGCAGAAGTACCCGCTTCGCGGGAAAAAGAATGCCAGGAAGAGGCTCAACCCTCTCCAGCACAGGACATCGATGATGTCTGGCGACTCTATACTGATGGAGCAACCAACAACGAGGGTTCAGGCGCAGGGTTGAAACTAACTAACCCAGCAGGCCAAGAGTACACTTACGCTATTCGGCTGGATTTCCCAAGTACGAATAACGAAGCGGAGTACGAAGCATTCTTGGCCGGATTAAGAATTGCGCGTAAGATGGGGCTAAAAAACTTGGAAGCCCATGCGGATTCCATGTTAGTAGCCAACCAGATAAACGGGACGTACACGGCCGTGAACGACACAATGGCCTTGTACCTCGCAAAAGCAAAAACCCTTATGCGCGATTTTAACGATTGCAAAGTTATGCACATCAAGCAAGGAGAAAACAAATCTGCAGATGCGTTAAGCAAGCTTGCATCGTTAGCCTTCACCCACTTGGGAAAAGACATCCGCGTTGAACTTCTTGGAGCACCATCAGTCCCGCACGGGAAATCTATGTCATCCAAACCGGCACGGAAACATGGATGACACCAATCATAAATTACCTTGCAGCGGGTATACTACGAGAGTTGAATGTAACACCCCGACCGATGGCGGATTATACATCGGGGCGCTACGAATTGTTTCATTACTCGCGACACTATTTGGGTGTCAATATTTAATAAATACATTTCATTGCGCATGCGCTTAACACACCATAAAGTAACATAAATCACATATCATAACTCATAATATTCAAATACATCAATTTGTCTTGTTATATTTTAAACTAGGTCCAAAGTAAAAGAAAACATCCTACGTGTCCTCGAGTTCCAAAAGCAGCTACAGCAAACCTGAACATGTGTTAAAATAAAACGTCAACACTTGCGTGTCGGTGAGAAAATCAAGTTTAATAGATATAAATAGATAATAACAAAGCACTGCGCGCAACATGTGTATAACTGGTGTTCAACATAGTGTGTAAACAGATTGTGATCAAGCCTAAATAGATCATAGCTCATAGTTCATAGCGTGCTCCAAATCGAGCAAAAACAAATAATCATTCGTGTATGTGCAAACAAACCAAGAAAATCGTAACAATAGGTCTCCCGTGTTCATCTAATGGATCCATGAAAACTTCGGAATAGGCCGATCAAAGCGGTTAATGATCAACACATACAAATATACAACACTAGTAAACGTCCATAACACATGGGTTTTGCGCTCATAATTTCATAAACAAGTTTAAGACTCAAGTTGTACGAACACATGAACATCCCAAAACGTTAAAAATAAAAGGGGATTAGGTACGAGATTACTCACCTGTAAAAGGTGCGTTGAAAGATAATGCAAGAACCAACTTTTAAACAAGCGAAAGTTAACCTATAAATAAGAGGTTATTGGTTTAACGATTGGTTTTTATGTCTTGAATATATATAAGTCACATAAACAAATTATATAAAAAAAAGAATTATATATTATTTATTTACCGAGATTTCTGGGCAGAAAAGAAGAGAAGACGGATTGCAAAGGGGGAGTTGGAGGCGTCGCTGAGGATCTTTGGCAGAGAGTAAGGGAGAAAGATTTTGGGGAGTGTTCAAGTGTTTAATTATCCAAGAAATTAGCTTTATTTATAGGAAAACCCTAGGGAACACTTCCCTAGAATTGGGGAAAAAGATCTTATCAAATCAAAGCAAAAGATATCAAAAGCAAAAGATATGGTGGCAGCTGCAGGGGATGGGGAAGGCTGACAGGTTACTGTTCATAGCATGGGAGGGGTCAGTCAAAGTACTGATCAAGACATGGAAAAGAAGAATTTAAAAGATTATGCCAGTTACTTTTTCTGACAACCAAAAGGGTTGGTAAGCAAGCTGCGCCGAAAGTGACATTTCGGACAGATGTCAGATCTAACCTACTGTGCCCATACCTTGGCAGGTATAGCACAGAAGATAAGATATTTCAAAAGCATACAGGCTGGCTTAAACTGGAGAAAAGACTTAAGTGTCTAGCGCGAGAAGGCTTGAGTGCGCGAGGGCGAAGGCAGACAGAACAATCCTTAGCGCGCCGCGGGAAGAACTACAATCCTTAGCGCGCCGCGGGAAGAACTACAATCCTTAGCGCGCCGCGGGAAGAACTACAATCCTTAGCGCGCCGCGGGAAGATCTACAATCCTTTGCGCGCCGCGGGAACAGTTCGCCTCGCGTAACGCAGGAACGGCTGGTCTTCACGCAGGCTTCCTTGAAAGGAGTCTGGCGCGTGGAGCTGCGCAGACATCCTTAGGCGGGAAGAACCAAAGGACAAGCAAAGAGTTAAGAGAAAAAGGGGTTCAAGGCTTAAGGGTTAAGCAGAGGGGCGGGACGGCGACAAGAGAGAAAAAGGGGCGGGACGGCGACAAGAGAGAAAGGGGCGGGAAGGAATTATTATTATTAGTAATATATATATAAATATTTTTGATAAATTTATAAAGATTATAATCAAATTTTAAATCTAAAAATCGGATCCGAAAATGGGTACCTGGGTCGGGTCGGATTTGGGCAGATGTCACAGTCTCCCCAACTTTAAGAAATTTCGTCCCGAAATTTATCTCGAAGTAGGATGCGCAGAGAAAAGGTGTGGGTATTTGATCTTCATTTGATCTTCCCTTTCCCAAGTGAACTCGGCTCCGCGCTTGGACTCCCAGCGAACTTTGACAATAGGGATGCGACTGCGCTTGGTTTGCTTCACCTCGCGATCCATAATCTCAACAGGCTTCTCAACGAAATGCATAGATTCATCAACTTGAACTTCATCAAGTGGTATGTGGAGGTTCTCGTCAGCTAGACATTTCTTGAGATTGGATACATGGAACGTTGGATGCACATTGCTAAGCGCGGGCGGCAGGTCCAGTTTGTAGGCAACCTTTCCCACCCTCGCAAGAATCTTGAACGGACCAACATAACGAGGTGCAAGCTTACCTTTCTTCCCAAAGCGGACAACACCCTTCCAGGGCGACACTTTGAGGAGAACAAGATCACCAACTAGAAATTCGAGAGGCTTACGCCTGCGATCTGCGTAACTCTTCTGTCGGCTTCTGGCAGTCAGCAGATGATCACGGATCTTGGCGATTTTGTCGGTTGTCTCTTGAACTAGTTCGGGTCCTGTGATTTGGACTTCACCCACTTCGATCCAACAAATCGGTGAGCGGCACTTTCGACCGTAAAGTGCTTCAAATGGGGCCATACCGATGCTGGAATGATAGCTGTTATTATAAGAGAACTCGATCAGAGGTAGGTGTGAATCCCAATTACCTCCAAAATCAAGAACACAAGATCGAAGCATATCCTCAAGGGTTTGGATGGTTCGCTCAGACTGTCCATCAGTCTGAGGATGATATGCAGTACTCATGTCCAAACGAGTTCCTAACGCAGATTGGAGAGATTTCCAAAAGCGAGATATAAAACGGCCATCGCGATCGGATATGATGCTCAAGGGAGTACCATGACGGCAGACAATTTCTTTGACATATAGATGCGCAAGTTGTTCAACACGGTAGGTTTCACGAAAGGGCAGAAAGTGGGCAGACTTGGTCAATCGATCCACTATTACCCAAATGCTATCATGTTTGCTTGCGGTCGAGGGTAACTTGGTGATAAAGTCCATTGCTATACTTTCCCATTTCCACGTAGGAATTTCTGGTTGTTCGAGCAAACCAGATGGGCGTTGATGTTCAGCTTTTACCTTAGAACAAGTTAGGCATTTAGCTACGAACACAGCAATATCCTTTTTCATACCGGGCCACCAATATGTAAGGCGCAAATCTTTGTACATTTTGTCAGCGCCGGGATGAATGGATTATCGAGTTTTGTGCGCTTCACTCAGTATGTCAGTGCGAAGAATCTCATCATTGGGAATCCAGATGCGATTGAGATAACAGAGTTCCATTCAGGTTAGGGACTAGATGTCCTTCCGCACCACACGCTAACTCGGCGCGTAGGTTGCCTTTGCTGATCGATGCGTGCTGTCCGTCGCGAATGCGCGATTCAAGATTGCTTTGGATCGGCGCGAAGCGAAGCTGCGTGCGCGGCAAAATACAGTTGAGTTGACTGGGTTTGCGGCTGAGCACATCGGCTACCACATTAGCCTTTCCAGGGTGATATCGGATCTCACAATCGTAATCGCTGATGAGTTCGTTCCATCGGCGTTGTCTCATGTTAAGTTCCTTTTGATCAAAGATGTGCTGAAGGCTTTTATGGTCGGTGTAAATGATGCACTTAGTACCATAAAGGTAGTGTCTCCAGATTTTTAAGGCAAATACAACTGCACCAAGTTCGAGGTCGTGAGTCGTATAATTCTTTTCATGAATTTTGAGTTGCCTTGACGCGTAAGCGATAACCTTGCCTCGTTGCATAAGTACACAACCGAGACCTTGGTTGGAGGCATCACAATAAACGACAAGGTCGTCAGTACCCTCTGGTAACGTTAGAACAGGAGCTTCGCACAACTTTCGCTTGAGCGTTTGAAAGGCTTCTTCTTGCTTCGAGCCCCAAATATACGGTTTGCCTTTGTGCGTTAATGCTGTTAAAGGCAAGGCGATTTTTGAGAAGTTCGAAATGAATCGCCGGTAATAACCAGCTAAGCCCAAAAAGGAACGGATTTCGGTAGGAGTGGTCGGTGTAATCCAGTTCTTGATTGCTTCAATTTTGGATGGGTCGACATGAATACCCATCTTGTTTACAACATGACCAAGAAACTGTACTTCGTCAGACCAAAACTCACACTTGGAGAGTTTGGCATAGAGTTGTTCGGTTCGAAGCTTTTGCAACACCAACAGAAGATGTTGTTCATGCTCGGCCTTGGTTTTGGAATATACCAGAACGTCATCGATAAACACGATCACGAATTGGTCCAAGAAAGGCCTACACACCCGGTTCATTAGATCCATGAAGACAGCGAGTGCGTTGGTTAAACCGAAGGGCATGACCAAGAATTTAAAATGACCGTAGCGGGTTCGAAAGGCAGTTTTGGGAATATCATCTTCGCGGATACGCAACTGGTGATAGCCGGAACGGAGATCGATTTTGGAGAAACAAGAGGCACCTTGGAGTTGGTCAAAGAGGTCGTCAATACGCGGTAAGGGGTACCGGTTCTTAATGGTGAGCTTGTTCAGCTCTCGGTAATCGATACACATGCGAAACGAACCGTCTTTCTTTTTAACGAACAAAACCGGAGCACCCCACGGCGAAGAGCTAGGGCGAATGAATCCTTTATCGGTCAACTCTTGAAGTTGACTTGCTAATTCTTGCATTTCAGCGGGTGCAACTCGATAAGGAGATTTGGCTACGGGGGATGCACCAGGAACAAGATCAACACGAAACTCGACTTCCCGAGCGGGAGGTAAACCAGAAAGATCTTCGGGAAAGACTTCAGGAAAGTCAAGCACGATGGGGATTTCATGAAGTTTCTTCTTTCCTTCACCGGGTTTGACCACATGAGCTAAGAACGCGACACATTTCTTTCGTAAAAGTCTTCGGGCTTCAGTGCATGACATAAGTTTAAGACCGTTAGATGGTTTCTCGCCGTAGATATGAAGATCCTGACCATTTTCCCGAGGAATGCGAATCAATTTCTTGGCGCAGATTACTTCGGCGCGATTTTGCGAGAGCCAGTCCATACCAATAATAACATCAAAACTTCCAAGAGGCATGGGAATGAGGTCGATTAGAAAATCGTGTTCATTAAGGTTAAGCGTGCAATCTTTGATCACGGAGTTTATTATAATTGTTTCACCGTTAGCCATTTCAACTGTAAAGTTTCCGTTTAAGTTTATTCGCGGTCGCGGAAGTTTTTGTTCAAATGCGTGAGAAATAAAACTCCTATCGGCGCCAGTATCAAAAAGTATAGATGCATATTGTCCGTTAATTAAAAATGTACCATTAACCACGTCATTATTCGCTTGCGCTTGGTGCGCGGTTATATTAAAAGCTCGTCCGCGCTCCACTTGGTTTGAAATTTGGTTAACCGGATTAGCTTGCGTAATTTGTACTTGCAGTCTCGGGCACGCGTTCCGGAAATGACTGGGGTCACCGCAGTTATAGCACGACCTGGGTCGTGGATTATGGTATGTTGATTGTGGGTTTTGCGGGTAGGTTGGTGGTGTTTGCGCGATTGGGTTGGCGGGAAGGACTCTACAGTACTCAGCAGTGTGACCAATATAGCCACATCGGTTGCATTGTCGACACGGGGCTTGAGTTGGGTGATGAAGTTTACAGGTTGGGCAAAAGGGTTGGTTTCCTGTGTAAGGTTTCTTAGTTGACGGGGCAGGGAGCGCAGAATTGGTTAAGGCATAGTTATGGACTACAGGGGGTGTTGGGTAAGTTGACAGTGGGTTAGGAGCGTGTACTGGAGGCTGGTAGGCGGGTTGCTGGACAATGAGCGGGTTGGTAAGCGCGTAGGCTTGATGATTGGGTTTGCGCCTGCGCTTGAGGTTGTTACGGTTTGAGGGTTCTGGCTTGGTTTCTGTTGGTTCCGGGACAGTCTTGGTGAGTTTGGTCTTCTAGGCTCCCCGCAGGAACAGGGTTCCTGCCCTGACATGGTTGTCGCTGAGCACAGCGGCCAACTCGATGGCGTCAGAGAGGGTTACTGGGTTCCTGGCCCATACAGAATCTTGAATTTCCATGGGGAGACCCCCAAGAAACTTTTCGATGGCGCGGCGGGAAGGGGTAACTAGGTGCGGGACAAGCAAACTTAGTTCGTGAAAGCGCGTAGCGTACTCGCGCGCTTCGCCACTGTACTGTTTCAAGTTCCAAAATTCCTCCTCAAGGCGCTTTACTTCGTTGGGAGGGCAGAATTCTCGAGTCAAAAGATCCTTGAATTCCTCCCAGAGCATGCTGGAAGCAGCCTCAGCGCCACGCGCGTGAGCTACTCCGTTCCACTATGTAAGCGCCCTTGATTCCAGGACACTTGAGGCGTATAAGGTTCGTCGGTCTGGAGGGCAATGGGTATGGAGGAAGGTGTTCTCAATTTTCTCGAGGCATTGGAGCATTACGGTGGCTCCTTCGAGCCCTGTGAATTTCGGAGGGTTACCCGCATTAAAGGACTTAATATTGTATCCGGAGGGGTTGGTATTATTTTGATTTAAGGCTTGGGCTATTGCGGCGGCCATTTCCTGGGAACGACGCTGCATACGTCTGCGCGAGGCTTCTCTCCTCTGATGACGGCGAGCTGATAGCGGAGGCATTCTATAAAAGTTTTAGTTTTTGTTAATATCTTGGTATGGGAAATCGTTTTGGCGCAAAGTATATCATTGTAAAGCTTGTTTCGCGGAGTTAAATGCTATCAAATTTTGAAGTAAAATATGAATTTAAATGCAAACTTATTACAGGTAATGAATTCGAATTGAAAATCGACAATTCATGCATCACCATGACTTTTCAAATCTTCAATTTAAAATATACGAGTAAATGAGTATTGGAGGTTGACAATTCATGTATCACCATGACTTTTCAAATCTCCAATTTTAAAATATACGAGTAAATGAATATTGGAGGTTGACAATTCATGTATCACCATGACTTTCCAAATCTCCAATTTTAGAACCTAAAGTTAATGGGGATTGAAAATCAACTATTCATGTATCACCATGACTTTTCGGATTTTCAATGTTAAGTCCCAACAACAAACGAATATGTAAGTAAAGAAACGAATTGAAATTTAACAATAAAAATCAAAAGATCGCGGATAGAACATGAAATCATGTGCTGCGTATGCGCAAGCATATTTTATAAATATCGAGTAATTAACAATTAGCGTGCAATCATGAGATTTTTCTCATGCGCGAGAAGGGACTCTTAGGTATTCTAGGTCGTTACGTCTAACCACCTAATCCTAAAGTCACGGAGCTCTGATACCAATCTGTAACACCCCGACCGATGGCGGATTATACATCGGGGCGCTACGAATTGTTTCATTACTCGCGACACTATTTGGGTGTCAATATTTAATAAATACATTTCATTGCGCATGCGCTTAACACACCATAAAGTAACATAAATCACATATCATAACTCATAATATTCAAATACATCAATTTGTCTTGTTATATTTTAAACTAGGTCCAAAGTAAAAGAAAACATCCTACGTGTCCTCGAGTTCCAAAAGCAGCTACAGCAAACCTGAACATGTGTTAAAATAAAACGTCAACACTTGCGTGTCGGTGAGAAATCAAGTTTAATAGATATAAATAGATAATAACAAAGCACTGCGCGCAACATGTGTATAACTGGTGTTCAACATAGTGTGTAAACAGATTGTGATCAAGCCTAAATAGATCATAGCTCATAGTTCATAGCGTACTCCAAATCGAGCAAAAACAAATAATCATTCGTGTATGTGCAAACAAACCAAGAAAATCGTAACAATAGGTCTCCCGTGTTCATCTAATTGATCCATGAAAACTTCGGAATAGGCCGATCAAAGCGGTTAATGATCAACACATACAAATATACAACACTAGTAAACGTCCATAACACATGGGTTTTGCGCTCATAATTTCATAAACAAGTTTAAGACTCAAGTTGTACGAACACATGAACATCCCAAAACGTTAAAAATAAAAGGGGATTAGGTACGAGATTACTCACCTGTAAAAGGTGCGTTGAAAGATAATGCAAGAACCAACTTTTAAACAAGCGAAAGTTAACCTATAAATAAGAGGTTATTGGTTTAACGATTAGTTTTTATGTCTTGAATATATGTAAGTCACATAAACAAATTATATAAAAAAAAGAATTATATATTATTTATTTACCGAGATTTCTGGGCAGAAAAGAAGAGAAGACGGATTGCAAAGGGGGAGTTGGAGGCGTCGCTGAGGATCTTTGGCAGAGAGTAAGGGAGAAAGATTTTGGGGAGTGTTCAAGTGTTTAATTATCCAAGAAATTAGCTTTATTTATAGGAAAACCCTAGGGAACACTTCCCTAGAATTGGGGAAAAAGATCTTATCAAATCAAAGCAAAAGATATCAAAAGCAAAATATATGGTGGCAGCTGCAGGGGATGGGGAAGGCTGACAGGTTACTGTTCATAGCATGGGAGGGGTCAGTCAAAGTACTGATCAAGACATGGAAAAGAAGAATTTAAAAGATTATGCCAGTTACTTTTTCTGACAACCAAAAGGGTTGGTAAGCAAGCTGCGCCGAAAGTGACATTTCGGACAGATGTCAGATCTAACCTACTGTGCCCATACCTTGGCAGGTATAGCACAGAAGATAAGATATTTCAAAAGCATACAGGCTGGCTTAAACTGGAGAAAAGACTTAAGTGTCTAGCGCGAGAAGGCTTGAGTGCGCGAGGGCGAAGGCAGACAGAACAATCCTTAGCGCGCCGCGGGAAGAACTACAATCCTTAGCGCGCCGCGGGAAGAACTACAATCCTTAGCGCGCCGCGGGAAGAACTACAATCCTTAGCGCACCGCGGGAAGAACTACAATCCTTAGCGCGCCGCGGGAAGATCTACAATCCTTTGCGCGCCGCGGGAACAGTTCGCCTCGTGTAACGCAGGAACGGCTGGTCTTCACGCAGGCTTCCTTGAAAGGAGTCTGGCGCGTGGAGCTGCGCAGACATCCTTAGGCGGGAAGAACCAAAGGACAAGCAAAGAGTTAAGAGAAAAAGGGGTTCAAGGCTTAAGGGTTAAGCAGAGGGGCGGGACGGCGACAAGAGAGAAAAAGGGGCGGGACGGCGACAAGAGAGAAAGGGGCGGGAAGGAATTATTATTATTAGTAATATATATATAAATATTTTTGATAAATTTATAAAGATTATAATCAAATTTTAAATCTAAAAATCGGATCCGAAAACGGGTACCTGGGTCGGGTCGGATTTGGGCAGATGTCACATCGAAGACACATGCAAGAAAGATACGCTGTAAATCACTGAACTATCAACTTGTTGATGACATACTTTACAGGCGTAACTTTCTTGGCCCACTCCTCAGATGTGTGGACGACCAAGATGCCGACTACCTCCTAAGGGAAGTACACGAAGGCATCTGTGGAGTACACGCAGGTCCACGAGCAGTTGTAGCTAAGCTAAACAACGCGGGATACTTTTGGCCGGGGATGCACACGGATGCGCTGGCCTACATCAGAAAATGTAGATCCTGCCAGCTCTACGCACCCAACACGCATCGCCCAAATAATGAACTTGTTCCAGTCACTTCTTCATGGCCATTTCAGAAGTGGGCTATCGATATGACAGGCCCATTTCCAACAGCAGCTGGGAACGTCCAGTTCCTAGTGGTAGCCATCGACTACTTCACCAAGTGGATAGAAGCAAAACCCTTAGCCCAAACAACCGCAAAACATATCAAAAAATTTATTTGGGAATTTATTATTTGTCGTTTTGGACTTCCACAGAATTTGGTGAGCGATAACGGCACCAACTTTGCTGACCAGAAGCTACAAAAGTGGCTGAAAGAACTTCAAATCACCCACACCTTTACCTCAGTGGCACACTCGCAGGGTAATGGTGAGGTGGAAAGAGCAAACAAGAGCATCGTCGTCGGCATAAAGAAAAGACTCTTGGAGCATAGATCCGGCTGGGTGGACGAAGTTCCACATGTCCTTTGGGCAAACAGAACGCTAAAAAAGGCAAGCACGGGCGAAACCCCGTTCAGCCTTACCTATGGCACTGAAGCCATGGTTCCAGTCGAGATTGGTCTACCCTCACCAAGAGTCATAACTCAACCAGAAGTCAATGATGCGGAAAGACGGTTAGACCTTATGCTAACCGAGGAACGCAGAGACTTAGCCGCAGCGCGTGAAGATAACTACAAGCGACAAATGCAAAAGTACTACAACACGCGGGTAAAACTCTGCAACTTCAATGTCGGAGACTACATACTGCGTAACAACGAGGCTTCGAACCAAGAGCGCCCAGGAAAGCTGGCCCCGGTCTGGGAAGGGCCATACATTATTAAAGAAGTTTCGGGAAAGGGCGCATACCGGCTCGAAAGGCTCGATGGCACCCCCATCCCAAGAACATGGAATGGAGCTCAATTACGCAGATGTTACATGTAGATCAATTCCAAACTTGTAAAGAAAAGGCTTAGAGCCACTTCTAATGTAAATGATTCTCCTTATCACATTGTGTTGATAGCCTTACCTTTATACTTATGAACTGACCACACTGATATGCCGGTATTCACCGCATAAATAAGTGAGGGAGGAAGTAAGTCGTTGCGTGTGGAAAGCGGCAAAACCCGCATAAACACAAAAAAAACGGTAGAAAATTTCTAAGGAAAAGATGAGGAAAACCTTCACGCTGATCAGATATAGGTGAAGTTTGGTCATCCTACTAAGTGAAAGTGACGGTCCTACCCGCACAATCATGATAGCGGAAACTGAACTTAGCCTATTATCAATCACGCGTCAAAAGGTTAACTTATTCAAAACACTTAGGAAATTGCTAAGTTAAACTGAAATATGCATGAGCATAACATATAATATTTACAAGGAAAGGCGTTAACAAAACATTTATATTTCATAAAAATTCAATCATTACAAGAATGGCTAGGTATCTACCCGCCTACAAAAATATAAATCTATCCTAACGGTTGGAAGGGATCTCAAGGTTCACGCTTCAGGACCACTCCCTCCAAACCCGCTTGAACCCGCACCACCAGTTGGCTGCGGCGGTTCAAGGAAAGCCTTGAGAACAGATAGCCCGTCATCAGCAGCAACAATCTCGTTCACCTTCTCCACCACCGGATGCGGGAAGGCAGCATACTGGTTCACTGCTTGGTCGTAGGCAGCTTCAGTGTCCACGTCGTCTAGAGGGAAGTTGGAATGCGGGATGCCCTTCTCAACAAACCCTAGACCAAGCAGGAAACCAGCCTTTTCCCCATCTTCATGAGAAGCGTTGAGGGCTGCACTCATGGCATCGTCATAAGATGTGTTCGCGAAGATCCGATGCACAACCTACAAAAAATATATATATATATATATCAAAACTTTTTCTAAGTATAAAGAAAAGCGTAAAGAAATTATGAAGCTATGCGTACCTGAGGCAACGATTCTCGCAGAAGCCACTCCTTATTTGCCAGAGCCTCCTGAAGGGCAGCTTGAGCTTGATCGCGGGCGCGTTCGGCTTCATTTTTTTTGAGGTTGGCAAGCAACACATCCTTAGCCACAGCCTCTTCAACACCCTTAAGCTTACGCTCAGTGCGATCAAGCATACCCTTCTGATCCAGGAGCTCTTGGAGCTTCTTGGCGTCTTCTAAGGCCAAAGCATCATGAGCCTGCTGAAGCTTCTCTAGTTTAGCTTTAAGCTCTTCATTCTCGGCGCGCAGAGGCTCAGCAATGGCTTCAGCTTTGGTGGCCCTCTCGGTCGCATTACGCGCAGTCTCCTTGGCCAACCTAAGCTGCTCGTTGACAGCTTGGGTAGCCTTGGAGCGGGCCTCATGCCTGGCCTGGACCTCGACCTCAAGGTCCTTGTAGGCCTTCTCCTTCTCCGCTGCGGTGGCAGCGAGTCTCTTGTTCTCCTCCCGCAATGCTCGCGCCTGAGCCACTTCCAGGCTACGCGCCGTCTTTAACTTGTCGTTTTCACGACAGAGTAGCTCGACGCGCAGCTGCATCCGGGCAAGGAGGATTCGGAGCTCATTGGTTAGCCTACCCTCTTGGTAGCTAGCCAATGCCTCCCCCAACGCACCGCTTGGGGCGGCATGGCGCGCCCAGTCAACGCAATCTGCAGCCGGTCGGAGGGTCGTTCCCCGGCGGATATTCCACCGTGGAGCGTACACTTCATTGGAATCCGAAACTGCAAAAACAAAAAACAGTTAGGAAAAAATGACAAAAGGGATAATAGGCCAAAATAACCCCACGCACCTGTAGGATCTATAACAGGCCGGTAACCGCTAAACCCATCACCCGAACCTAAAGGTTATCCATCCAAGAGGTCAAGGAGATGGGAAGGAGGCAAAGATTGGCTAGAAGTCTCAACCCTGAACATACCTGAAGAACCGGCCACGGACGAGGTAGTCGCTGGCGCCGGAGGGGGCATGGTAGAAGCCACCGTGGTAGAGACCATCGGAGGTGAACTCATTGGAGATGAACTCACAACCGTGGTCGCTGCTGTGAGTCGAATTCAGAATGATAATCCAGGCATTTCCGATGGCACTGACGGCCGGCGGAGATGATGTCACAACTGGAACAGTTGACTCAACGGTATGAGCAACTGAACCAGCACCGGAAGCAGACGCAGCCGCCTGGGTCATCGCCTCGGATAGATTGACCAAACCTATCGTCATGGGTCCGGAACTGCTTCCTCCCGCACCGCTCTGGATTGCGGATGCGTCCACCCCTGCATAAAGAACAAACCATTAAAAACAACGGCGAAAAGAAATGCAGGAAAGGTAAATAAAAATTATACTTACGGGTTTTCTTAATCTTGAAAGTTCTGACGGGCGGGGACGAACCCGATGGAACTGGCCTCTTCACGCCAGTCACCGTCGTAACGCTTGGTTGCTCGGAGGTGACAGCTGTCCCAACCTCCGAGACAATGGTCTCACCACCACCAGGGTTCCCCGTCGCCTCCTCGCTTTCAGTCTCGGAATCAGACTGATTTCCCAGGTCGACGGCGGAGGTTGTGACAACCGCCAAAAATTAGACTAATCTGGTAATTATCTTAACTATAATCGCCTATTAATTAGTAAGGTAAATATATAGGAATAATATTTTTACCTAAAGTCTTTGATTTTAGTTGAGTTTTAAATATAGAAACCCGAAAAAAAAAAGTTAAATTTTGTCGTGTAGCTGACACGGTACAGATTGACACCGGGTAATATCTCAAAACGGATAAATTCATAAACATGTCAAGATGACCTCGAAAAATTTAATTTTATATTAGAATATTAGAGATAGTGTATAAACTTAATTTTAGAAGGTTCGAATCGCGAAAATTTGAAAATAAGTAACCGAAAGCCAGTAGAGGACACCGTAAGGACCCGAAATCAAGTTTCTCAGAAAATTATGATTTTAGGCAGACATTGACTGTAATCTAATTTCGCTCAAAGTCTGATAAAAATTATTAGAAACGGATGTCATTTGGCTAGATAAATTAAGAGATACGTTAAACCTTAACACCTAGATAATACCACATGTTATTATTTAAAACCCACTTTCCCACTCCCTTACCACTCTCTCGGCCGCCAAAATTCCCCAAAACCACCCACTTGTAATATTTAATTAATATAATATATGTATGTAATGATTAGAAGGTTACTTGGAGTGTTATGGTTTACCCAACACATCACCCTAGGTTCCAACTCAAGAGTCTATACCTTCTATCTCTCTCCATATATACGTATACTCACACACCACTTCATCATTCCATCAATTCAAAAATAATACCACACACATTATTAAGTTAAGAATTTTTTATGGAAGTTTAGGCAAATAATAAGGAGTAGGAAACCAAAGGAAAGGGTTATAGCTAAAACAAGTTCATATTATCATCTTCCTTAGACACCAATCCGAAATCCAAGGTAACCCACTTCAAGATTTGTGTATATTAGTTGTTATTTGATGTTTAAAGCTTGATTTTAGTATGCTTGATAGTGTGCATGCAAGTATAATATGGATGTATGCATGCATGTGTGTGACCAGTGAGTTTGCATGTGAATGTATAAGATGGATTTTTGTTGATTATAGGACTTATATTGGATGCATATTAGCTTGTATTTATTGTCCATATTGATTACTTGAGTTTGTTTAACAAACGGGTTTAAGTATTGTTTAATAATGGAAGTAAACATGTAAATGGCCAAAGATTAAAGATGGATTATGGGTAAAAACACCCATTAAATTCGTGGGTTTTAGTTTGGGTGTTGGATTGAGATTGTTAACTTGATTAAATGTTAAAATGGTTAAAAATAAATGATAAATTTTGAAAACCCACATACTTGTTTTATTAAAAAGTATTTGAAAAAGTTGTAAGTAATAGTAATAATGGTTTTGAAAAGGTGAATAAGATCTTGGATGAAGAGTTGACAAAAGGTGTAGAGATTTGTTTATTTGACTTTTCTAAAAAGTTTACTTACACATGCAAGTAATACAAAAAAAAAATTGATTCTTGATCATAAAAGTTCATACTTGTCTTGTACTGATTTTTATGGATTGAAAGTGACTAACTAAGTGATTGAATGAGACATATGTAGAAGAATAAAATCTACTAGAAGTACTAGGATGCATGTAACATAATAACTTAGATAAACAAGAGTTTGTGTTAAATTTACTAATAAAAGAAACTTTGTAAATTATACAAGATGTTTTGCAAAATGATTTAGTAAATGAACATAATCTTCTGTGGATGATTAAAGACTTGTGGTTATGATTACTTTAGTAAACTCCATTGTAAAGATTGTTGGTATAATAATAGGGTTGTTAAAAATTGCTACTTACTAGTAATAGAAACCTTGTTGTTAAAGAAATCAAGAATGTGCTTGTTAAAGGATAATAATGGGATGAAATAAGATGTTAATATGGGTTATTAAGATCTGGAAATTTTGGTACACAAACACCTTGTAGAGATTATAGAAATGACATGTTTATTGTATAGTTGAAAACTTAAGGTTTGAGTATGTGTAATTAGAAATTTGTTTTGTGTGCATACTTGGTGCTAGATGATCAAACATGTATATGATGATATATTATTTGTTATTATATGTACATTTGCTGTACCAAATGGTTGGGTTTTGACATTGTGACTAAATAGCTTGTCGGTGACTTTAACGGTCGGAAAGTTCGACTTTTAAGGTGAACCGACATGAGTTTTTGGAACTGAATTAAAACAGCTCCTAAAGTCATAATATTCTTATATTTAACATAAGTTAAAGTATAAGAAAAGTCAAGAATAGCAAAACTTAAACCAACACGGTTCGTGTCGCGAAAACCGACACGAAAACGTTAAAAATTGGCATTTTTAAGAAATTGGCAACAAAATAAAAACCAAAACATTTTTATTGAAAAACCAATAAAACTTGACTAAAAACTATATAAAAAGTGTTTTAGATAATTTAAAACTAAAAGTTTCATAAAATAACAACCGGTTCGTTTTAAGCTCAAAACCAACGAAACCGGTAAAACCGACAAAACCGATTATAATAGAGTCAAAATTTTAAATAAAATAATAACTTGAATTTTTCCAAAACACTCCAGCAACTAAAGGTAATAATTTTTATAAATTTTAATAATTAAATTAAATTATTAAATAAAACAATTATTAGTTGATTATTACTTGTTTATATTTTTAAGTATGTATTTATAGAATTATAAGTAGTAAACTTTATGTGTTGTGTGCTTGTGTGGATTTTTAGAATAAGAATATATATATTTTAGTCAAACCCGAATTTAAAATTAACGAATGTGTACTAATGTAGGAACGAGCGTTTATTCGAACACCGAAATCAAAGGTGAGTTCTTCCTCCGAAAAGCATATTGTATATCTATATTCGTATTTATATATATGTTTTGAAAGCGCATTATACTTTACAAATTGTCGTTATTGTGGGATGAATCAATTTGGTTAAATAACTGTTAACCGAATTGAGGGCACAGAAATGTTGGTAGATCTATCGGGGTGACGCCCCCCATTTCCATTCGCGTTGGGTTAAAAGTGGGAATATTTCGAGTATGGTACGTTTTGAGTTATCAAATTGGTAGTCATACACGCGTTGTATTCTTAGCTAGTTTACAACTAACGCTTTTTGTGCTTAAGGGTAAAATTGCGGGTTTCGTTATTGTGTTGTACCGTGTAAAGATCGGTATTGTTGGGAGTATAATGGCCGTACACTATTATATTCATGTGTTGCTTATATATGAATTGTCTATATTTATACAGCAAGTTTTTTTTTCTCGGGAATAACTCACCAACATTCGTGTTGACCCAAATATTATTTAAATATGCTTTGCAGGAAAGTGAAGATTTCGAGGTGGCATGGAAACGAGAGCGTGGGATGTTTGAACAAAAGTGAAGTGTTGTAAACCGTGCATTAGCACGTGTAATAAACTCTGATTTTGTAAAATATTTTCTTATAATAAAAGATGATGCTTTTATTATTAATTGTCTATTATTGTTGGCTATCGGCATCTGTCATAACCCGAACGACTTAAGTTAAGACTTCCGTTGTGTTAAGTTAAGATTTTCGGGGTGTGACATAGGTAACCTTCGCCTTGCCCTTCACGCCGGCAGCTTTCTTCTTCCTCACGAAGAAAGGCCCATCTGCGGATCCCTCATCAGAAGATGATTAAATTAGAGGAACTCCAGCAGAGGTTTGAGCATGAAGAGGGCGAGGATTAAAGAATCCCTTACCTGGCCGCGTGGCGCTCAAAATCTCGTGGCCCTGCGGGTAGACCTCCACAAATCTATCCGCCGTCTGCTCCAAGATGGGCAACTCGTTCTCGTCAAGATCGCGAGTACCCAGCCGGGCGGGACCACCAGTCTCCCGCGAATGCAGGAGCGATTGTAAGTCGTTCTCCTCTGAAATGAAAAGAAAAACAGTTAGAAGAAAAACCCTACATCAGCACATAAGACGGAGCATACCGTAAGGAGTAGAGTTCAAACCGTATTCGAGGATGATGGGTACTTGCGGAGTCTCAGAACCGGCATCCTTCCATACCCGGCTCATCCCAAGCATCACCATCCCAGACTCCGCAAAGCGGTAAACCGGAGTCTGGATCTGGGAGATCCTGGTTAACCATTCCGTCTCCTGGTAGTTGGAGGCGTGAAGGTTAGGGAGTGCCCTCCCATTCTTGAACGTCATCGCAATGGGGACGACGCGAGCGGAGATGTAGAAAAACTCCCGCTTCCAAGACCGAAGACTGCGCTCGGTAGCGCAGATCTTCAAACCCTTGATCCGAGTGACCAAGGTATACCAGCCCTGGATGCACCTCCAGGAGTAGAAGGTCATCAGGCGGTCGACGCGGGGCTCGATGCCCAGAATGTGGCACACCCATTCAAAATGGCGAACCTTAGCGATCGCCATCGGGTGCACCTCCGTCAAGTGTACACCGTGTTTCTCCAAAACACGGTATACGAACTTCGTTAATGGGAATCTGAGATTCCCATATATGAAGAATGAGGCATAAACCCCTATCTTGCCCTTGGGGGCATCATACACCGTCTGGTGGGGCTCTGGAAACTCAGGCTCGTAGGGCTCGAGCATGAACTTCTTGACGATGTAGTGATACAAGTCGACAGAAAGAGTATACTGGCACTCGCCAGCAGTACTCTTATCGTCCTTATCAGACGTGGCCATCGGGTTCTCGGGGTATACATCGGACTCCTCGACAGTAACCTCAGGATCATGAATAGAAGACATTTTTTAGGTATGAAAGAGAACGATTTCAGGAGAATGCTCGATGGAAAAGTTAGAGTATTCGCCGGAAATCGCTTAGAAGAAGAGTGAAGTGAAGGTGTGAATTGAGATGCACCCTCTCCCCCCTTTATATATTCATCGCAATGAATGCGATGAATTTAATGCGGAGTAGAGAGAAAGCGCAGGTGCAATGAAACGGCGACACGTGGAAAAAGCAGGCTGGCAACAGCTGTCGAAAGGACGCGTGCCGTAAAACTCGCGCCCGCGCGCCTGAAAAAGCGTCCGGAATGACCATATACTGTCACGTCGCCATAACTTCCTGCACGTCCTGAAACCGTCAAAAGAAACCGTCAAGAGACGCCAACGTCACTTCAACAGTTTGGACTGTTCTTATCCTTTCACCAATTCTTCGAATTTCAAAAAGATTCAAAAATAAGAGGGAATATACCCCCTTACCTTGGAAAGCAAAAAAACCATAAGACAAGTGCGGGTACAGTGTCAAGACGAAACCCTTCACATACTTAGCACTTGCAGAGAATTGAAGCCAAGAAGGATCTTATGGGCCATGCTTGCGGAAAGGGAAATAACACCTCCGCATGGCGGGAATGTTGAGAACTAGATTGTTTGAAACTTCAAGGTGGAATTGGTAGTTTAACATAATTGATCACTATGTCCAAAACTACAAAAACCTCGTGAAGAGTCTATACAAGTGAAATTCAACACTCCCGACTTGCGAAGAGGTTAAACACCTACCCGCATCATAACCAAAGATCAGGCAGAAAAGTCAGGAATTTCTGCAAGTGACATTAGGAATACCGCGGGAAGAATCCCCACGGAAAACCTTAAAAACAAAAACCTCTTTAAAACCCCTTGCTTAAAGTCCAAAAGTTCACCTCATTAACAATTCATGAGAAGAACAATGGACTGGGGGGACTTGAAGAGGTAGGTCCCCGCAAAGCCCAGTTGGACCCGCAAGACACACCTTGAAGAGGTACGTCTGCGCAAAGACTAACTGGTCCCGCAGGACCCACCATGCTCAGAGATGAAGACCTTATACGCAGTAAGCCAGCTGTTCCCGCAGGAAAGCCTCCCTTGGTATAGTACCCTGCCTGTTCCCGCAGCTATGGGTACAAGCCAAGAAGGAAGGCTACCCGCACTAACGGTAAGGCTACACGCATAAGGCACTAACTCTTATACTTCAGCAATGTCACCTGAAGAAGGAATGAGCAAGGCGGGAATATTCCCGCCCAAAAGAGCTAGTCCGTACGCTTCTGGAAGATCTTTTGTACTATACCTGCCAAGGTATGGACAAAATAGACAAGATCTGACCAAAGCAGCCCATGAACCAATCACAGGGTGACAGCTCACCGACAATAGTACGAGGAGGAGCACGCTCTAGTACAAAATGTCACTATCAGCCGCTGCCTACCCACCAACTCCCATCGTGGCACGTACATAGCCCGTAGTTGGTGGAAAAGGAATAGTATACAGCCGGCCATGTCACTATCAGCCGCTGCCTACCCACCAACTCCCATCGTGGCACGTACATAGCCCGTAGTTGGTGGAAAAGGAATATTATACAGCTAGCCGTACCTGCTTGGAAACCTATCTTCGGCTATAAATACTCCAACACCTTGGAACGGTATCATCATCTTATCTTCTCTAGCTATTTCTCTCAATATACACTCATATCAGAGCAATCTAGTCTGATTCTCACGCCGGAGGGTGGTCACAAGGAGGAACCCCCCCCCCCCCTTCTCAATGACGAGGTTACGGTGTCTGTTTTGCAGGTCGAGAAGAATAACCATCTTTGCCGGACCTAACCCTCGTGGGAAACATCTACTTAACCCTAAGATTATCCATAATCTGCTGGGATCACTTAGTGTTTCTTCATGTAGTATAAGCCAATTTATAAAAGGGATTGAAGTAAAGAATCAAAGAAATGTAACATTTAGTTAAATTATATAAATGTAGAGAAACCACTGTGATTGCACCGAGAGATTAAACAAAATTTTAAAGATAAAGATATGTTATTTTTTATAGTTGCTATAGTTTGTCAAAATAACATATTTTACTTCAAAATGTTTCATTGTTGACATATATGTTTGTCATTACACTACATGAACATGTAGTACATTAGATCTTGATCGAAACAGTATTTTCATATTGTTAACCAATTTTATTTTGTCAATCTTTGGGAAAAATGAACTCTTGATTTTACTTTTAGGTTAGGTTTTACCTTTTATTTTTATGTTATTGATGTTAATAGTTTTTGTTTATGTGTGACATTAACAGATGTTGGTCGTCATTAGTATATGATGATTAAATAAGCTTATATTCACTACTAGAAAACAAGTCATTTTTTCACAAAAACTTCCTACAAATTTCCTGCAACAATTAGTTTCAACAGATTTCCAACAAAAAAAATAAGCTCAAACTTTGCTACAATATTATCTAATAAACACTATGAATAGTTTTTGTAGGAAAGTTGTATGGAGTTTGCAACCATATATTTTTGTAGCAATTTTATAAGAAAAGTTGTTGGAAAACGGTTGATAACGATTTTCAAGCATGTGTTTTTCCAACAACTTTTTTGTTAGAAAATTGCTAGAAACTGAATTTTTCCAACAAAATTTTCTACAAATCGGTTGTAGAAAAACATCTCTTTTTCTAGTAGTGATTCTTTTTTTCTTTTTTAATTCTTGAAACCAGATCTACTTCTAATATTGACCTTGTCACGTATTTGTTTGGACCTAATAAGAGTTATATTGCGCCACCCACATGTTGACTTTAAATCTTGCATGAAACTTTCATATAGCTAGCAATTTTTTTTCTTATCGGCTAATTTGAATTAATGACGAACCACTAACCCACCCACTCATCTCTCTCTCCCGAGTATCGGAGATCATCCTTAAAAAGAAACTCTTCATAGATGAGAAACCTCCTGACTCAACCTA
Organism: Bidens hawaiensis; assembly: GCF_021521415.1. Lineage (NCBI taxonomy): Eukaryota > Viridiplantae > Streptophyta > Magnoliopsida > Asterales > Asteraceae > Bidens > Bidens hawaiensis. The sequence continues at coordinate 339,956 of NW_027492781.1, forward strand.
AAACCCCCTATATTTTTATCATATAAAAAACTTGAACCTACTATATTTCACTTTTTAAATTGAAATCTTTACATGCTTCAACTCAATCACTTGAGCTAGGAAGACTATATATTAGCATTTAATATAAGTTATTATGGCATATGTATATTAAAAATAGAATATTTCAGTACATATCTCGGCACAAAAAAACCTATCACATCAAAACCTCCTGCTATCAATAATAAGTGAGCACGAAACCCTCTTAAATGTGATGTCTCATAACTTGACCATCACCGACACCGTAGCTACTTTCACTGTCACAAAACAAAATTGTAATATTAATTAATAATTAATAATGATAATAGTAATAATAATATTAATAGAAATGATATATTATATCTTTTTAGAGAGTATGATGATTAAAAGTCAATTATACTTTCATTTTCATAAATTACTTTGTCAAGTTAATTTAATTTAATTTTTAAAACTAGACTTTTGTTCACAGTTTAGATAGCAGCGTGTCATATGAAACCATGGAATATTCGATTCTAGTGAATCATATGAAACCTAGGATGATGACTATCTTGCCCCTCATGATGTGCCGCACCATGTGGCTACTATTGAGCTCGACTTGTAAAGTAAAAAATCCTACTTGGACAAAATAGTCAATTAACTACAAATTTCGCAATATTGACTACTCAAAGAAGACAACAGAATGGTAATTTTAAGAAGTCAGTAAAGATACACGTAAATGAATGCATATGATTGATAAAACGAAAATTTGATACCAATCCCTTATCAAACTATAAAAGAGTAACTCATATTCGTTAAGTATTGGACTACTCATGACTTGTTGGGTATAACGTTGGTCTATTAAAAATTACTCTCCCTAAGGAAACTAGGGGTACTTTTTTTTAACGGCAAAATTTTTTTTAATCTTTGTTGTCTATGAGTCTTAAACTCATGATGTCAACATTCCAAACATAAGTGTTTAAAGACTTTGTCTTTGTCAATGAACCACCACCTTATTGGTTGGTCAATAGATTAGTACATACATAATCATCCAATGACAAAGAAAGAATAAAAATAAGTCCATGTGTGAGTGAGTTTGCAAACCATCAATGAAGAGAAAATTGGAGATGGAGCTCAAATCCATCTAAATGTTGACGTTAGAAGTGTTAACAGGTTTGAAATGGCTCGTTAATAGCCGAATTTTATTACCTAGAGTTGTAGGATGTATGTTATGCCGTTGGGCGTATTATACGTTGGTTATGTGGAGTTGTACATTGATGTGTAGCATTTACTCAAAAGATGTGAGGGGTGCATGGTACACCGCTCATCGCAAGTAGATGGTACTAAAATTTGTATGTTGAAACTAAATTTTATGATGTTTTAAAGAAAATAATTTTTTAGACCTATTTTTAGCACTAAAAGTGTGAAGTCTTTAAGAAATTACAGGTACTACAACCATTGTAATCACCGGCGCAACCAGTATATTATAATTATTTCTTGAAATACAAAGTTGTAAAAAAACGGTGTTAATTTATAACTTGTAAGTACGTATATAAAACAGTAAGAGAATGTATTTTTTTTAAATGGCAAGAGAGAAAACATTTGTGGTAGTGAATAATATTGTCTAATCAATATACAATACAAGTATCTTAGTTGTGATTTAAAGTGTAATAAAGCATAAATGATGGAATCTTAGATCTATACAACTTGGAAAGCATTGTGGTGGCCTTCCAGCTTTCAAGCGACCAACTAACTATGTCTCCAAATTACAATATTATTCAGTAGCTTTTTAACCCGTGTATTACACAGGATTTGTCAAATAATAAAAATAAAAAGATCCATTATTTAAAAGAAATGAACAAAATTAAAGCTAAAAATAAAATATATAGTACAAACAATAAGAAGTCTAGAACCTCAAATTTACAAAATCGATTTTTTATATACAATAATTGCATAAATTGTTTTGACCAATTACCCGTGGATAACTATGATGAATGAGATAAAAGATTAAAAATTATAATGAAAATTATAACCCATTTCTCAAAATTGTTTTATCCCATGACCTATGGATCGTTAGAATAAATAAGATGAGAAATTAGATAATTAGAAATGAAATTATAACCCATTTGTCAAAATTATCTTGACTCACGACCCATGGATTGTTAGGTAGAATTAAATGAGAGATTAAAGAATTAGAAAGAAAATTGTAACCCATTTGTCAATATGGTTTTGCTCCATAACCCATGGATAAGTCAAATGAATGAGAAGAGAGATTAGATAAGGAATGAATGTGGGATTGTCACATCATCTTCAATATTTTCTTTTATTAGTATAGTTAGATTTTCTTATGAGTGTCTTTAGTTAATTAAATATATTAATCCAACATCTTTTCGTGCATAAGTACTTAGTGAAATACAACTGTTTAATTTAATCAAGTTCTTTAGATAGTAATAAAAATATTCATTGTTAAACCGAAATAACGAAAGCTTGATCTCATAATTGATTTTATAAAATCGGAAAATTTTTTTTATCGATTAAATACAGTATACCAAATATGGAATTTCTCGTACCTAATAATAGAATTGATATGAAATTTAGCAATCATATGAGAATTCGGTTATCATACTATCGGTACTGATTTAATCGAAATAAGAGGTAGATGACATCGATGTCTCTAATAACTCTATGATAGAGTTCAAGGAGCCATCTAGTGATGACGGTGCAGAATGAGCATCCACAACAACAAACATTCACAAACGTCACATATTGCCACATCATATTACATTTTTTCCTAAAAAAACCATAACTTTTTCACAAGGAACTTTCACAAATCTCTTTAAAATATATTATAATTGTATATATATAATATAGGTATGTATGCATGTGTGAGAGAAAGGAGGTGAACCCACAAACATGTCACTTTACAAGTTTGTTGCAAGTTTGCATTCACAAACCCAACCTTCACAAACTTGTTCGACAACAAAAGAAGTTTGTCACCCAAGTTCATTCCTTTGCCACATAGATTTAAGCCTAGAAAATTGAAGCTTGCCGTACTGCTCTCAGTGAATAAATTAGTTACATTTGTCTACCTTGAAATTCGTACAACTTTGTCACGTTTGAGAATATAACTAGTTTATGCTATGAATCGTATTTGTCTGTGAGATAACCTTAAAATGGAAAAAGGATTTGATTTAAGAGTTGACAACATATATAAATTTAAATTAATAACTTATCATCAATTAAGTTATATTATTATTATTATTATATTAATTTCTAACAATTTTTATATGTTTAGGCAACCATTCTCTCTCTCTAATTATAAAAGAAGAATTTAAGGGGTGTCGACTTTTTCACCAAATATAAAATACCAAGAAAAAAATTATGTTAACCCTTATACTTTTCAAACATTAAAAATCACACTTTCTAAATATTCTTTTTCGCACTCAAGACACTCGTATCCTTTTCTTATTTATTTGGCGGGTGCAGAAAAAATTGACCAGTTAAATATACAAAATTTCGATACATTTTAATCTGCACCCTTTATTCTTTTTCAATAAAATGTCTAAAATATTATATTACTAGGTTTTATCCCTTGTATTATGAGGTTGTTTTCAATTTTTGTTTCTATATTAATATATATATTTTAGATTTTAATTTATTTATTGAGCGGACGTTAATAATATACTTGAGATTTGAGGATTAAAGAGTTTCACAAATGAATAAGAAGTTCTAACCCGGTTTAAAAGCTATTTGGGTTTGTTCACTTCTTTCAGTGTGTAGCAATTAGGATTTTTAACCAACTTGTTTCTCGTTTAATTGATTCTAGACGTTACTAAAATATGGTGTCTTCGCAAGAATTTTCGAAACAAATTAATTAAAACCCCGGCTTTTCGCAAATGAGGATAAATAAACTTAAGACAAAATAAACAATGTTGTTAGTATGGGATCATTTTAATAAATACGAATCTGGCTTGCAATGTTGTTAAAATTGGAACCGACCGGAAACCAAGCTGACATGAGTTACATCACCACTAGAAGGGCTGGTTGGTTTTTGAAGACAACCACTTGAACCGATGACATGTAGGGGATGTTCTTTGCATTTCAAAGTGTTGAATCTATACCTGTAACTCAACCCATATATTTCACGTTTTTTTTCGGGTTCTAGTTCTTTCGGGTTGAGTAAATCGAGTTTCGAGTATCTAAGAAAAAAACAACTTTGTTAACTGACGTGAGGTCGAAGACTCACTCAAAAATAAACCGAATACAACTAATTAGATAGCGGTAAGCGGATATCGAACACAGGGAGTTTGTGGAAAATGTATTACTAAGTAGTTTTATAATTAAACTATATTATACTAAGTGCAAAAAGTAAATTCAATGATTCGTTTGTTTGATTTGAAAAACAAAAAGAACTAAAGCAATAACTGAGTTTTAATCAATATACGAAAATATGCCTTCCCTCGGTTTCAGGTTTCCATGAATGTTACAGTTGATGTTTAAACTGAGTTCGTGTTTATGTAAACGATTGCGATAATTGAAGATCAAGTACTTGGATTATATAACGTAAGGTGATCAATCAAAAACCAATTAGTTTATCCAACCCTAAATCCCTCCCGATAAATCTCGATTACTTAAAGAACTAAGAACTGACAGTTTAAAACACAAAATCGATAAACTAATAATCTATCAATCAATACATCAATACCATAATAATTTAATCAAACTAATATCTCAGAAATTTCATAAACATTCAACCAAACAAACATAAGAAACCTTAAAATCCGAGGGAAAACACAAATGAATTTAGCCACACATGTTTCGGTTTATCATCCCTTCGATTATAGTTTGCATAAGAATCAAAATTGAGTTTCTAATGATTACCACACTTGATATTGATTGATTGTCTCTCCAAATCTCCCTTAGGTTGTTTTTGAATGAAGGATAGATCAAAAGACATCTCAAAACGTCTAAAAATAATGAAGAAAAAAAAAACTGTTACGACTCGAACCGTGGCCCACGGTCTACACCGTGGGTCACGGTGAATTTCTTGAAAGGCTGGACCGTGGACCACGGTGGAACCGTGGGTCACGGTGATGTCCACGGTCACCGTACCAGCCACGGTACGGTGGCTTCTGTTCAATTGATCTTCTTTGGACCGTGGCCCACGGTCTGAACCGTGGGTCACGGTGGACACCGACTATGCACCCTCGCTTTCACTTATTTTTGACTTCGTTCGCATCTCTGGTTCCTTGGGTTTCTTCGTTATACATCTTAATAGCTCCGGAACCTCCTTTTACCTACAATTCACCAACCAAACCATAGTTATCTAATTCCACAAAATAAACAAATTCAAATCATGATTATTACGGCTTTTAAATCAATTAAGGATTGTCCCATGGACCACCCGTCATTAACAGAGAAACAACTTAGATTTATAGCTATAATATCATAATAGATTAAACTGATATACCATAATCGATGGAACTAGTTAAGCCAAATAGAATATACCATAATCGAATTTGATTGAACCTACTAATCAATTAAACAATTAAGTCCAACATGATATACCATAATCGAAGTCGAACTCGATTGAGCCTACTAATCGATCAAATAGAATATACCATAATATAAATCTAACCTACTACTGAATCAGCCTCAAAAATCATAATCGGTTGAACATAACATATCACAATCAAACTCAATAAAACCACTTATAATATAAAGTTTTAAAACAAAAATTATATGTGGGTTTTTCTTGTTCGGGTTTTTTATCTCAAGTCAGGTTTTTTTGAGTTGGTTTTTGAGTTTCGGTTAAAAATGATAGCCCGGCTAACAGAATTGGCTAATTCTTGTGATAATCCCATGGAGAAAAATAAATTAGGGAAAATAGAGAAGTGAGAATTAAGAAAACAGGGGTGTAAAGCAAAGGGTTTGAGGGCCCACACATGTGAACTGGACAAATCTTCCAGCGCTTTAGGCAAACTCTCCACCGCCCAAGAATACTCCTATGTTTTGTGGGACCCCACTCCTATTTCCATTATACTTTTCTTGAATACTTTACTAAAATGTTTTTTTGAATCAAAATTTTATTGTAATTATTATTGGTTTTTCAGTCACATGTTAAAAATCCATAATGTTGCCGTATGTGTGAATTAGGGGTGTGAACGGCCGAACCAAACTGATCGGTTATTAATTCGGTTTTACTAATTTCGGTTAATAACTGATATTAAACATGAAATGAAAGTATAAATATATGAAATTGAGATATTAGTACATGGAATGAAGATATAAATACATGAAAATGATAGTATTAAACTATTAATACATATAATACATGAAATCGAGGAAAAAATACTAGAAAATATGAAAAACAATAATGAAGAGTTCGGTGCAGTTCGGTTAATCTCGGTTACTTCGGTTCGGTTTCTGTTAACGATTCGGTTATTGCTCACCCTTAGTGTGAATGTGTGATGAAAATTGTGGAGGTGTTTAATGTGCATGGAGAAAGTTAGTGAGGCAATTTGGAATAATTTTAATAGAAGGATAATAAGTTTTTAAGGGTACTTTTGTCCGTCGGTTTACTCTGCAACAGGCGATTTACCTTTCTTATGTTGGTTATGAGACTGGTTGGTACATAAAACAAATTGAAAAACCAAGTGAGTAGTAAAGACTAGGCCTTTTTATTTTCCAAATAGTTATTGTTATTTTCTTTTAAACATATAGCTTTTATTATATTATTAGGTGAATTTGATATCGCCATAGATGTTTCAAAGCAGTAACCAAAGGAGATCAATAGTACAAGGTAAGTACCACATGGTTTAATGACCTATGCATGTCATAATGAGTCGCATGAGCTTCATGTAAAGGGTCCTACACTCAATTCACTAATAAACGTTTACCTACCTAATAATTAAGAGTAGATTACTTTTATGATTTTATCATAAGGTCGAAGATATCGATGTCGTTATTTTTATATTAGTTACGAATTTAAACGAGAGGACATGTGGCTTGACGATATGATCACAAGGCCCGTAAAAGAAACTGTACCTTCATAAGCTGTTGAGAGTTATAGTCCAATGATAAATATATACATTGACACACTTACGAGTAGTTTTAAAGGATGTATGAGTCATTCAAAAAAGAGAAAATAAAACTTACATTACTTTTTACTTTTACTTAGGATAGACAGAGTGGCTTCGACATGACAATGTGAGAGGGGGGGGGGGACCACTCTACTTGGTGTGGATGCCGAACGACTACACTGTTAACTAATGTTTGGGTTACATTTATGTCGAGTAACTTGTTTAATTATAGTATGTTTTTAAGGTTTTCTTTTTTATGTCTAGCACATTGTTACTTTGAGATGGTTTTCGATTTTAAGGTCTAAATATGTTAAGGGTGCATTTTGGATGCTATTGGATGAAAGGCGAAAGACCACGAATGCAAGATAGTGAGTCGTTACTTTGTGCGATTCTCACATTAATCAATGCAAATCAGCTAAAATGAATGAGTTGTCAAGTGTACTCTACTACTCAATGGACTATAATCATGACAAGTGAGAAACAAAAGAGTAATACCTATAATTATTTACTTTTATTTAGTTTCATCATACCAAACAAAACAACGTATTCTTATTCTGAAATGAATGCTTCTATGTACATGTATAAAATACAACATAACTATTTTTAAGACCGGTTAAATCACGCACCCTCTAAAATACTATACATATGTTCACATTAACTTCCCCATCTCCTATATCACGGCCGACAACCTCCTTTTTTAAAAAAAGAAATTGATGACTAATGGAAACTAAAATGGTAAACAATCAGAAGTGAGAAATGGAATGCATAAAGTCAAAGCCAACTTCCATACAAGACTAAAACCATGCACAAAACACTTATACATTGTGCATTAAATAATATATAATAAAATAAAGTTTACAAACACAACTAAATGCATATTGATGATCATGTTGTCTTTTTTTACAACAAACAAATCACTATTAACCGATACATATGTTACTAGATAAGTTTAACATTAATCGGCTTATATACACTTTCCAGTCAAATGTTTAAAACATTAGTTTGAAATTTAACGGAGGTATAAAGAGAAAAAAATAGTAAAAGGTGGGACATGTGATAAGAATATAGATTATTATCGACCAACCATAAAAACTTATAATTATTAAAATCTGATTCTCCTATTTAAAACAAAACACCCTTTGGGTTTATTCCTAACGTGAAAGTTGTCACTTGTCATCAAGATTTGTTCAACTTGTTGTATAACTTATAACATACTAACAAAAAATTAAAGAAATAATTAATATAAAATATTCATTCAATATTTAAATTGGAAATGACAGGAGGTTGGAGGGGTGGGGTGGGGTGGGGTGGCATGACTACTTCTTCTTTTCTTTTGCTTTTGTGTTACCATCACTACCACCACCACCATCATCTATCTTGTGCTTGCTAGTTTACTTTCCATTAACATTCTCTTTCACATTCTTTTCTTTTATTATTCTTATTATTTCTACAATCTACCAACCTATCATCATATATCATTCTTTAAAACTCTCTCTCTCTCTATACTTCTTGAATTCATATATATATATATATATATATATATATATTGTAATACATACACTTTGTTTCTGTTTGATCATCTTATAGGATTGTTGGAAAGATGGTAAAGTTTTTTCTTTATATTTATTCTATGATGATCATGAACTTTGAATAATATTATGTTGTGTTTTGTGACAACAATTTTGATGATCATATGATGAACATATGTTACTTAATATTGTGTTTAGGGAACTCCGGTGAATATTATCGTCGGATCACACGTTTGGGTAGAGGATCCAGAAGTTGCATGGATCGACGGGGAGGTTATCGATATTAAAGGGAATAATGCTACAATTGTTACCACAAATGGGAAAACTGTAAGATTTTGTGTTCATTGGATTCTTAATGCTTATGTACAGTATAAGTTTTGCTTTTAGTTAAAGTAACCATACCAAAAAGTTGTCCTAGTGTGCTATGTTTATGTATATTCAAATAAAGATGATATAAATCAAGACTAATGTATTATTGTGTTACTTTTAACAGTTTTGATCACATCATATGATTAACCGGTGTTAGATGTTTGAATGCGTTACTCAAGTATTTAATAAGTTATGAAAATTTAAGGAATTACATGAACAAAACGTTGAAACCAAGATATAATCAGTTTTCCAGTAACATGTTCTCTTTTATATATATGTTTCTTTTTTCAGATAAAAGCAGACATATCAAACATATATCCAAAAGACACGGAAGCACCAGCAGCCGGAGTAGATGACATGACTAAATTGGCATATCTTCATGAACCCGGAGTGCTTTACAACCTTGCTGCCCGGTTTGCTCTCAATGAAATATACGTAAGTCGATTAACTATAATATTAAAAGTTTAAAAATTTAAAAGACTTTGTTACTTTGATCAAAACTGTTAAATTAAACCGTTATTTGTGATACAAACAGACTTACACGGGCAACATTTTAATAGCCGTTAACCCTTTCCGACGACTACCACATTTATATGATATTCACATGATGCAACAATATAAAGGGGCCACTTTTGGAGAGTTAAGCCCGCATCTTTTCGCCATTGCAGATGACTGCTATAGGTACCATGACCGTCATACAATATACAATAATTTTTAAATATTACAAGTGTTTTGAGACAGTTGGACCGACTCGTTTGATAACTCGTGTTGTATCAGGGCCATGATTAACGAACACGGAAGCCAGTCGATATTGGTAAGTGGAGAAAGTGGAGCAGGTAAAACCGAGACCACGAAAATGCTTATGAGATATCTTGCTTTCATGGGAGGTAGATCAGGTACAGAAGGAAGAACAGTTGAACAACAAGTTCTTGAGGTGTGTAATTAAAAAAAAAAAAAAAAAAAAAAAAAAAACTTTATATTTTTGTAGATTATATTTTGTTTAAAAAGAATCAAATGAGATACTAATACTAATGATATGCATTATCAGTCAAATCCAGTTTTGGAAGCCTTTGGGAATGCGAAAACCGTGAAGAACAACAATTCCAGGTTAAAAGTCAAGATTATAATACATTCATATACATTTATTTAGTGAAGTAAAAGTTAGTTTACATAAAAGTTCACATGACCGAGTGTTTGTACCAGTCGTTTTGGTAAATTTGTAGAGATTCAATTCGATAAGCAAGGAAAGATATCGGGGGCTGCGGTTAGAACGTATCTTTTAGAAAGATCACGAGTTTGTCAAGTGTCTGATCCCGAGAGGAACTACCATTGTTTTTACATGCTCTGTGCAGCACCACCCGAGGTTACTTCAGTTCTTTTAAAAGTTAAACACGAGTGGGATTGGTTTGGTTTATACATATAGTTATAAGTTATAACTGTTATCTTTCAGGATGTGAAGAAGTACAAATTAGGAGACCCGAGAACGTTTCATTATTTGAATCAGACTAATTGCTATGAAGTGGCGAATATAGATGACGGACGGGAGTATTTGGAAACGCGAAATGCTATGGATATTGTGGGAATCAACCAGGATGAACAGGTAGCGAAAATAATAAAACGGGTTGGTCGGGTTGACCCAAAACACGTTTTTATATAAAAAAAAAGGTTCAACTTTTTAAAAATAGTTCGTGTGTAAAATAATTTAACTTTTTAAGTAAAATGATTTAGGAGGTTTTATGCACTAAAATAGCTAATTCAACCTGTTTGAAAAAGTCAACCCATTCAAAATGATGAAACGGGTCGACCCAAAACACTTTTTGACTATAAAAAAATAAACTCTTTAGAACTCTTTATAAAAAGTTCATGTGTAAATTAATTCAACTTTTTGAATGAAGTGATTTAGGAGGTTTTATGCATCGAAAATACATTGTGAAAGCTTTTCAGCCCGTTTGAAAAAGTCAACCATTTAAAATGATGAAATGGGTTGGTCGGGTTGACCCAAAACGCTTTTTAACCAAAAAAGTTTCAACTTTTTAGTACGCAAAATAATTTACATTTTCGAATAAAACGTATTAGGAGGTTTTATGCATTGAAAGTACACTATGAGCGCCTTTTGGCCCGTTTGAAAAAGTCAACCCGTTCAAAAGTAAACAGATAGACATTACTACCTGTGTATATAACCAACTTCTAAAAGAGGAAATTTTGTATGCATTTTTGTAGGATGCAATATTCCGTGTTGTAGCTGCAATTCTTCATCTTGGAAATGTTGACTTTGTCAAGGGAAAGGAGTTTGACTCTTCAAAAGTCAAAGATGAAAAATCAAATTATCATCTTTGTACAGCAGCAGAGCTACTCATGTCTGAACCTAACCAACTCAACCTGTTACTATGCAATTTAATAAGTCATTAAACGACACATAATATGAAAATAATCTCAGTTATACATGTTTTCTTTCAGGTGTGACGCGAAAGCACTTGAACAATCATTATGTGAGCGTGTTATCGTAACTCCAGATGGAAATATTACAAAACCATTAGATCCAGAAGCTGCTGCATTGAGTCGTGATGCACTCGCAAAAACAGTTTATTCCAGACTTTTTGATTGGTAAGAAGATAAAAAATAATCCATCTTTGACCAACTTTGACTTTTTTGACCCGTTTGACTTATTTTCTACGACAGGATTGTGGACAAGATAAATAACTCAATTGGTCAAGATCCTACTGCAAAAAGCATAATTGGAGTTCTTGATATTTACGGCTTTGAAAGCTTTAAGGTCAACAGGTACATAACGATAGTTGACTAGTTTCATTGACTTTAACTGTCAACACAAAAATAACCTTATGAGTTTCCTTCATGTGATAGTTTTGAGCAGCTATGCATTAATCTAACAAATGAAAAGCTACAACAGCATTTTAATCAGGTAATAATCCAAACCACACAAAGTTGTTTTTTTTTTTTAATTGCCAATTTTATGAATACAAGTTTATAAAAATTGCAAAAAAATATATTTACAGCATGTATTTAAAATGGAGCAAGAAGAATACACTAAGGAAGAAATCAACTGGAGCTATGTAGAATTTGTGGATAATCAAGATGTTTTAGACCTTATTGAAAAGGTATTGACTTCATAATTAACGGAGTAATGGGCTTAAATGTTTTACAAATTTGCACCAAAAGGCTAATTTTTACTAACTGTGATTAATGCAGAAACCTGGTGGTATCATTGCTCTTCTTGATGAAGCATGGTATGCAAATATCCTACTTGAAATGCCATAATCATTAGTCAACCGACCGACCCGTTTTGACCCGTTTGTTACTTCATCTGCAGTATGTTTCCTAAGTCAACACACGAGACGTTTGCTCAGAAGATGTACCAGACATATAAATCACATAAGCGGTTTAGCAAGCCGAAACTTTCTAGAACAAACTTCACGATCAACCATTATGCAGGAGATGTAAGCAGAATATTATGTCGTATTCATCGTTTATCATGCACATAATTTGAGTTTAGTAATTTACAAAAGTTTTTGTAACATAGGTTACTTATCAAGCTGACCAATTTCTCGACAAGAACAAGGATTACGTTGTAGCAGAATTTCAAGCTTTGTTAAACAACTCAACATGCTCGTTTGTTGCAAATCTTTTCCCGCCATTGGAGGATTCATCTAAGCAATCCAAGTTCTCTTCCATTGGTACTCGCTTTAAGGTAATAATCCAAAATTTAATATTATGAACTTTTGTTCTTCATCGTGATCGAAAAATGAAACATGCAGCAACAACTACAAGCTTTAATGGAAACCTTGAGCACAACAGAGCCACATTACATTAGATGTGTAAAGCCTAATACGGTTTTGAAGCCGGGAATATTTGAAAATGACAATGTTTTGAATCAACTAAGATGTGGAGTAAGTTTTGATAATAAATTATACCAATGCAATGATCTCTTTAAAATTTGTTTATAAAAATATTCTTTGTTTGGGATAGGGTGTGCTAGAGGCGATTAGGATAAGTTGTGCCGGATATCCGACTAAAAGATCTTTTGACGAATTTCTGGAACGGTTCGGAATGTTGGCTCCAGATGTCTTAGATGGGTAAATATGTAAATATAACTTGTGTTAAAAAGAAAAAAGAAAAAAAAAACTTAACAAGGGTTAATATGCAGGTCTGATGAGAAGTCGGCATGCGTTGCGATTTGTGATAGATTTGGACTAAAGGGATATCAGGTACTAACCTTGTTTACCTATAACTACTTTTATATAAAACTTAATAAAAGTAAAAAAAATATTCATACCAGTAAATTTTTGTACATTTCAGATAGGGAAAAGCAAGGTTTTCCTTCGGGCGGGACAGATGGCAGAACTAGACGCAAGGAGAGCCGAGGTTCTCGCAACAGCTGCAAGAAGAATTCAAAGGCAAATCAGAACGTATCTCACTCGTAAAGAATTTATTATCCTAAGAAAGGCCACAATCAATATGCAAAAGAACTGGAGAGGTAATATTTTATATTGTTATGCACTTACGCCAAATCTATATATATGTATGAAATGAAAACTTTGCAATCGTACATTCGTGCAGCAAGACTTGCACGTAAGCTGTATGATTACTTAAGGAAGGAAGCTGCATCTATACGTATACAAAAGCATACACGCGGAGGTGCTGCAAGAGCATCATACAAACTTTTACAAAAGTCTGTGATTGTTATTCAAACCGGGCTTAGAGCAATGGCTGCAAGAGATGAGTTCAGACGAAGAAGAAGAAACAAAGCTGCAACCAAACTTCAGACGGAATGGCGAAGATATCATGCTCGGTCTAGTTATAAGAATAAGAAGAAAGCAACTCTTACACTTCAATGTCTGTGGAGATCAAAGGTAGCAAGGAAAGAATTAAGGATGTTGAAGATGGCTGCACGAGACGCAGGGGCCCTGAGAGAAGCTAAGGACAAGTTGGAGAAGCGCGTTGAAGAGTTAACATGGAGATTAGACTTTGAAAAGCATTTGAGGGTACGTGTTTTATATGCTCAATGTATATTAACACGGTAAAAGTAATTAAAAAAATGTGATATTCTAAAGATTTTATTTTAATTACAGGTTGATCTTGAAGAAGCAAAAGGACAAGAAATCACAAAGTTACAAAACGCGTTGCAAGAAATGCAAGTAAAATTGGAAGAAGCACACAATCAAATTATTCACGAGAAAGAAGCAGCAAAACTCGCCATTGAACAAGCTCCACCAGTAATCAAAGAAGTGCCGGTTATAGATAATACCAAAGTGGAGGAGTTGGAAAATCATAATCATGAACTCGAGGTATTGCCAATAATATTAAGTTTAAAGTTTCTATCTTGGTTATGTGCATGATAAATGATTTCAAAATATAAATACACTATCGGTTTATTTGCAGGATGAAATTGTAGAACTGAAAAAGAGAGTTGAGGAATTTGAGCAGAAGTACAATGAAGTCAAAACCGAGAGCAAAAATAGACTTAAAGAGTTGGAAGAATCACAAGATAAAATCTCGGGACTTCAGGAGACCATTGAAAGGTATATGACATTGAACTATATGTATAGTTAAATTATGAGTAAACTGCCGTTTTCATCTCTGTGGTTTGTCCATATATGCGGTTTTAGTCCAATAGTTTCAAATTTGTGATTTTCGTCCCTGTGGTCTCATTTTACCTGTAATTAAGCCCGAATTCATTATCCCCATTTGAGTCTGGTCATTAAACCCATCAGCATACCCTTCACGTGAAGGGCAGTTTTGTCCTTTTTTTCCCCAAATACACCGTGAAGGGCTTGCGAGTTACAACTGGGGTTTATTTAGGGAGAAAAGGACAAAAATGTCCCTCATGTGAGGGGCACGCTGATGGGTTTAACGACCGCACTTAACAGGGTTGATGAATTCGGGTTTAATTGCAAGTGAAATGAAACCACATGGACGAAAATCGCAAATTTGAAACTATTGGACTAAAACCGCAGATATGGACAAACCATAGGGACGAAAACCGCAGTTATCTCTTAAATTATTAAAGTTATGATTGTATCTTCACTATGTATTTTGTATGCACATAAACAGGTTAGACGCAAACTTGTCCAACATGGAATCCGAAAATCAGGTTTTGCGCCAACAAGCGTTGGTTGCTTCAACTAACGAGGAACTCAGTGAAGAAGCTGAACTGTAAGAGTACACATAACATTATAATTTTCTTAATAAAACATTAATGTTACACTTTGTTTCAGCCTTAGAAGAAAGATTAAAGAGTTAGAGTCGGAGAATGAACTTCTACGCAACCGACCAGTAGTTGTGGAGCAAATAATCACCCCAATAAGCACCCCTGAAAAGCTTTCACCGCAACTTCAGGTACATATGACCGTGTGGATTTCCTTACATACGAACGGTTTCATTGATGTTGAGTTAATGTGACATTACAGAGTTTGGAAAATGGTCATGAAACAAAGGATGATTTTGAAACACCACACGCGGAGCAAGAAAAGACAAAGGTATTATTGTTATTATTATTATTACAAACGAACGAATAAATTTATAACCATTTATGTAATATTACAATGCTGAGTAAATTATTTTTTAAATTATTTTTGCAGGAGCTGGACAACGGTATGTCAACGCTAACAAAACAAAAATCGCTAACTGACAGACAACAGGTGAGGATTTAAAATTTATAATTTAGAATCGTTGATTACAAACGAGACGAATAATATTATTTTGTCTTGCCACGATTAGGAAAACCATGATGTTTTGATCAAATGTCTGCTAGAGGATAAACGTTTCGACAAAACCAGACCTGTTTCGGCATGCATTGTGTACAAAACGTTAGTTCAGTGGAGATCTTTTGAGGCCGAGAAGACACATATATTTGACAGAATTATTCACACGATTCGAGCTTCCATAGAGGTAGTATTTTATATTTACTTCATAATATAACTTAATGTCTAAATGTCAAATGAAACTAATCTAGCGTTATTTATCGTTAAAGGCTCAGGATAACATCAAAGATTTGGCATATTGGTTATCAACAACTTCAACTCTTTTATTCCTACTACAAAGTACGATAAAAGCAAGCGGTTCACCTTACAAATCTCCACACCGTAACCGTACTTCACCTACTACATTGTTTGGTCGAATGACACAAGTATGTTCATGTTCATGTTCTTAGCGTGTTTAACCGAATATTTATTTAAAGTTTAGATATTTATTAATCTTAATTACCGATTATCAGAGTTTGCGTACGTCTCCTATGGGAATGGGCATCTCTAGTGGATATAGTGGAATGGAAGGCAAACCAAACACACAGTCAAAAATAGAAGCGAAGTATCCCGCACTTTTGTTCAAGCAACACTTAACCGCTTGTGTGGAAAAGCTGTACGGAATGATACGCGACAGTTTGAAGAAAGAAATAAGCCCGTTTCTAAATTCATGTATTCAGGTAACATTCTTGTAAAAAGTAAGATGGATTTGTAAGCCAAATATTCATCAAAAACGGAATCTTGATCATCAAATACACTAACAGGCACCAAGGTCAACACGGGTCAGACATACAAGAGGGGCATCAAGGAATATTCTTTCGAATATTGTGGCGAAACAACAGGCATCAATGATACACTGGCAAAGCATTGTTAACAGCTTGGATAACACTTTGGGAATTTTATCTGAAAATTACGTGAGTCGAAGAAATTAAATAAATTTAAATTAAAAAACTGAAGGTTTAGTGCTGATTGTTTTTTATATAGGTTCCTTCAATTATTACAAGAAAAATTTTCAGTCAGGTTTTCTCATTCATAGATGTCCAGTTCTTCAATAGGTAATGTTTATGCACCTTCACTAAATACTTAAAAAATATATGTATTATAAATGTTACTAAGAGTCAAAACAAAATAGTGAATAATTTGTGATTTTTCAGCTTACTGCTTCGCCGTGAATGCTGCTCGTTTAGTAACGGTGAATATGTTAAGTCTGGTTTACATGAACTAGAACAATGGTGCAAGAAAGCAACCGATCAGTTTGCTGGATCGTCATGGGACGAGTTACAACACATAAGACAAGCTGTTGCATTACTGGTATGTAGTTGAACTGTAAACCAGTAATTAAAATATTAAAGATAGATCTAATACAATGTTCATGCAGGTATCACACCAGAAAACTCAAAAGTCCATGGAGGAGATCACAAATGAACTCTGCCCGGTAATTTACATATTTAGATATAATCACCTAAGCATATGATATATAATTTACAGAAAACTAATATTTATAAATGTAGGCACTAAGTGTTCCACAAATATATCGTATCGGAACTATGTTTTGGGATGACAAGTATGGAACCCAAGGGTTGTCTCAAGAGGTAAGAAATCTAATAATTTCACTACATGTTTATGCTTAACAAAATAAACATCGTTTCGATAACTATTCATTTTACGAAAGGTAATTGGCAAAATGAGAACATTGATGGCAGAAGACTCAATTAGCATGCCCAACAATTCTTTCTTACTTGATGTGGATTCAAGGTAACTAAAAAACAAACCTATAAATATTATTTAGACTCTAAAATTATATCACACATTCACACAATTAACATGCAATTTTTTTTATTTTTTTTTTTTGCGTAATTCAGCATACCGTTCTCGTTGGAAGAAATATCTCAATCTTTCCTAGATGTCGATTTATCTGATATCGACCCACCACCAATACTCCGCCAAAGATCAGATTTTCATTTCCTGCTACAACAAATAGATTGAAAAATCTTCGTTTACACACGAAAACTAGCAGGAAAAAAAAATTTCTGCTGTAATTATTATATTATGATTACAAGTCCCATTTTGTATCCAAGGGAGCTACAGATGAGTGCTAAGAATGTGATATTTTTTTGGTTCATTCTTTCTTCGGTTCAAACTCGGGTGTTTGGACTGAAATTTTTTGATTTGTTGCAGAGTGTTATTGGTAGTGTGATTTGGAAGTGATTTTTGTAAAGAATACAAAAAGAGCTTGTATTTTTTTGACAATAAGTGAGCGATATGTAAACCGTGTTTTGTTGCAAGATGAACAAGAGATTTTGTTTTTGTATATGACATTGAAGATCTGTATCTGTTGTTGATATTTTTATGATGGTTTGTTGTTGTATCCGTACTTAGTTTGTTTCAAAATCAAATTTATAACGAATTTCTCAGTGTTGTAAAAATCGTTCCTAGGCGCTGAATTAATTAAAAATCGGAGGCTAGCCTATGCAACTTCAGCAAATCGGACCTTATAATTGCTAGTCGGTCAAAGTTGTACCTAATCGGTCCAAGTCGTTCCAATGGATTTTCGATGAAATCCGGTCAATATCGGTCATATAGTTGATTAAAACTCAATTACTTATAAAATCCCAATCCTATTGATCCCCTCATAATCGCTAGTCGGTACCCCACCGCCCGACTACGCACCTAGAGAGTTCTACAAACAATGAATTCTCATAATTTGAATACTAACATTTGCCTCACAGCATTCGTATATCAATCCAGATTGCGTCCATTTTCGAGTTTCTGCTAATGAAAGTCAGGATGGAAATGTTCGTTGCATGTAGGTCTGTTCGCGAGCTACTCGAGATCGGCTAGTTTAAAAGCTCGATCTAGCTGAGCTTGATCGAGCTGAGCTTAATTGAGCACGAGCTTGAGCCTAAGAGTAAGCTCATGTAATAAATGAGCCCGACCCCGAGTTTCACTTATTGAGCTCGAGCCACCTCGCGATCCTAATCAAGTCTGTCATTTATATAATGTTATGAAAAATAAATAAAAATAACTAATTAATATATATTATTTTATACATAAAATTATATTAGAATGTTAGGGATGCAAACAAGTTGAGTCGATCACGAGCTACTAAAGATTGGATTGGTAATATAATTTGGATTAAAAAAGGTACCATCCTCTAGCAACAAGTCTAGTTCGTGATTTTTGGTGTTCAAAAAATCCTATAGAATTACTTATACACGACAAAATCAAACCAACCTGAACCAACCAGCACATAACCAACCAAATTAAAATACCAATCACCAAAATCAATTTCCTAAGTCACGCTAACATTTTCAAGAATAGACACGATTAGTAGCTGGGTTCAAGATCATAAGTAACCAACACTCCATCTTTCCTAAAAGGATCAAACATTTGACTTGTCACATAAGCAAAAGCACAATCAATTCTCTCAAATATTTTGTAACCATTGTTAGCGAACGAATATTCCAAAAAAAAAACATTTTTCCCATTGAAAAATTTGTCACTTCTTGTTTTGGGGAATAAATTAAATGCATTGCTAGATGTATTTTCATGTTGTTTTATGTTTGTTATAATTCATTCTAGAAAGTTTTTTTTGTCTTGTTGTCACTTACCAAGCTTTTCAAACAGTGAAAAAATAATAATAAAAATACAACCAATCAAACTAATTATGGTAGATGTACACAGGTTCGGTACAGTCCCATACCGGGTACACATGTTGCCCAATATAAAGTCGTAAGTTGTGAAATATACACAAAAAACAAAAATGTCTAAATCAATTTTTGCTGTGAATAAGATATCACAACTGAAAAAAGTTGGTATGCAAAAAAAACTATAAAGTTGAAACATGTTTTAAAACAAAAGTGTTTTAAAAAATACTAGCGAGCCTCACAATCATGTAATCAGGTAACTATTTATAATATATTATTCAGCTTCAATTGTATATTTTTTTTCATTTGTTTATAGTTATTGTTTAATACCGATTATATATAGATATAAATTTAAAAAACTTGGGGCCCATTTTATAACTCGAACATGGTCCATAAAGGCCATCGAGCTCTCGAAGACAAGCCAGATGCTTCTAATCTTTTAACCATTTAAGCTTTGGGGCTTCAAAGGTTAATTTCTTAGTAGTGGTAGAGGTATCATCATAAAAGTGGCCCAAGTCCAACGTGGTACGCCCAATCCATGTATACCAATCTTGCCAAGCCCAAAATTTGAGGAAGACCCGTTAGGTTTAAGTCTACTTCTCACTTATAAATACTTTGTTTACTTCACAACATGAGGCATATTATCTTCCTTCACAAAAAAACTAACTTTACATCTATGATTTTAAATCGATTACTGAGTTGAGCATCGGAGGTGGTCAGAGTACCCGGTCTCTGACCACTTCTAAATGGCCAAGCTGAGCCGAGCCCAACCCTTTAAGGCTTGAGCATAACTCTTTTAACGTAAAATGGCTCAAGCTCGACTCATACGTAGTTGTTCATCAAATTAAGTCGAGTTGTTAAGCAAAATAATGTAATGTACTTTTATATTTTTAGTCAATATTATTTTTGTTTTAAGATACTAAATCATATGTAATTAAGAATCAATTTATAAGCTTTTATAATAATAAATTTAGTCGTTATTTTAAATAACTTATTTTTGTGTGTGTGATGGTTACGAGGGTTAGGATCAAATTACCAACTCAATACCTCGTACAAGATGTCTCCTAACCTCCTCAACTAATCTAAATAGTTTTTGTAAGAACTTAAACTAACCTCCGAAGCATCGAGCTCTCTTCTTGGTGTATCTTCCTTTCTTTCATTACTAGCTCCCCGAGATCCTTTTACAACACAAACACATTCAAATTAGAGCGTAATTCGCTGTGTGTGCATGAGGGTTAAGATCTTATTACTTGCTCAAAATATCTCTCAACCCACTTTCTTGATTTGAACACTCTGCGTGTTCCGGGTTGAATATAGTACTACACGATTGCATAATATTAATGATACAAAATGATAGTTGATATACTGCTATGATAGTATGAATTAGCAAAACATGTGTTTATAACAATTGCATTACAAACAACCATGATTTTTCGCCTTTTGACTCCTACTTTTTAATAGAAGTTAAGCAATCTGAAATTACCCTGTTGTAGCCCAGTCCTTGGCTGCGTTTATTTCTTCCCAACAACCATCCTGATGGAAGGCCTGAAGCTTGTACACGTTGCAATAATAAATGCTATGAGCATATACAAACCTCATTCAAGAATAGGAGAGAAATAGTATGAGTTAAACAAAATAATTGTTAAAGTGTGGGTTGAGGGATGTATTGTTGGTATAATGCTTGCTAAGGATGAACAAAATCACATGTATATTGTATAGTAAACTTGCTAATATCGATAGAATCTTGTAATCTTGAACATACATACATACATCGTTCATACATATATAGGTTATGAATAGGTGTCGTCTAAAGGACACGTTGTTCTCTCTATATATACGAATGCTTGTAATTGTAAGCGTTGGTTCTGTGCTAATAAAGAATACCCTAATTGCAACCCGTGGATGTAGGATTCAAACCCAATCCGAACCAAGTAAAATCTCTCGTGTTCATTGTTATTTTATTGCTTTCGTGTTGTGCGTGTGTGATAGTGTGTCTTATTCCGCTGCGTTGCTCTGTTCGACTCTTAACAATCTTCATGGATCTTCTTCTTGAATCCGTTTTGAGTAAAAATAGTAGAAAAAGTTTAATATATTGTTTATAGAAAGTTTGAAACAATGTTCGTTAAATTTGGGGTTGAATTTTTCTTTAAAAGCTTCAAGGACACTATAGTTGTTACCAACATTCAATTGTAAGGCTTCACATGTTGGTTCATGAACAAAGAAAACCAACCCGATTTTTTGAACACATGGCAATCAAGACCTAAACGCTTTCGAGGGCAACGAAGCTAGAAAGCTAACATTGAATCTCACTTTCCCTTTCCAGGGTGCTGCATTCCTCTTAGATTTACGCTTTCTATATGCATTTGGTTCTTTCTTTTTGCCTTGGGTGGTGTTCCGAGATACTTTCTCCTGAAAATAAATAATGTAAACATATAATATAAATAATAAAACAAAACTAATAATATAATAAATAATGCAGATGTCTTTAATCACTAACCCATGAAAGCATTTCAACATCAACCTGGATGGGAGTTTCTTCTTGGAGTAATCAGACAACACAAAAGGAATGGTGAAACATGCCTTTTCACCCTTTTTCATGGTCTGGAGGAGACCCATGTGCCATTTCTTGACCTCTGGTGGCCCTGTTTTGAGATAGCAAAAATTGTATTGATGATTATGATAAGCTAATAACCACGTTCTCAGATAATCAAGACCATCATTTCCTTAGGGGGTGTTTGGAATTTTGTTACAAAATGAGTTATTGGCTTTTTAAAAAAGTGTAACATCTTAAAAATTTTAATGATGAATAAAGGAAGTTATGTTTAGTGATTTCGCGTAATTAATTAAGATCGGGTAGGGAGCGGGTCTTGGACGTGGATTAATTGAGATTGGTTAAATGAGAATGGGATTTCAGGGATATAAATACCCCCAAAATCCCAAAATATCTTCATTTTCACCAAACTCCCTAACACCCCAAAACACACACACCACACGCATACCGCCGCCGGCCGGCCGAGCCAAGGGAAGAGTCGGGCAGGTCCGAGAGAGAGCGATTAGTGTACTAGCAAGTAAACGAGATCCAAACAAGCCCAAAAAGGTATGATTCTTGATCTTTGAAGTTTAAAGATCCAAGCTTTTTAGTGTATAAGCGACCGAAAATGGTCGGGAAGCGTAGTGGGTGATATTGAACCATAGCAAGGGTGTTAAAATCGCTCAAAATGTTGGAAAGAAACCGAACAGCGGCTGTCTGGGCAACTTCGCCTTCAAAGCGATGAACTTCGCCTGCAAGCCAAGTTCGCCTGATGAACTTCGCCTGCAAGCTAAGTTCGCCTGATGACAACTTCGCCTAAAGCCAAGTTCGCCTGATGACAACTTCGCCTAAAGCCAAGTTCGCCTGATGACAACTTCACCTAAAGCTAAGTTCGCCTAAGGTTTAACTTCGCCTAAAGCTAAGTTCGCCTAAGATTTAACTTCGCCTAAAGCTAAGTTCGCCTAAGGTTTAACTTCGCCTAAAGCCAAGTTCGATTAGAAAGTAAACTAAAAATCTAATGAAAAATGTGTTAAGACAGTTAATGGAAATAAAATTTTTCCAAGCTGACCTGGCAGCTCGACCCCAGCCAGGGGCTCTGCCCCTTGGACCCTGCTAGGGGCTGCCGCCCCTAGACCCCGCTACCAGGGGCGCTGCCCCCGGACCCCCGTTCGTTGTGGGTCATATAAAGATAGACATACATTATGAGAAGTGATAGTTAATTGATACGTATACTTGTTATACAGTCAGCCGTGCACAACTGAAGAAAGGAATTACAATTAACGGTGAACGTAACCGTGTTCAGGTGAGTTTCTAGCCCCATTCCTTGTTATGTTTTCGGGGCTGTGTGCATACTTGATGTGTTGTTAATACATTTATCCTAAGTGATAAGTGTATGCCCTATGTGATATATGTGTTATGTAAGAATGATTGCTTGATGGTACGTGAACGATCTTCGGATATTGCACGTACTGTCAGGTTGTAATGCTATGTATAAGGTAAGTATAATATGAATGCTTATGCGTATGAACGTGATAGAGATAATAAAAGAAGGAAATAATGATGTATGGTCGTATGGTTACGAAAAGGGGTACCGAGCCCTAATAATACTCGAGGTATGATGTATGGTTGTATGGTTACGAAAAGGGTACCGAGCCCTAATAATACTCGAGGTATGATGTATGGTTGTATGGTTACGAAAAGGGTACCGAGCCCTAAAAAAAATACTCGGGGTATAATGTATGGAACGAAGAGGGAATCGAACCCTACTAATATTCAAAAACTAGGGACCAGACCCTTATAATATCTGTGATGTTAGGGACCAGACCCTTATAATATCTGTGATGTTAGGGAATCGAACCCTTCTAATATTCGAAACTAGGGACCAGACCCTTATAATATCTGTGATGGTAGGGACCAGACCCTTATAATATCTGTGATGTTAGGGAATCGAACCCTTCTAATATTCGAAAACTAGGGACCAGACCCTTATAATATCTGTGAGGTTATAGGGCGAAAGGCTCTTTAAAACGTATGATTATGTATGTAAAGAAAGTATGAAGGTAAAAATGAAAGTAAAAGCACTTAAGTGTGTATGAAAGGAAGTTAAGGGGTTAAGTATGAAGTGTAAAGAATGTATTGTATGATTATGTGATTAACTAGAACTCACTCAGCGTAGCTGACTTTTAGTATGCACGCAGGTGAGTAGGATGAGACAGCTGGCTTGAGCGGGGACACATGGCAGAAGAATAAGAGCCTGGCATCTGAAGACTTACGATGTTTTAATTTTAATGTTTTAATGTGAAAGACAAAGGACGTTTTGAGACAAGTTATGAAATATTGTAATGTTTTATGAAAGTTTTATATTCCGCGTAAATGTTTTAATTAACTCTGATATTTAGAACTGTGTTTATGAGTAAATCCAACACGAAAGTAGGGTTACCGGTAACGGGGCCTTACAAAAAGCCAATAAGTTAAAAAGGCCTTTGGCAACTGATGGAAAGTATGGGGAGTCTTATGATCAGTTTTATAATAATAAATTACATGTTTTTAACAAGCTGCAGAGGTATGTTGGGCTTCAAAATAAAAAGCAATTAACACGTCTCACCTTGACTAATTGTGAGCTTAAGTGGCCGTCCGGTTTTACGACTAGACCAAACTGGAGTTCCATCAAGCTTAAATCCAGTATAATGAACTGCCAATAACTCAAATCTAAATCATAATAAACAAAAGAGAAATGGTTATATCGTCGGTGGATGGGTTAACCACTGAAAAAGATTGTGCGAACTTTGCGCCACTATGTTTCTCCGGCGGGTTCTTCTGACTCCTGCCGTTAGTTGAACGTTGGTATTTTAGTAAAAATAGCAACATATTAAGGGTATTTTAGTAATCTTCTTTTAATAAATAATAAATATAATACTAATACTAATATAATAATAATAATAATAATAATAATAATAATAATCATCATCATCATCGTGTAGATAAAAAGGAGCAACAGCAACTCAAATCCTAGATTTCATATAACAAATCCTAGATTTCAAATCCTAGTTTAACAATAATACTATTATTATCATATAACAACAACATCAGCAGCTCATCATATTAACAGCAGATCATCATCATCATCCTCAGCTCATCTTCATCATCATCTACCTTAAATCCTCAAACCCACCACCAAGTAATCCCTTTTAATATCATCATCTTCTTCATCAGTTTCATAACAAGTAATCAAATCTCTCAAACTCCCAAACCCTAGATTTCATCACTCAAACCCATGGATTCCAGCCATCACGTTTTTCCGGTCATCTCGGTCATCTCGTTTTTCCGGCCATCAAGCCGCCGCCATGGCAACCGTCGCCACCATGGATTCCGGCCACGACGACCAATTCATTTTTCCGGCAACATATCCAATATATTCATTGAGTTTAAACCTTCATATTATTATTGTTAGTATAATCAATGATGTTCGATTCAGCCTTAATTTTAACATATGATGTGGCGGCAGTGGCTGTATGTTTTGATTTTTGGGTTAGACAATTGGTGAAGAAAACTTATGAACCCTAATTATAATTGGGGAAGATGAAGTGATAAAAGTGATGATATATAGTTTATGTTGTATAGCTATACCAAACATTAACTTAGTTTAACTGATAGTTTTGGTGAGTTGTTAACCAGAGGTCTCGGGTTTGAATCCCGGCATTTACTGGTTTTGGATAATTATTTTTAAAATGAATTAAAGGCTTAGGGGTAAAAACGTAATTTCAACATTTTTTAACAAGTCAACGCTTGGTCAACTGACGGAATGGCACAGACTGACCCGCCAAAATATCACAGACGTGCAAAATGCGCAAAATCTTTTTCAGTGGTTAACCCATCCAGCGACGATATAACCCAGGGAGGCAAATTGCAGATTTCTCTAAACAAAATCATACGACCTAAGCTGACCCTAAAACAATACAAAATACAAATTGAAAGCTAACTATTTTACCTTCCACCAAATCTCTGCATTGAGGAGTCTCCAAACCATCACCTTCCTCAATAATCTTCTTCAAACCTAAATTACAAATTTCCTCCTCCTCTCCGACTCTTTATGTCACGGGGGTTTTACTATCTGCCATCACCTCTTCAAATAATCCTCAATGTGAGTAAATAGTGGTGATTGAGACTGATTGCGGTGGTGACGATAGATTTCGGTTGGCAATAGTAGTGGTGCAGCTACCTGTGAACGGTGAAGGTGGTTGTGATGGTGCGGCTACCGGCAGTGGTTCATAAAGAGAGAAAGGGAATTGTGCAAGGAGAGGGAAGTGTGAATTTTGAGGGACGTGTGAATTTTTGTGGTGGGTATGTAAATCCTAAACCCTAACCCTCATGCTTTATTAATAAGTGTATTCAATGTTCTTGCCTACTATATGTCATCATAAAAAATTATATATGATTTTACTCTTGTTTTATTGTGTCTTTAGATAAATGTTTGGGTAACTAATTATAAGTTCACTAGTTTGAGGCCCGTGTAATACACGGATAGCTAATTAAAATATAACATATAATTAAGTGAAGTAGAATACACAACAAAGTTAGCATATATCATTAATAGACTCACATTTTACATTAAAATTATAGGAAATGAAGTTATTCGGGTAATAACCCAGACGGGATCCGGAGAAAAACCCATATTTTATAGAAATGGGCTAAAAAAAGATGAGAAGGATTGATAGAGTGACAAGTAGCAAAAAGAAGTATTCTTTTATTAGAGTAGATAGATACCGTAAATGTATATTTATATTTCTATAAATGAAACACATAACAAAGTTGGGTTATATAAAAAGCCTACATATTTTTGTCCATCTTTTATTATATCAGCAAAGCACTACGTACAAATATATTATATAGTTCTCTATTTATAATTAGTTTCTATATTATACACAACAAACAGCTGATGATTGTTATCCCGTGTAGATTTAAAAATAAGTTTAAAAACTTACATGAGATAATCGTTCTAAAATAATAATGTGCAAAAAATACCAAGTCTACAAAGTTATTATAGTTATATAAATAGTTCGATAGCTTGTAATCTATACTATATAATAAACAAAACTTTCTTATTGCCACATGTCATCACCATATTAATTATTACAAAATTTTCTCACCTATCTCTCATATTAAATACATTTATCTTTATTATTAATGTTTTTTTTATTTTAAATTTTTTTCCCTCTCTCTCATATTAAATACATTAATTTTTTCTTTTTAATCATTCAAACTCTTAAAAGACAAATTAACTATTAAAGTATTCTCGATGTTAATATTAATTCAAACGACTGGTTTTTTAACCGGTTAAAGAATCAAACATGGTTCATGTCAAAACAACTTATTATTAGAATGGGTTTCGATCCACGAGATGGTTTAAAAAAGTAGCCATTTACAACATTTTTTTAATTTGTTATCTAATCAACCCATCATTTATGTTAAGTTCATCATCTTAAAAATCCACAAAAATATTAACACTATACTTCATGTTTTGTTTTTTCATGCGGTAAAGACAACTTCTTACCTTTAGAATACAAGTGTTAAACGTTAGCACACTGTTAATCAGATGATGAATTGACTTTGTATATCCTTATATTCTTCATATGGTATATATCAGACACAAAATGATACTTTACAAGAAAGTATTAGTGTCTTGACTTTTTAAATGACCTCAGAATATAAGGTTGTTAAGTCATAGGTTAGTTCTAAAAGCTGATGTTGAATTGATGCTGATTAAAATATTAACTAAAAAATTGGTCTATACAATGAAATTAAGCTACATGTGAAAATACAATATGATAACTGTGCTATAGAAGCCGAAATCATATCCGGAAATACTATCGGAACTCACAATTTTATTTATTTATCTTTTTAAATCCTACACCTTTAGATAAAAGCACTAATGTTAAAGAATGAAATTTTCACTTAATTTTTGTTTGGAATGAAGATTAACAAAAGCGAAGGTTAATCATTGTAGATTGTTGGTTTGTTTTTTAGACAATTTGTTTTAACTCATGATAAGTTATTTGTTACATTATCTAGAGTTAAAATCAGAAACAATGTGAAACTACTAAGTTTTGAAAAAACAAGTAAATTTACAAATAAAACTACACATATTGTGTCTCAAGAAATATTTAGAGATTTATAAATTTTCTATTTCCATATTGTATAGTCTGTAATTTATTATACCATATAATATATCTTTATATCTGTTGAACAAATTTTTTGTATGTCACATTATGTTATTGTTTAGATAAATTTATTTATTCTAACCCGTGTAGTACACGGGTAGCTAACCTAGTACATTATAAATTGAACTTTAGATGTTTTTAATCCTTTGTATCCTAAGACTTAATCCTTTGTATTTGATTCTAATCCTAAATTTCAAATACATTTAAAAATACTAGTGGAAGAGCCCACACGTTACCGCGACATTGCAACAGTAACTCGGTCAGGTTGTTATGGTACCGGGATTTGGTTTAGCAAAATTATAGTTGGTACAGTTTACGATAGTGAAAATAAGAAATGTAGATAAAAACATCATCCCAAGAATTAAGTTTAAGAGAATTAGTTATTTTATTTAAGTTTTTTCGTGTTAATGGACTTTATTGATGTATATAAGTCGGTTATGTTTAGCTCTATGTTAAAGGAAAAGCTGAGTATGATGTTGGCATTAGCATAGACACGTTTATTATCATTATTATTTGTATTATTATAAATATTTACCCAATTCTATAGGATTCGCTTGTCATACAGTTGATTGTTAATAAATATAAAACTGGGAAGGTCTAAATGACCAAAAAGATACTTAAAATATACCAAATGTTGAGTCTATTGTTTGTGCTTTTTACGTTCATATGCAAAAAGTAAGTTAACAAATAAGTTAGCTGTAAAATCAAAGGTGAGGTTTACTTAAATGCGTTAATAGAAATTTAAGTTAATATGTAGCATGATTAGAACAAACAAAATGAAAATCCAATATTATAGGGTTAATTCTCAAAATGATCCAAAACAAGAGAGAGAAAAAAAAAGATCCTAATTATGTCCACATTCCCAAACTAACCCATCAAATATGTACTGAGGAGACGCTTTAGTAAAATAAACGACGAGATTTTTAAATCAATCAAAAGGTGACATGTGTAAAGGATCTGACACACCAAAAATCTCGTGTGTTCCGACCATATTTTTAACTTAATTCACTTTTTATAAAACAGTCTACCAAGACGGTTTTTTAATGTTTCTTATCTGGTCAGTTCATATTTTTTTCTTCCTAACTTCATATTCTTCATCTTTATCTTCTTCATCTTCTTCATCTTCATCTTTAATTCTCCACAAATTCATAAATAGATCTTAAACTACACGAAGCTTCCACCACCGAACAACTCGCCGGAGCTTTACCCCGGTTCAATTTCACGACGTAATGACCGTTATACCCCCACCCTCATCACCCTCACCACCACCGTCCACCACCACAACCTTCACCCAACCCCGCCACCACCACTACCACCATTAGCCCCACATCCACCCCACCATAAACCCATCTCAGTTTAAACTACACGAAGCTTCCACCACCGACAGTGGAGTTGGTGGTTAGGAAAAATAATGTGGAGAATTAAAGATGAAGATGAAGAAGATAAAGTTAGTTAAAATAATAATTTGAACGGACCAGATAAGAAACATAAAAAACCGTATTGGTAGACTGTTTTATAAAAAGTGAATTAAGTTAAAAATATGGTCGGAACAGACGAGATTTTTAAAAATCTCGTATGGTGTGTCAGATTCTTTACACATGTCACCTTTTGATTGGTTTAAAAATCTCGTCGTTTATTTTACCAAAGCGTCTCCTCAGTACATATTTGATGGGTTAGTTTGGGAACTTAGACCCATTTAGGATCTTTTTTTTCTCTCTCTCTCTTGTTTTGGATCATATTGGAAATTAACCCAATATTATATGAGTTCCACAGTTGCAGCTTTTATATTGTTGATCTCCCCACTCAAAACATACCACAATCTGTCTATGCCCAACTAGTCTTTTTTGTCTTGTTGTCACTTACCAAGCTTTTCAAACAGTGAAAAAATAATAATAAAAATACAACCAATCAAAGTAATTATGGTAGACGTACACAGGTTCGGTACAATCCCATACCAGGTACACATGTTGCCCAATATAAAGTCGTAAGTTGTGAAATATACACAAAAAACAAAAATGTCTACATCAACTTTTGCTGTGAATACGATATTCACAACTGAAAAAAGTTAGTATGCAAAAAAACTATAAAGTTGAAACATGTTTTAAAACAAAAGTGTTTTAAAAAATACTAGCGAGCCTCACAATTCATGTAATCAGGTAACTATTTATAATATATTATTCAGCTTCAGGTCTTCAATAATATATTTTTTTCATTTGTTTATGATTATTGATCACCGACTATATATAGATATAAGTTTAATAATAACTTGGGCCCATTTTATAACTCGAACATGGTCCATAAAAGTCATCGAGCTCTCGAAGACAGGCCTGATCTCATTAATAGATGCTTCTAACCTTTTAACCATTTAAGCTTTGAGGCTTCTAAGGTTAATTTCTTAGTAGTGGTAGAGGTATCATCATAAAAGTGGCCCAAGTCCAACTTGGTACGCCCAATCCATGTATACCAATCTTGCCAAGCCCAAAATTTGAGGAAGACCCGTTAGGTTTAAGTCTACTTCTCACCTATAAATACTTTGTTAGGCATATTATCTTCCTTCACAAAAAAAAACTCACTTTACATCTACGATTTTAAATCGATTACTGAGTTGAGCATCGGAGGTGGTCAGAGTACCCGGTCTCTGACCGCTTCTAAATGACCAAGCTGAGCCGAGCCCAACCCTTTAAGGCTTGAGCATGACTCTTTTAATGTAAAATGGCTCAAGCTCGACTCATAAGTAGTTTTTCAAGCTCGAGCTCAACTTGTTTATTATTTACTAATTATTTTATAAACATATTGGAATATAGTTATTAATACACACATATATAATTTTAATTTACGAATGATATAATATATATTACCTAATTACATTTAATCATAATTTTATATATGTTAAATTAAACTATATAAATGAAAAGTTTGCTTAGGTTCGCGAGACTAACCATCTAATAAAACCATGTGCTGTTAAATTCTTTGCTGACTCAGCTTTGTGTCGGTCCATCTAATGATGAGACGGTCCGTATCATCCTAAACTTCGTCGATAAGATTGCCAGGAGACTCTGGGTGTCTCGAATAGTAGGCGACTTATACAATCCGTTTCAATAATATCTTACAAGTATAAGCCATGGTTGATACGAGCCGTCAAATGATGAGACGATGTGTCTCGTATAAGTTTAGCCTAATTATAGTTTGGTCCTTAAACTTTAAGATTGTTTAAATGACCACATGGTCCCTCGACTTCTAAAGTTGTCAAAATTGGAACAAATGTTTTCATGATGTTACACAACGTATATTGTCGCTCTTGTTGCGTGTCGTTACAACATTTGGAATTATGACCTCAAGCTTCATTGTGGGGTTGATGATGTATCTTTTAACACGGAGTAAGTATTTTAATCATTCATTTATTTGTTTTGGTTATGTTTTAGTTTATGTAAATGTTTGTGTAGGTTTTAATAAATTATGTTTGTATGAGTGCTTTATGATGTATAGATCTTTTTTGGTTAGGTTTTAGCAATCTATTTGTATGAGTGTTTTACTTGTTGATTTTTTAAACCCTAATTTCTAGCTTGTTTAGGTCTTGTGCTGATGCTCTTGTTTAGGTTTAGAAACATGTTATTGACACTTGCATTAAATCCCTAATTTCATTGTTGGTTCTATATGCTTGTTTGTTTGCTTAAACCCCTAATTTCTAGCATTAAATCCTACTAGCTAGGTGTTTTGTTTCTTCATTGTTGTATGCAATGTTTTTTTTTCACATGATTCTACTTGTTGTTGATGTTTGTTATTAGGTTTAAACCCGCATATGTGTTTGGTTTGGTTTTGTTTTGTTTTCTGTTTATGTTGAAACACTTAACCGATTTAATCATATTGGTTGATACCTTGTTTAGTCATGTTTACTAATACCTCATAATATGATTTCACGTCTATAGGGTGTCTCTCAGAAAATTCAGCGCTACAAAACTCGTATCGGAATCAAAGATCAACTCAAGCTGCTTTGTGACTCGTCCTACATTCGGGCCTTCACACTCCGATGCAAACACCACTGAGACGTTCTCTTGATTTTTGGTGTTGGTGAGGTTGCCTTCACCACTACCAGGTAAAACAATTTTTTGTTTATTTATTTCTTTTCATTGCAGCCCTTTTTAACTTTCTTCTTTGAAAGGTGTGTCGCCGCTAGAATTTGTGCTGTCGGTGTGGCTGATGATGCTATTTCAAGCCTTGAGAAAATGTTGTGTCCGCACTTCAAGCACACCAAAACCTCTCGCGACTCGCGATGCATGGAGGACTTGATGGACAACACATACCTGGTGTTGTTTACTTATTTTTTTACTCATGTTTGCTAGTTTTATCTGCAAGTATTCTACTGTAAAAAAGGTTTTCCGTCTCATGTTTGACATATATATAGTTTTTTATAGTTTGTTAGAGGCATTTTTGACCATTCAGTGTATTAATTATTAGAACCGTCAAATTTTTTACTCAAAACGTTTTGGAAGTTCTGATGATTGTGGCTATATTATAACCTGTTACACTAATTTGAAGAACACTATATCCTAATTTTCAAGCATAATCAAGAAAAAACTCTTCAACTACATTAATTAAGCATATTAGAAAACTATAAGTACCTAAAAATTAATTACAAAGATTTAAACACTGTATCTTGTAGCTATTAACTATTCGTGAAAGGTTTGCATACTTGTGTTTGATATTATTTTGAATTGTTAATATATATTTTTTGTTTCTGACTAATAGCAACAACAATCGAATAACCAAATTCCACCTGATTGAAAACGATTATGTTTGAAGTATATTTCACTATTATTTTGAATTGCTTTATCAAAGTTATGTTGGTTCATTATCTATGGTTATTTACATTACAAACAAAGAAGAATATTTTGTTTTAATTCTGACATTTTAGTTTAAAAAAAAAATATTTTCTAAGATATTTGAAACGTGGTTAACCCAACCTAGAGGTGCACAAAACAATCGGTTTCCGGACCCGACCCGACAGTTCTTACCCGGAACCGGACCCGACCCTACCCTACCCGCCGGTACAGACCGAGCTTTGGGTTTACCCCATAACTGTACCCGGTGGAACCGTTTCTGCCAATACCCAGTCAAAACCCAACCCTACCTGAAACCCGATCAAATATTCGACTATACTCGGAACCGGTTCCTGCCCAGACCCGGTTTTGACTTTTGTTGATCATACCCGGTTCCAATTCTTGAAATAACCAGTTTGTGCACCTCGAACCCAATCTAAAAACCCGAACCCGAAAACCCGTTAGAGATTTGGGTTGGGTTTCACTTTCGGGTCAAAACACCTTCATTTCCACAACCACCGTTCACGCCTCCATCCGCCGTACCACACCACCACCACTTCAACCAATGCTCCGAACATTGACTCCTTAAAAGTCAAAATCACAACAAACCTTTAACCTTCACTCAACCAGTTAACTAATTATTACTATTATCCAATTCACATCACCAAATGACGATCCACTCCGCCGTAATCCAAAACCTCCTCCGTACAAACGCACACTTAGGCCGCCGATTCGCCGAAAACCACTTCAAAATCTACACCTACGGCTCGCGTAACGGCATGACGATAATCGACTCGGATAAAACCCTAGTTTGCATCCGCAGCGCGTGTAACTTCATCGGCAATCTCGCTAGGTTAAACGCTAGGTTTTTATTCGTTAATACGAATCCGTTAGTCGATGATATCATTGACCAGATGATTAAGGCCACGGGATGTCGGAACGATAACTCGTGGAGGCTCGGAGGCTTTTTGACTAATAGTTTGAGTCCGAAGAGGTTTCGGTCTAGGAACCAGAAGTTTAATTTGACTTCGGTCAATCGGCCGGACTGCGTGGTGATTTTTGATACGGAACGCAAGAGTTCTGTGGTGTTGGAAGCTACTAGGCTGCAGATTCCGATCGTAGGGTTAGTGGTTCAGTGTTTTTGTTTGAATATGTTCGTGCTCGTTTATGTTCGTTAGTTACAGATGTAAATGAATATAATTGAACACGGACGAGTAAATATAAAATGTTTTAAGTACATGATTAGCATAATTGAGTTATTATTTACATAACATATTTATAGTGGTTCGATGTTTTCGTTTGGTTGTAGGCGTGC
The DNA here is from genome assembly GCF_021521415.1 of Bidens hawaiensis. Classification (NCBI taxonomy): domain Eukaryota; kingdom Viridiplantae; phylum Streptophyta; class Magnoliopsida; order Asterales; family Asteraceae; genus Bidens; species Bidens hawaiensis. The sequence continues at coordinate 374,212 of NW_027492781.1, forward strand.
GAGCGTGTTCGTGTTCGTGTATTTAGCTTTAAACGAACATGGACGCGAAATGAATATATTCGTGCGTGTTTATGTTCGTTAGTTACAAATGTAAATGAATATAATTGAACATATTTGAGTTATTATTTACATAACGTATTTATAGTGGTTCAGTGTTTTTGTTTGATTATTGTTGATGATTATATGCCTGTAAACAATGCTGCCAATGTTGTAGTACTTGCTAGTTGCTAGTCGGTCGGTGGGGTGGGGACTCGAGATTAATCAACGATTAATCAGTGTCTAGTTGGGATTTTTATAACCTTGCCTTTAAACATGTTCGTGTTTAAGTATAAATGTAGACGAACGTGAACGGTTAATTGAAGAAATATTTGTGTTTATGTTTGTTCGTTTAAAATATGGACATGTTCGTGTTTGTTTGTTAAAAATCTAAACGAACAGTTCACGAACATAAATGGACATAATTGAATGAAAACATGTTCCTGTTCGTTTAAGTTTAAATGAAGACGAACATGAACAGTTAATCGAAGAAATATTTGTGTTTATGTTTGATCGTTTAAAATATGGATATGCTCGTGTTTGTTTATGTTTGCTCGTTTAAAATCTTAACGAACAGTTCATGAACGTAAATGGACATAATTGATGAACACAAACAAACATAAATGAACGTAAGTCACACTTAAGTGAACACAAACAAATACATATAAAACATTAAGTATATGAATAAAAAAATTGTCGGTGTTCGTTCATTTATTAAATTAATGAACATAAATGAGCTTCACGAACAGTTCACTGAATGTTCGGTTCATTTATAGGCCTAAGGTGAATGTCGGAATTCTGAATTTAGTTGGGAAATTTGGGATCGGGAATTTCGGGTTTGGTACCGGTATGGTCACTGAGCTGATCCCTTTAGTGGTTGGGGTATGTGGGCAGTGGGCTGAGGACCATGTTGGTGTGTCGAGTGATAGCTAGTAGCCTGGAAAGTTAAGTGTGTGAAAGGAAACATGGCGTTCATGTTTGTTTGTTTAGTTAAATGAACAGAAAAAAAAATTGTTTGTGTTCGTTTGTTTGTTTACAGGCAGGCCTAAGATGAATGTCTGAATTTAAGTGTAGAGTTAAATATTCTAATTATTAATTTTAATTTTAATTTCAGACTGGTGGATCCGAGTATGCCATTGGAGACGTTTAAGAAGATCACATATCCTATTCCAGCAAATGATTCAGTGCAGTTTGTGTATTTGTTCTGTAATTTGATTACAAAGACTATTCAATATGAGAAAAAGAAGCTTGCAGAAGCTAAAGGAATAGTGTTTAAAGAAGAAGAAAACGAGCCAGAAATTGGGTAAGAAAATGCATTGAAGTAAATGTTTTATGTTATTTTGAGTTTTGTTTGAGATGAGTACCAATAAGTCAATAACAACTTTTGTTGTGGATGAATTACGGATTGAAGTGAGGTTGCTTTACTACCACCGGTTGATAAGATTAAGATAGATGGTGTAAATGATGAATTGTCGGTTCTACCATATGAAGGCTTGTCCCCTTTTTCCGATGGTAATCGTTTAGATTGATTCACTTCTTTCACTTAATAGTTATTTATGTTCATCTTTTTGTAGTTGTAATGGTTTTGTGAATGCAGATCCTTTAGAAATCAAGGAGCTGCTGGACAAACTTGTTGTCGTTAAGATCAACGACGATGAAGGGACCAAGATGGGTTTTAATGGGCCAAAGTATGGATTTTACCATGACCATCAATTTCTGCATTTTCATAGTTCTTATATTATTGGTATTAAAGTTTACTGATGCATTCTCATGTTCTTCATTCAGGTCTGCCATTGAGATTTCTAATGGACTGACATCTCTAGACTTGCTTGCTAATTATATTGAGGTCAATTTTTAAAATCTTTACTTTGCTTACCCTTTTGAAGATTTTACAGTTAGTTTATGTTCGGTTCAAAACTTATATTCAGAATTGTTTGTAGTCTCTGAATTCGATATGCGGATGCAATGTCCCTCTGCTTGTGATGAATGATGCCAGTACACACGATGAGACTTTGAAGGTAACTGAATTTTCTTGATTCTCATTATTTTGCATTTTACATGCTGTCTAACAAATTTGTGTTTTTTGTTGTTGTATAGATTGTGGAGAAACATTCTAACAAAAACATAATCTGTTTATTCAAGGTTTGTTTTCTTTTGAATCATTTGATCTTTTACAGCAGCTTCTTTTGCTATTCAATTATCTTGTATCTCACAATGAGATATGCATGATAGGATCAACATCAAGATGATGATGTCAAAATTGCTTTTGACCAAAAGGAAGCTTTGCTTTCTTTAAAGAAGAGTGGCAAACTTGATGAATTATTATGGCAGGTAATATCTGTTGAAATTAGTTTTTGTACATTAAACTTTTTGTAGATTACAGACCTTGATTTTTTTTACAGGGTAAAGAGTTCATATTGATGCTGAACTCGAATAATTTGGCTGAAGTTTTGGACCTAAGTATCCTTGTCTTTTTTTATCTTTTAAAAATTCATGAGTTACGATCTTATGAATCTGAAATATACTAATATGTCATGTACTTATGAACCTAATCAGTAACCAAGTTTATTATTATGATTTGGGATCCTTACATTATGGTCCAGATATTCTAAATCATCTGATCAAGAATAAGATCAAGTATTGTATGGAGATAGAAGAGAGGTTTAGGGTCGCCACTGCAATGAATACGTGAGTATTGGATTTATCTAATGTCTTTTTATCTGATTAACTTTTTATTGTTTTTATAATAATTATTACAGGTGGGTAAACATTAATTCTGTCGCGAATCATCCGGAAACAAGGGTATACGTGCACATGTTTATGTTTTTGTTATGTAATTATTTTCGTTATTAGATACTGACTTTACAATTTCTTATTCTTTATCTTCCAGATATTTGGGCCTCCCATTGCTGTAACTGTTCCTAAATCTAAAAATCTTCCACTGGAGGAAACATCAGATTTACTCATCTTTAAGGTTAACATTGTGACATTATTTTTATTGGTGACAATTTTGACCCATTTACTTACGAATGGGTTGCTTCGTGTTATCTTTTTTCTCTAGCTTATTTTGAATGATCTGCTCTTACTACAATATTATCTTGCTGCAGTCTGATTTGTACACCTGTGACAAAGGCGTTCTTACACGCAATGATGCCAGAACAAACCCTGTTAATCCCATCATAGAATTAGGCCCAGAATTTGAAAAGGTGACATTTGCAGTCAGTAAATCATCTATTAATCCATTTTATTGGATACTTTTTGATTCAATTTTACAGTTAATTCTTTCTTTTATATAGGTAGCGGACTTTGAAAGTCGTTTTAAGTCGATTCCAAGCATCATTGGTCTTGATAGATTGACTGTCTCGGGTGACGTCTGGTTTGGAAGTGGTGTCATTCTCAAGGTACAATTTATAACCATGTAATCTGTTGTGAAATGTGAATGTGTATAAAAGTATCGGTATCTTTGATGTAACTGTTTTCTTATCAATTTCATAGGGTTTAGTCAGCATTAACGCAAGACCAGGCGAGAAAATTGTAATCCCTGATGGAGCTGTGCTAGATAACAAGGTACATTTTCAAACTTTCTTCCATTCATTTGTTTTATGTTTTTTTTTTAATTAACTTTTGTGCTGCATATTCAGGCTATCAACGGCCAAGAAGATCTCTCAGAGTAAGATAATCTCTCGCAAAAAGATCCTATTTCCCGTTTTCTTAAACCTACATCAACCACAATGCAACACATGTAGAAGGTACCAGTATTATTTCCTTTTAGATAATCGCTAATAATGGTAACTTGTCACCATGATAACATATAGTCTTCACTTGTTTATTGGCGAATTTGCCCAAAGAACAATTTTGTCCCATAGGAGTAGAGGGATGGTATTTTTATTCTTTTAACTAAATTATGAGTACACTTGTTATATTATTGTTGTGTTTTTGTGTGATTTGTGATCGGAACATGAAATTGAAGATGCCCTTTAAATGTTTCAAATTGGACGAACTAGAGTTGTGTGAATGATAAAATCAGCCCTTCTGTATATACATTTTATAATTATACTCGAAATACAAGTTTTCATTGCATATTCACTTATGATGGTACATGCTTACGAGTTATGATAGTAAACAAGCACAGTAGAATTCAAATACAACTAAATTGTATAATACATGAATTTATTGATTTGTTGGATATCATGATGAGAAGAAAATCTTTGAATCCAACCCAGGCCTTGGTGATTAGCATCATAACCGTGCTCATATGAATCAACGGATGAGTTGTGGGTAGGAAAGAATTGTATGAAGAATATCAGTAGCGTAGGAATCATGACCAGTTTTTGTTGGATAGGACTTAAAATTAGGAGACCAAGAACATTCAGGATAAGAAAAAGAACAATTGTTGGACTTTTGGTATCCATTTTGTTTCCGATATGGTTACTTTCTGTGAATTAGAACGAATGGGTGCTGTTATAGTGTGATATATATTATAGGTTTAAGTCCCTCTGAGTTAGGGCAAAAGATAGAATCAAGAATGTGCAAATACAATAAATGGAATCAAGGCATGGAAACATCATGAAACGCAAAGATGTGTGTTAAAGGAAAAATCAGTCAGAATAAAGAAACCGAAAAGTTGGGTGCAAATTATGTTTGTAGTCGACCTCAAATTATATGTATTTAGACGGAGTAAAATGACAAATTTAATAAACGCATGTGAGACCGTTCTGTTACAATAGTTAATACAAGATGTTAGTATTATCTGCATAGGGTCTGAGTTGATAAGCCAAGTTTCTGATGTGGTACTAGGCTATTAACATGTCATTGTGTTCAAATGAAGTAAGACACAATTAGTCTAGTTTATATTCTGGGAATCATGTGCCGTTGCACTGCTGATGGCAACGCCACACCGCCTGCTCTCTTCGGCTCCCATGAGGCCATGACTTTTTGGTTGTTGGGGGCATGTGGGCTGAAGACCATGCTGGTGTGTAGAGTGATTTTTAGGAGTCTGGGAAGTTTAGCGTGTGGAAGGAAACATGCAGCCGGCGGATGGATTGTATGGTTTGTTGGTCGGGAATCCTACGTCATACTCGGATGCTTGAGTTGTAGGTTTTGTTTTCTATACGATGGTCAAACTTTCCTGTTTGTTGTTATATACCAAGTAGAGATGCTGCCGTGCCGGTTAACCCAACTGGAACTGAAACCTGACCTAAAACTAAAAATATTGGAATTGGGTTGGAGGGAAATTAACCGTAAGTTTGGGACTCGTTTGTAGTTTTAAAGCACAAACTGGTTAGCAACTGATTTTTGGGAACCGGTTAGTGTACCGGTAACTGTTTTGTGCACCTCAATACAAGGCAATAGATGAGAGGATGGTGAGACTAAGGAATGCTGGGAGACAGGGCTCTCAGTCGTGTCGGGTTGGCGAGTTGATATGTTCACCCAAACGCTAACCATGTATTAGCTCGTATCGCGGCGTGGCATGTCGGAGACACTGAAAATTGTGTCGAGTTCGGATTGACCCATTTAATATTCGTATGCAAATTTGAGTGATATCTTGTTACTTGGTAACAATTTAAACAGCCAATTACTCAAACCAAAATTAAACCTTTTGGGACTAAGTGTTCCTAACCATGTATTCCAAGATGAAAGTTCAATTTCATTTGAATAAATATTAGGAAGTTAATTAAAAACAAAATCTAAATAGAATCTTTTTAACAATTAAATTGTTCAACAGTTTAACCATTTATTTAACTATGAAGTTCAGATTAGTCAGGAATCAACCTGCCAGTTCCGAAAAAAATAAAAGATGACAGGAATCCCTTTATAAACAAAAATACAAAAAGGTTCTCCATAATCCATATGCATTTATTCAATATTTAATTAATAATTCTCGATAATTAACACACTTATCCGAGTCCAGTAACCTCCAGTCTAAGTGAGAGAGGTCTTGGGTTCACATGAGAAGTGAAATGAAGATGATCAGGTGGGTTAGTGATCCGTCAATGATCCAAATAACCGTTTAAAAAATATCCGAATTCCGAAGCTATTAATATGTTTTAACCTAAACATTTAAAGAAATCCAATCTAGTGGGAGATGTGACTTGTGAGTGTTTTAACACAAAAATAAAGTCAAAAATGGTTTTTGAAACCATCTTTTTATTCTATAAATTATTTATTATAAGTTAAATAAGAGAAAATAGGTCTTCATGCCATATAGTTGAGCATAATCAAACAATGTCACCATTGTTATACAAACTAACACCAACATTTAGCCCAAATACTTGATTACAAGCACAAAAAAGTCCACATCAAACTTACAACAAACATGCACTTAGTTGGCTAAACGCTTACTTGTTCAACGCGCGTTATCAAACCATATTTTACAGTCATCGATAACCAAGAATACAATACGAACACAAGTTCATATGATTTGGCACAAAATAAGACATATAACAACCAAAAGAAACGCCCCGAATCCATATCCTGACTCTCCTTCATTCGTGGCTGGCGGCAGTGGTGCGCCTCCAAGATAATTTGGATTCCAAGATGATGATGAATCTTGTTTGAAAGGAAAGAAAACATAAACAAAGTATATGGCAAGCATTAATATGAAAGGAATTGCCACCAAGTTTTCCACCATAGGACTAAAGATTATGATGGCAAAAACATTAAGCATTATGAGAGGAATAAGTGGTGATGGACCTTTGGTTTCCATTTTCTTCTACTTAGAAGTGATCTAGGTGAGTGATCATAGACATACACCATAGGACATGATTATAATATCACTTGGTATGTGTGTATATATAATCACATATGGTTTGATTCCTTTTCACCATTTAATAATTTATTGGAGGGGGCAACTACTTTTGTCCATATATGGTTGTTTTACTTATTTATGTGCTTGTATTTATGGGTTAAACAGGTAAAAAATGTTAAAGTAGTTAGTTAGAAAGAAAATGTCTAAAAAAAGTATAATATTTAGTAACTAAATAGAGTTTATAACTAGGGATGATTATTTGATAATTTCTGACATATGATGAAAATAATTAGGTTTTGAATTGTAATTATATCTAACATGTTTTAAACTTATCGGGAGTTGATATGTTTAATGTGTTTAGTTAAATAGGTCGACACGTTTAACTGATTTATTACAATCCGCCAGCATGTTTGAATCATATATAGATATATGGGTTAAATGGGTCATGTTTTGATTACATGATTCTTTCTATATGTGTTTGTTAGTGTTATTCTCTTTGACACACATAAATATGTGAGTCATGTTTTGATTGAATGAATTTTAACCTAATAACCCGAAACACAACACGATTGACACTCTTTAATGTTTATCTAAGCGCTTAGATTACTATAGTAATAATTGATTCTATCTTCTATTTTCTATATTTAATGAACCCATTGTGTTGGTTATTGGATAACAAATAGAGAAGAATCGCAAATATCCTATAAAAGCGCCAAACACCTTTCAAGATCAAGATGGAAGTTATCCCCTCATTGAATATCCGGTTTAGATTGGTCATCTAATCCGAATATTCACTATTCAGAGTCGTAATTTGACGAAGAAGTCTTGATGAAGAAGTCCTCACCTTTGCAAAGGTGGTTCCATGGACTCTCTAAGCGCTTTGGGTTGAGTCTTCAGGTCAAGCCCCCACAAGTTAAATATAAAAATATGGGTGAACACATGTCAGCTTTGTGACTAATCTAAAAATTGGTTTTCTCATCTCTTTCTCCTATTAAATAATGGATGTCACGTGCCGACATCTAGTGAAGTATGGATTCTGATTTTTCACCTATTTTTCATATTAAATAATAATGGTTTTCTTTAACTTCATAAATGATATGACATCATAAATCCTATTTTTTTAAAAGTTTTTATAGAACATATTTTAGAAATATGTAACATGTTATGCAAAATAAGAATGTTAGAAAAACATTTATTAACACGTCTCATACACAGTTTTCCAACCTAGTTAATTATTATATATAATAATTTCAAAGTTTGGTGCTGATTGGGCCACTTTGCGGCACCGGATTAGTGATAATTTTTTTTTTGCTTTTTTAATTCAGTCCGTAATAAACGTAACGAAAACTGACCGAATGTCAATTTTGTTTGTGTTCTTTTTTTATTATTTGGTTTTAGTTACGGAACGTGATGGACACTGAACGAATTCGCGTGTTTTGTTTTCGTTACAGTACCGTGACGAAAATAACTGAATGTTGATTTCCTTTTTTTTAGTTCCGGTACCGTAACGAACATGATAAAAACTGGCCGAATTCACGTAGACTTATCGCCTCAACGCCCGAGATCGATAACTGTCGGATATTTACCTATGATCGAATTTTACCGACCGACGTTGCGCCATTGGTCTACCCCAATTGTTACAGTTTCTTTGTTTTATTATTTGTCTTAGTTCTGGTATAATAACACACGTAACCGAAACCGACCGAATTTGTGCCGACTTATCGCATCAAAGCTTGGTACCAACAGCGCTTGGGTTTTACTGGGGGAAAAACACTAGTTATATATAAAAATAAATAAGAACGTGTTTAGAGATCAGCACAACCGAATGTCCGAACCTTCCAGACTAACATCTTCGTGGTGTTGACTCGATTTTTTCACTGGTCCAACAGCGGTCCTGGTTTTTAATCATAAGAAATTAAAGAAACATTTCGACACGGGAGCATGTTAATGGACTGGTTGATACCAAAAGAAACAAAGATGGTTTTCACAAAATGACGAGACTGGAAAGATATGAAGAATTAAAATATAATTATTACTTGTAGGCATGTCACTATTTTTTATTTGAGTTCATCATGTGACAAATAGAAAAAGATATTGTTCTTGTTCTTACATTTTTGTTACTAACCAAACTTTTATGACATCATATAATTGGGGGACATAGTAATATAAAGGACGAAATATTTTAGTGAAGAAAAGGCAAAAAAATAATCATATAAAAGTAGAAGCGATAATGGTTGGGTCATCAGCATTAATAAATGTTATTAAAAAACTAATCAACACTATAAAACGAATGGCTTTCGCTGATTGTGAGATTTACCAGAATCTATTGGTGAAAGTGGATACTGAAAACTTATCGAGAGTTGTTTATCGAAATACCATTGGATCGTGGTTTTTTTAGCTTTCCATTTACTGCTACTTTTTATTTTATTGGATTCCAACGGTATTTATTGGTAATAACCAACGAATCCAATCCGAATTAAATAGGATTATCAATCTTCCTCTCTTTTTTTTTTCTTTCTTTCCAGTTTTTAGGTTGTTTTTTTTATTATTATTAACTTTTACAGTTCGGCTAATCGTTTTTTTCTTCAAACTTATGAGTCATCGCAAAGAGTGATTTGTCGAAATAGCGACCCTTTTCGAGTTGCATTCTGTGATGGTTTTAGCAATGAAATTTAATAAGGGACCACAGGTCCACAACTAGTCAGAGACACATTTATGGTTGTTTAACAACAAATAAAAACAATTGTGGCCATTTAAACCATCAAATCACCTTTTTTATTTGTAGAGTAAAATGTCACACATAACTTTTTTTTCTTAATACGGTTTCCACCTTTTAATGTGGAGGTGGTGGGTTCAAATCCTTGCAAGTGCAAGGTTAGAGGGATTTTAGGTGAAAAAATTTGTTGTTTCAAAAAAAAAAAAAAAAAAAAAAAATACAACATTTTCTATTGTGTTTATGAAAAGCGATAAGCTTCATATTCAGTTCTCTTAAACCAGATTATTAAACAAATTTCAAGAATGATTTTTTCTTTTTATATAACTCCTGTGAGTATTTAACTTATTCAATTAGAAAATTTTTAACTATTTTAAAAAAAAGTTTATGGAACCGCCACTAAAGTAAAATAAAATGATAAGATATGATAGTTTTTTCATTATATTTTGGTAAGTTATATTTTAATAAATGTCCTGTCTCAAACCTAAATTATATTGTTGCTCTAATTCACATATATAGATTAAATTCTTACTACGAATTTAAAAGGATGAAGCACAGTGACAAAAAGAATATAATTCGGAATTCTAGAAATAACATTTTCAACAAAATATCACCAATAATTCAAGCTCCTCCTCAAGTTGACTTGAAAAGACCACGTGACTATAAATTAAGCTGTTGGATTTAACTACATTAGTAAATTACAAAATAAAATAAAATAAATTCAATGTTAAAATTAGGTTTTTTGTGTAATTAATTCCTTAAAATTAATTATTTTAATTCATGTCTTTTGTTAGAAGTTCTTTTTAGAATTATGAATCTAACTTACATGATAATTTTATACTGAAATATTTAGTTTGATAAGTTGCTACTAATTCTTCGTCTTCTTCCGGTAAATCAAAAGGTAATCATCAATTATAAACTCTTGGCTAGAATGAAGATAAAAAACTAGAAACTCTACAAATTAGGCCGTAGGTTTTCTACACGACACAAACATAACATTGAATTCACGGATTTGAGTTTAGTAGAAACATGCTGGGCCAATTTGAGTTTGTTAGATAAAACAGATATATCAGATGTTTGATCACACTTCAAATATATCAAATGTTCTTGAAATGTTAGATAAAACAGTCGATGATCATTGTGGCCATCCTTATTGTAGAACCATACATGAGATTTATATCATACGATTCTTTAAAGGTCACAAATAAATCCTTGAACCCGATATTTTTTTAGGTTTTTTTGGTAAAAAAAATATGACGGTTTTTCTTTGTTGTTGATAAGGATGTGTTCTAAGTTGATAGACACAAGATCTCATGTTTAATGAGACAACAAGTTGATTATAATTTATAACTGTTCAGTCAACAATTACTATTTAAACATATTTTGGTTAAAGACAAGACAAAACAAATAAAAAAGTAGAGATTCTTTTTAAAAGCAGAATATAATTACTAGAAGAGTGAAAGATAACGTACAACAATAATAGGAAAAAGTAGAAATAAAGTTGTTTTGTTATGTTTAGTTTATATTCCCACCTGCTAGACCTTTGGTGTTTTGTACAAGCTAAGTATTGTTGAGTTGCAATCATTTTCAATAATTTATGCCTTCATATAAAAGATTAAGACAAGAATGTATTGTATAATGTTTAATAAGCAAATACCAAAAAAATTTAGAGAAAATTATTTAAGAATAAACTGCGGTTTTTGTCCATGTGGTTTCTTCAAATATGCGTTTCAGTCAAATAGTTTTAAATCTGTGGATTTCGTCCTTGTGGTTTCATTTTACTTGCAGTTAAACCGGACCTCACTAACCCCGTTAAGTTTGGTCGTTAAACCCATCAGCGTGCCCCTCACGTGAGGTACAGTTTTGTCCTTTCTATAATTATGTAAAGCTTCTTCAAATTTCTAACATTTTTCACAATATCAACAACATTTGTAATTAGCCTTTTCAATTATCGGGTGACGGGTGGGCCTGGAAATTTCGATATCTATTACGAGTTGAGTATCATCTCGGGCACTTTTGGTTGAAAATGCAAACGACTGAATTGATATCATAAAAGATGACATTGACATCAGGAAAAATGGAAATAATGTATATTAAGTGGTGGTAAATAAAAGAGAGTTTGTTGAACTCGTAACCTTTTATAAAACTATACTTCTAAAGGGTCTAATACGTTTTGAGTTATATATCTAACTCGTTTGATAAACAGGCAGTAATCGAGTCAACACACGAATTTGTCAACCCATTTAACATGCTTACAACTTAATTACTACACAAATAAATTTGACTTGTTATTTTGTTAAGATAAATGTGCTACATAGCATTTTTAAGACACATTATGTTAAGTGTGTTAAGTAAATGACACGAATAAATATATAAGCCATGTCCGAATTCAATAATTCAAACCGCACCCACCAACCCGAACAATAGTAAATGAAAGTTGCATGTAGCAAACTTTGACTATCGAAAGATTCGACTCAAACCCATTTTAACCCACTATCTAATCTGCACCATTTAGATCAACGAATCAACTAGACTCGACACATGTTTTACATCATTTCGATTTTGAATCATAGAGGACTATAACATACAAACCTTATAAATCTTGATTCAAATGCACTAGGGTGGTTTACAATTTTATAAGTGAAAAATTACATGCATGCCATGATCCAGATAGGTGGCATCTAATGCAAACATCATGACTTAAATAAACATAATAATAATAGTCTTCTACATCCATCCATAAATCCAAAAACATTACCGCTATAAATTACATCTATTTACTGCTCGCACCAACTACACCGCATCTTATATCCAAACTCTGCGTCCTCATTCCGAGGGACTCGTATACTGGATATTTTGCTCATAGAAGTTAATCAACTGTCATCATTAATAAACATTGATAAGCGCAAACAACGATACAAGCAGGTCGGTTAAGCTATGTTTCGTCTGTAAACGGGTCAAACTTGCTAAAAACGGGCCATGAGTCAAACAACGTCCATATTGAATTTTCAATATATGAAACATCAGGAACTATTTTATCTTAAAAAACTCGATTATTAAACATATCTGACATACTAGTAAGTTAAAGAAGTTGGGAGAAAACATGTTTTGGGTCAACCCGATCCGTTTTAACATGTATATAAATTATAAAATTACATGTATTACTCGTTAACAACCCATATTTAGCCAGATTCTAATGTCTCTTCTGTAAACGGGCCTTATGAGTCAAACAGCGTCCATATTGAAATTTCAATACATGAAACATCAGCAACTATATAATCTCAAAAAACTTGATTATTATTTAGCATATCTGACTTACTAGTAAGTTACAGAAGTCAGGTAAAAACACGTTTTTCAACCCGACCCGTTTTTGACATGTATAAAAACTACACGTATGACCCGTTACACCAATTTAGCCAGCTTCTAATGTTTCTTAAGGGGGGTAGATAACTTTACCAGGAGAGGGTAGTGAGCCTTGAGGTATCTGTTATCCACCATCACTTCTTTTCCATCCGACCTGTTTTAACCGACTTAATGTCGTTACGGTTATCTAAATAATAACTGTACAATCTAGTTTAAACCCCCAAAAAAAGAAGTAGCTATATTCTACGTTTTTGGATTGTTGGAAATGTTATGTTGCTATAATGCATACTCTATATATACAAGACACCATCACTTCTTTCCTGTCCGACCTGTTTTAACCAACTTAATATCGTTAAAGGTATCTAAACTAACTATGCAATCTAGTTTAAACCCCTAAAAAAGGAAGTAACTTTATTCTACACTTTTGCATTGTCGGAAATGTTATGCCCCTATGATACATAATCTATATATACACTACAGTTTATGAAGCTTTATCTAGGTTAACTAGAACTTCTAGTTCCTAATAATAGCAATTATCGTGCACGTGTTGTGAAATGTATAGAAACTATATTAATTACACCAGCAGGTGTGATGTCACATATAAATATAGAAAAAAGATAAGAGATATGAACAAACCTAAGGACCAAAAAGGTTACCAAGATATCCTGCATATAATTAATTGTGGATATAGAATATTCAATCGGCTTGATGACTTTGGTAATGGCATACATGCTTTTCGAAGTATCTACCACATTCATTACACCGTAACCATTTCCTATCGGCTCGTAGTTTTGCACCCTGTGTTCACCTACCACACCATTCCCACTGGCTAATCTTTCCATCGCATCGCGCACATCTTTACTGACCGTTGGATCTAAATCTTTCTTAAACCGTTTCACAGTACCAGATTTCCTTCTTTTAGCTCCACCGCTACGGTTAACCCAAACAGGGGTTTGCCCGTTAACGTCTGAAATCTCGTTTGAAGGACTTACTCCTTCACCAGATCGGTCTTCTTGAATATTTACGCCAACCCCATTAATGTTTTCTCTATCAGTTGAAGATATACCTTTCAGTTCACTTAACTTCAAATTCAACTCGTCTGTCTCGTTTAACTTATCAGATTGTCGAGACACCAATAAAGACCCGTTGTCACTCAAATGCTTTGGTTTTCTAACATTTCTCATGCTTTTAGTATTGCTTTCTGACCATTTACTACAAGTCGGATCATTCCCGGTAACATTTGGCAAAGATTCTTCAATGATTCTCAGCTTTACAGAGGGCACGTCATAGGTGGCAGCAGGGGAACCTTGTTGCTGCTGCTGATGTGGTTGCTGCTGCTGCTGCTTTTTCTTCTTTACCGGTGGTTGAATAGCAACTGCGTTTTTACGCTTATGTTTCCTGCTTGATCTTTGCTTTCCAGACCGCATTCTTCAAATTTCATCAAACACCAAGAAAGCATAAATTATTAATCACAAAAATTCTCCCATTATTCCATTAAATATTCAAATATGTGAAAAAGAGACTATAAATAGTAAACCTCTCTTCAAATGCATCAATGATATCAGAGCATGACATAAGATTCTCCACAGGCTCCCACGTGTTAGCCGCCTCTGGCCATCCGCGCCTTCACAAAAACGTACATTACCATGAAACAACTTTTTGTAACTTTAACATAATAATTGAAGGCAAAAAGTCATGAACTTGGAAACAAAATCCAAGTTTAGAAGAAGCTCAATTACATTAATTATGGCTAGAATCGGTTCCAAAAACCATCTAATTGAATGTTGCGAAAAGTGATAAACAGGGGATTAAAATTGCAAATGAAGCAAGATAAGGTTCAAAATTAGCTTACTTAACCATTCCATTTACCCAAACCAATTGCTGCTAAATATCTAAGCTTACAATTAGGGGCGTGCAAAGTCAGCTCGGTTCGTTTATGAACGACTGCTTAACCATAACTGATTGGTTGTTTAACCGTCGGTTTCAATTAAATTCGGTAAATTTACCAATGTATTTTTATTTTCTTTTTTCCTTTGTTCCAGTTGAAAATGGTCCAGTCATAGAGTTCCAAGCTTAATTATGAAGTTTCAAGGCTGAAATATGCCGGTAGCCCGGTACTGAGCTATTCTATAAATAGTTGCAAAAATCATCATCATCGTACTCAGTAAAAAGAAAATGTAGGCATAATATTTGGAAAAACACAAACACACTAGGTTCAGTTCAGTTCAGTTAAAGTAGGTTAACGAAGACACATTAACCATAACCGAATGGCTTACTAATTCGATTCACTTAACCATATGTTCAGTTCCGTTTTCGGTCACCCCTACTTACAATTATAGAAATTTCCTAATATACAACAATCCCAACCCGTAACGCAAGCATACAAAATTACAATCAGAAACACACTTACCATTTGATGCGATACTGTATTTTCCCCTGAATTCAGACACACAAAAAAAACACCAAATTAATAAAATGCATTCACAAACCAAAATAATCACAGAAACAAATAATAATAATAATAAATTAGAAACCTTTCGACTTCTTTTCTTCCGTACGGATTCAATCTCATAGAAACCCTCAGCTAACTTAGGCCTCTCATCACCATCACCATTATTATTATTATTATTATTAACATCAGCTTCAGGTTCAGGTTCATTATTAACATCTGATTGATCTTCATACTCTTCTTCCTCATCCTCATACTTATTATCTCCGCCGCCGCCGTCATTCGACAGCACTACCTGCTGCTGCTGTTGTTGTTCAACGTGGTACTCTGTCGGATCGACATCGGTACGAGGTGGTAGTGGGCGATCGGATGACTTGCGTTTAGCGCCGCCTTTCATTGAGCAAGCAAATGTGGGTGTTTGTGATTGGCTGATTTATGGTTGTTGGTAGTAGTAATTGAGGGCTTGATTTCAGGTGGTGTTGAATTTGGTGTTATTGAGCCCCAATTTTGAAAACCTAATTTGGTATTTGATGAGACCAAGTTTTGGGAATTGCATTCCAGGACATGGAGTTTTGGAAGTTAGTGATATTGTAGTCTAGGAATTGAGCAAATTCGATACTGGTACCGGTATTGATTTGATACTGTCGGTATCGAATCGGTGTTATTGATTCCCAATTTTGAAAACCTAATTTTGTAGCATTGGATGATACCTAAGTTTTGGGAATTGCATTATAGGACATGGAGTTTTGGAAGGTATCCATATTTGGAATTAAAGACAATGTTGTAAATTGATGATGCGTATTAAGTATATATACAATACTAGCTTTTGAACCCGTGTATTACACGGGATTTGTCAAATAATAAAAATAAAAAGATCATTATCTGAAAGAAATTGACAAAATTATAGGTAAAAATAAGATAAAATATATAGTACAAATAATAAGAAATCTGGAATCTCAAATTTACAAATTCGATTTGTTTTATATACAACATTTGCAAAAATTGTTTTGATCAATTACACGTGGATAACTATGATAAATGAGATGAGAGATTAGAGAATTAGAAGATAAATTATAACCCATTTCTCAAAATTGTTTTGTCTCATGACCCATGGATAGGTAGGATAAATAAGATGAGATATTAGAGAATTATAAATGAAATTATAACCCATTTGTCAAAATTAATTTGACCCATGACAAATGGATAGTTAGAATGAATGAAGATGATAGATTAGAAAATTAGAAAGGAAATTATAACCCACTTACCAATATGGTTTTGCTCCATAATCCATGGATAGGTAGGATGAATGAGAAGAGAGATTAGGCCAAGAATGAATGTGAGATTGGCACATCATCCTCATTATTTTCTTTTATTAGTATAGTTAGATTATACACTTGAGTTTGTTGTTTAACAGGTGCAAACGAGCTAAGCCGAACCTGAGAGTGACTCGTGTAGTTTACACAGAGTTCGAGCTTGAGCTCAGCTCGTTTCAAACTCTATTTTTAAAGTTCGGGTTCGGCTTGTGAGTAGAGTTTAAGCTCGAGATTGGCTGGGGTTCGGCTCATTTACTATTTATCAATTATTTTTTATATAATTATAATTATTTTTATATTTTTTTTTTCTATTACAATTTTATGTGAAAAAAAATATTTTTTAGTTTATTTTTATTTATTTTTTGTAACATTATATATATTAATTACTAGTTATTAAAAAAATATTTTAAAAAATTATACAAATGACACGCTTGTTTGGGCTCGCGAATCGGATCGAGCTTGATAAGTGAAGCTCGAGCTCATTTATTAAACAAGCTTACTTTTAGCCTCAGACTTGATTAAGTTCGGCTCAATCGAGTTTTTTAATGAGCCAATCAAGTGCCTCGCGAGCAGCTTGACTCGTTTGCACCCTAGGGATGGACAATAACCAAATCGTTGATCAACAAAACCGGACTAAAATTAACTGATAACTGAATTAACTGAAAAGTGGTTATCGGTTACTTTTTGTACCCACGCTTAACATAAACTAACCGAACCGAGCCAGTCACAGTTTCATATATTTCCAACTTTTATATCTCCAGTCATTTCATATCTTTCATGTTTTATACCACTATTTCATCTATTTATGCGTCTATATTTCGTGTATTTCTAAGTAAAATTTTTGCCCAAATTTGATTTTGGTTATTAACCGAAACAAAAAAGTTAACCAAAAACTGATTGGTTAATTTGGTTGAAGCTATTAACCAAAACAAACGGAACCATGCATTCCCATATATACCATCAAAGAGGGTAATTTATTTATTTTGTTTTAAGTTAGTTTCGTATTAACTCAATAACACCTAATTTATTTTAGGCCGCATAGTGAGGTTGATTAAACATATTCGACAAGTTTAATGCTACTAACATTATTCGCTATTCACTTACAGCACATTTTTACCAAGTACATTGCAACAGTCACATTTTCATAAGCTACTTTTTTTAATATTCCAGCTTAATACGTACTATTTTTCACAAAATGGTCCAAATTGTTAAAAGTTCTCAGCCCGTTAAGTGAGAGTGTTTATAAGTACGATCACCATAACACTAACCAACAGATTATGGCTTATATATAAGTTTTTATATAAGACTACAATTTGTCCTTCCAAACGATTTAATCTAAATATTCTTGCGATATGTATACACATCAAATGTTGTATTACTAATATAATATAAAGTACCCATTTCCACTTTCATAACATATATGTAATTATATCACCATACTTATATATTTCTTTCAATTTCCAAAGATTTAAACATTTCAAAGAATCAAGCTGACTTGAGTTTATAGACCTCATACGTTGTTACGATACAAATTGGTAATCGAGAGATTAAGATCGATAAAGTGAAAAAGAACACATAAGAAGAAGAAGTTATCTCAAATTCATCGATACCTTCTGTTTCGTTCCATCCGTGCTTTAGTACACATACAAGTTTACAACCTAACAAGAGACCCCCTGTTCTATGAGCTATTACAATACGACCCCTCTATTATTTAACACCTAACATACGTTAACTTCAAATCTACAAGTCAAATTCACAACCTTCTGGCCGGTGAGATTCGTGATCTCAAAATGAACGTTAACATCATATAGAAGGTTATTACCATATTTCCACCAAACAAGTTCTTATGTAATAGCACACAATCACACATGATCTCATAAACCAAATCATATATATTCAAAACATGTCAACAATACCATATGTTCATACCTGCATACTATACACATAAAACATAATAGAGTTATTTACATAGATGGTCTTGTGGTATGACCATATTATGATATTAGTCCCCTGAGTTTCAGACTTTCAGTTATTATATCTTCTATCTTTTTTTTATTTCCCACATCCTTTTGAGTTCATGCACACATTTATGTTTGAAGAAGTAAATTATATGAAGGTTGATAAACTTATCATAATTAAATAAGCTATTTGAAAACATATATCATAATTAAATATAAGCTATTTAAAAACATAGTCTTCAATAATATACTACTAATCAATACTCTTTATAAAACCACACATTTGTATTTTCTTTTTCACAAATTTATAAACAATTAAGTGAGAAACTTAAACACCAACCAAATATACAACATTATACATTTATACAGGAGAAATTACCAACTTTATAGAAAGAGCTTGACTCATCATCTATACACAACACTAAAAAGGATATATTATCGCCGATAAATTTTGCAACATGTGAATGTATTCTTGAATCATATTTTGAAAACTTATAAGCGAATAATTAGAACGGCTCGTGTAAATTTTATCCATTTGATCCTTACAATGATTACACAACACTATATCTTTGAAAAGTTCCTACGACCAAGGGCTCGGAGGGTGTGCGAGCCACACAATCGGCCGGGGCACATAAGTTTCGGGGCACAAACTTTTTTATACATATTACATATATATGTTTTTTGGCGTTAAAAATAAGGTTATTTGCAATTGTTTATGTGATTATTACATGCTCCGAATGGATTCTGCGTATAATAAATCGGTCGATAAAAGTTTTATCCATGTACACTAGCGAATAAAAAATTTTCATTAAGGCCTACGGGCCTTTTTATTTTGGATCGGCCGAGGTATTTAAATTCTCGAAGACGGCCCTGCCTACGACTAAATTAAAGTGTATACATATCATAAGATTCACATCCAACCCTATGACACATCTAATCTCGTTACACAGTGTACAAGAACACGTGCCGGATATCTTGATGGTCCAAATAAAACCTTTTTGTACTTCTAATATGCATAGCCATCTCTGACAAAGGCAAACAAATGTTTTTCAATTGCGATTAAAGGATTTAAACAAGCTAAGCTATTAAAGCCGAAGGATACAAGAATTCTAATTTAGAGTAGACGAACTAACAACCAACCCTAAGTGGGGGCGTTCATCAGATCGGATAACGGATTATTTGGTTTATTTGGTTCGAATTGTTTGGATTTGATCCGATCCGAATTAAGGGTGGGTGTTCATGTCAGATCCGAATTGATTTCGGATCGGATTCGAATAATCCGAATAACCCGAAATAAACAATATAACAAACCTTCAAACAAAAGCCTAACTAAATAAAAATACAAAAGTGGAAAATTAAAATAAAACATACAAATAAAAAGTCAAACTTTAAACAAAAGTCAAAATAGATCCATGATCCATCATAATTTTAAAAATTAAAACATATACGAATAAAGCCAAACTTCAAAATAATTAAATCACATGTTATCTATTCGTATTATTCAGATATCCGAATAATCCTAACTATCCTAATTTTTTGAAATCCCGATCCGAATCCGTATTAGTTATTCAGATATTTGGATCAATCTGATCTAAATATCCGAATAAGAAGTCGGATCAGGTTATTCGGGTTTCGATTCCGGTTCGGATTTTTTTTTTGGATTTCGAATTTCATGAACATCCCTAACCCTAAGTGGTGACACAGTGCAACAAATTTAATAGGTAGTTGAATTGAAATTTCATAACTATGAAGTTTAACATTACCATGTGAATTTTTCATGGATGCTTTCCTATGAACAATCAACATGTTATAATGATTGACTAATACGATCTCCAGTTCCTTAGTTCCCTACATAATGAAAGCGAATAGAAAATTCTTAACAAAATCGAAAGTTAATTATAAAATGAAAACAAATTTCTCATTACATAAATAACTTAAAACAAGATAGAATAATTAATAATTAGTAATGCAAATATAATTAATAACCTCAAATGATGGTGGTTGTCTTCCTCTATCGATGGTAACTAAAAGTTTGCCAATTAGAGTTGTCGGTTGCGACGCCGCACCACTTAATAGATGTCTTTGATGAGATAAGGAGAATTAGGTATTGTGATTCTGTATGAAGTAGGGCGTGATATTTGGCATTTATATTATTGGAGCATTAAAGAAAATTGGATGTGTAATGGGCCTAGGAAAGAATAGATGGGCCGACAATTCCAATAAATTGTATAATATAATAATTACCAATTATATATACAATAACGTAAAAGTTAAAATGAATAAAACTGCTCTTAAATTTTATAAATATCTTTTGACTATCATATTTATAATTCAATGAATAGTATAAATAGTATTAGTTTAGCCATTGAGCTGCTGGTAAGAGAGAGATTTGGTGTTCCATGTAACTCATGTTCGACTCATGCCCCCGTCATTTAGTTTCGGTGACGAGTAGGTGAGTTTTACTAGTTGGATCCTTTAACTGAAATGTTTTCACCGCACTATCGTGCCTCCAGACAAATGTTCACGGGCGTTGGCTTTAGATTAGGGTATTCCCTGAATTGAAAGGCAAATATATCCCGATATGGTAAATTGGCCAATAACCCAATTAAAGGATTCGTAGATCATTCAAAAATTCAAAAAATAATATTAATTTATTGTATGACATCATATTAATTGTGTTAATACATTTGTTTTCCATTTTTTTGAACTGCCAACTAT
Organism: Bidens hawaiensis; assembly: GCF_021521415.1. Taxonomy (NCBI): domain Eukaryota; kingdom Viridiplantae; phylum Streptophyta; class Magnoliopsida; order Asterales; family Asteraceae; genus Bidens; species Bidens hawaiensis. The sequence continues at coordinate 395,510 of NW_027492781.1, forward strand.
CATTAAAAGAACAAACCAGGAGAGTAGCAAGAAGCTTACCTCAAAAACAAACACCAAAACAAGGAAAACACCTAGGACAAACTCAAAAAGAGAACTTACACCAATTTGTTTTCCATTTACGGGGTGTTTGACCTAGCTTTTTTAACAAAGCTTATAATTTTATAGTTTTTTTTTACAAAATAAGCTTAATTTGGTGTTTGATTTAGCTTTTTAAACTTATGCTTATTAGCTTATATAAGCTCATTTGAAGAAGCTTATTTGAAGATAGTTTTTTAGCTTATTTGATGAAGCTTATTTGTTTAAGGATGTAAATTACTCATTTGTCCTAAAATGGTGGTGGATTAGTTTATTACTCTAACAAATTAAAGATTGTTGGATTTAACAACTTATTAACACATATAATTAACTTGTAGAGTATAAGCTAATCAAAACACTTAAAAAAAGCTTATCAAATAATAGAAAAAAAGCTATAAGCTAATTTTATATATAAGTATAAGCTTAAAAATAAAAGCTAGGCCAAACACCCCCTTAATATATGAATTGATTTTCCAGTTTTCATTTAATATTTAATTGAATTTTCATTCAATATTTAGTTCAAATTTATTTCTTATTATATATTATATAATAATATATGATTGGATATTATCAAGTGCGCCAATATTACTGTGAAAACTGAAAAGGCACAAAAGTTGAAACGTCATGTACAAATACGTAAAAGATGCTTTTAATGCTACTTTCGTAATTACAATATAACTCATTCCACTTAAAATGTTGAAACGTCATGTAATACGTAAAACATGTTTTTAATGTTACTTTCGTAATTACAATATAACTCATTCCACTTAAATTAATCTTATCGTTAACACTCTACACTTTTCGAATACTTATTTATAAAATCAATTTGGCCAATTAGAAATCGACAAGGTTCAACTAATAATTTTTTATAGCTTTTAAAATATGATATTTTGTAGAATTCTTGTCACACCCCGACTGAAGACGGAAACATGTGATAGGCCAAGATTGAAATCACAACACAAGGTATTAAATATAGAAACTTTTATTAAAATAAAACAACTTGTTTATAGAAAGCAAAAACATTATAATCCAACTAAACATAGTATCAAAAACTTGATTAATGGTCTTCTAAATCTTTATTCCTTAAATGATCATCATGCAACTTTAACTTATTAATTTTCGTTACTTAAAAAACAAGCGAGAGTAGCATCAACTAAAAATATTTTATCAAAACAAGATTTTATAATAAAATAAACAGTGACTATATCACTGAAGATTTCCATACGAGTAAATTAAAGTGTATACATATCATGAAATTCACAACCAACCTTATAAGACATCTAATCCCAGTACTCATGATATTAAACTTATGATTAATTATTAACAAGTAATGATTAATGTCGGTCTCTAATCACATATGACCAAAGTGGGCTGGGCTGGTCGGGCCAATAGATCTATCATCATACTACTACGACCTTCGTAAAGTTAATGGTTGTGTATATTAATGACTATGTACACACATTCATTTACACAAGTGTAAGAGCATGTTAGGGATTAAGTTTGAAATTTGTTTATTGGCTTTTTCAAAAAATCATTTGAAAAGCCAGAATTTGAGACTTTTAGAAAACTGCTTTTAACCATTTCAAAAAGCTAAAATAAAAGGATTGTCGTGTTTGCCAAACACATTTTAACTTATTGTCTTTTTAAAAATACCAATAAGCCAATAAAGTGTTTTCAAAGTCAATTCCAAACATGCTCTAAAAGATTTTATGAATAGATTTAAACACGTTTGCATCATGTATAACACAACTTAAAACAAGTTATTACAGGTTATCCACACCATGATCAAAAGCTTTAAAAAGGCTATGAACTCACCTTGATCTTTTAATGAACTTGATTAAGATTCAAAATGCTTGAATCTTTTGTGAGAGATGCCCTAAATAGTGGAGAGGTTACAACTTGGTGCTCGTTTACTTTATAGGTTAATTAATGTTTTAATCGTATAAACACTTGTAAAAAACTACATTAAGCAATTCATTATCATTGTAATAAATAAACTGAGATAATTTTATTAGAGTTGATTAGGAGAAATTGGACAACTAAATTAAATTATTTCACTTGAATCCATGAATAAAGAACCAAACATCCTCATAATATTATGATACATTGCCATGACAAAAAATAATAATAATAAAAAAGGGCAAAATAAATGTCCAAGGTCTCGGTTCGGATAAAGGGAAAACGACCACTTGACCCGAACACCTTCACTACATAAGATTTCCCTGTACACATTTGCATATACCTATACATATACATGAGAGGAATATTTTGAAAACCTTGATAAGTTGAACTTTAAGAATTCAATATGGACCACACATTTATTAAATGAGTATGAAATATGTGGCTGAGAAATTAAATTCTCATTACATAAATAACTCAAAATAAGATATAAATAATTAATAATTAGTAATGCAAATATAATTCCTAACCTTATATGATGGTGGTTGTCTTCCTCTAACAATGGTAACCAAAGGTTTACCAATTAGCGTTGTCAGTTGCGGCGCCGCGCCACTGAATAGATGTCTCTGATGAGATAACAACAGGAGAATTAGGTATTGTGATTATGTATGAAGTAGGACATGCTATTTTTGTACTTATATTATTGGACCATTAACGAAAATTGGATGTGTAATTGGGCCTTAGAAAGAATAGGTGGGCTGACCATTCCAATAAATTATATACTAATAATTACCAATTACGTCAACAATGATGTAAAAGTTGAAATGTACATAACACTATTCTTAAATTTATATAAATATTTTCTACTATTTATCTATAATTCAATGAATAGTATTAATAATATATTAATTTAGTCAATGAGCTGGTGGTGAAGTGGTAAGAGACTTGATGTTCCATGTGACATACTCATGTTCTATTCATGTCACCATCATTTAGTTTCGGTGGCACCCGGTGATGATGGAAGACTAAGAAAGTAGGTGAGTTCACTAGTTGGATCCTTGAACTGAATGTGTTTTATCTCACTGCATTGTTGTGTTTTTAGGCAAATGTCACGGGTGTTGGCATTAGGAGAGGGTTTTCATGTCACGCCCCGACTTAGGGCCTAGAAGTGTGACCAATATTTGGTACATATTTTGTAAATATATTAGCGTTGTGGTTTATTTTTAGCGGAAGACTTTGTTTATAATAAAATATTTATTTATTTTGAAAACTTCTTGGATATTAAATGCCCGAGTGTTTAATGTATAATACTTGTTAAATATGTTTACAATATTTTAATAATTAAAAAATGAGCTAACTTCATATATCGATCATCTAACTCCATGAGTGACTTTAATTCCTTGTTATATGTGCTGAACTTGATTCCCTAAAATGTGGGAAAAATTTGTCAACGATATGCTAGCGAATCGTAGACTCTAAATACATTTAACAATCTTTAATTGACACGATAGTTTTCTTGAACAAACTTAGCAGAAGCGTATCTTAATTTTGGGATTTGCATCACATGCTATACACACACACGATTCAAGGGTTCTCTGGGAACTGATGCCCATTGGAGAACTGGTTATGACTGCTTGTTAGTTATGCTTGGATCTAGACACATGTGTAATCGGTCGGAGTCGATTTTATTTTTTATATTGTATATGAGAGATCACGTAATCTTTTATGGGCATTTGACTAACATTTTAAGACAAACAACTTGTTTATCTTAATGACTTATTGTAAAAGGTTTAACGTATTCACCTGTGAATGTTAATTCTGAATGATGTGGTGATCTCGTTTGAAAACCTTTGTGAACGAATGATACTTAACCTATAATTAAATAGGTTTACGAACCTTTAGTCTGATTTTGATAGCTGTAAAACTTGATAGATCACTTGTTTGAATAAAATATTTAGACATGTTGTCTTTCTGTTTATTTGTCAATCATGTGCTGGGTTTCTTCTACATAAAAAAAATCTATGATAAATTTCTTCTTTAAGAAGAAACGTTAATTGACTATATAACCATTGAATATAAAATCTTATATTTCTTAATCATGAAGAAACAATATTTTGACTATATCCTTGTGTATATAAAATTCTATGTTTCTTAATTATAAAGAAATATTATTTTAGCTATAACATTTGTATATACAAAGCTTATGTAAACATAAATTTGATCAAGGTTTGGGCTATACCCCTAACTATGGTCTAAGCCATATAATATATAATAAAATAATAACTTAAGCAGAACCCCTACCTTACACGGGTATTTGGAGTTTACACGCCTAAGCTAAACCGTCAGAACTTCGAAGTTTGGCAGACACTACGAGACTTAGCACGCAAACGAGGTTATGTGTGTGTGAGAGCGAGTGTGTGTTTTTGAGTTGTGAGAGGTGAGATGTCGTGAACCCCCCCTTATAGGCAAATTTAGAGTTCTGTCGCGTATCGCGACGGGCTACTTCTCAGGTCATCTCATAGAGCGATGAGTATGATGCTCCTGAAGCCACCACGTGGCTTGCCACGTGTCACCTCGCCGTGGAGGTTACGTCACGTATCGCGACGTATTTCAGGGTTGGTTCGTCGTGTAGCCCAACACTACCCCTACTATTGGGTTCAGTGATAATTCATCGCATATTGCGATGGGCGATTCCTTTGTCCATCGCGTAGCGCGGCGGGTTATAAAACTTCAAATTTCATTTTTAGTCCTTCATCTTTCCAAAAATACTAAGGCGGCTTGCGGTGATGCGAGCGTGCGAAATGCGCTATCAAAGCCCCACATTGTGCCCATTGCCCTGAGCCCGCGCATGTGCGCATTGGGTCCCTCGCTAAGACCATGAGTATGTCTTGTCACATAAGAATATCGTCATATGAACCCATCTCATTGTAAGGAACTCACAAGTTTTATCTTCTAGCGATGTGGCACAAATTCTCTTTTCTTTTTATACACATGTTGGATAACTCAACTTTCTTTTCCCACCAATGTGAGATAAACCCACATTCTTATTTCTTGAATATTACTACTTTCTTATTTCACATTTCCATCTCATATTTTGGGGATAAATTTGAGTCCCTCATCTTTTCTAAGTTGGCAAATTTGGACCAAAACTTTTGAGATGTTACATTCCACTGAATCAAAGACGAGTATTGTATCCCTATGTGATGAATTTAGTTAGTAACTTTATTTGCAGAACTCACTGATTGTTAAAGAAAAATTATTAATTTATTGTATGACATTAAATACTGTAATACATACATAGTTGTCCATTTAGTATATTAATTATAAATTGGTTGTGCCTCAATGGTAGAGCCCTCATTTTAATAGTGAGAGGTAGGAGGTTCAAATCTTACTACCACCAATTTATATGGGAGATATGAGGGATGAACCTGGCTTGCCAGAGTTCGAGTCCTAGTCCTGATCTCACCCGGTTTTACCGGCTCCTCGCTGTCGTGCCGTTTGGCGGGCGTGGGGGTCGGGTTTTATCCTGGGAATCCCTCAATAGGTGGACTGTAAGGCTCCGTTACCGGTAGCCCTACTTTCGTGTTGGATTTACTCATAAAGGCAGTTCTAAATATCATAGTTAATTAAAACATTCGCGGAATATAAAAACTTTCGTAAAACATTTCATAGCAAAACACATCTTGTCTTAAAACAACATCTTGTCTTTCAAAATGAACAAAACATTAAATTTAAACGTCTTGAATCTTCCGATGCCAGCCTCTTATTCAGTGCCACGTGTCTCCTCAAGCGAGCTGCCTCATCCTACTCACCTGCGTGTATACTAAAAGTCAGCTACGCTGAGTGAGTTCTAGTTAATCATACATTATTCAATACACATAAACTTATATTTTTTCAATCATACTTTCATACTTTCTTTTGTATTAACTTGCTTTCATATCTTACGTTATAAAGAGCATTACGCCCTACATTCCTCGAGTATTATTAGGGCTCGGTATTATTAGGGTACCGAGCCCTAATAATACTCGAGGAATGTAGGGCGTAATGCTATTTATAACGTAAGATATGAAAACAAGTTAATACAAAAGAAAGTATGAAAGTATGAAAGTATGATTGAAAGAATATAAGTTTATGTGTATTGTATAATGTATGATTAACTAGAACTCACTCAGCGTAGCTGACTTTTAGTATGCACGCAGGTGAGTAGGATGAGGCAGCTCGCTTGAGGAGACACGTGGCACTGAATAAGAGGCTGGCATCGGAAGATTCAAGACGTTTAAGTTTAATGTTTTGTTCATTTTGAAAGACAAGATGTTGTTTTAAGACAAGATGTGTTTTGCTATGAAATGTTTTACGAAAGTTTTTATATTCCGCGAATGTTTTAATTAACTCTGATATTTAGAACTGCGTTTATGAGTAAATCCAACACGAAAGTAGGGCTACTGGTAACGGGGCCTTACATGGACAGCTAGGGGCTCCGTCCATCCGGACTAGTGGCCGACTTGGGCTACTTTAACCAATGGGGGCCACGTACGGAGTACCGGTGTTACTTAGTTGGTCGTTCCAAAAAAAATATATTAATTAATTTTCCAGTTTTCATTTAATAACATTGAATTTTCATATTTAATTCAATTTATTTCTTATTATATAATATTATATAATTAAACATTATTAGGTTGGCTAATATTATAGTTAAAGGTACAAAAGTTGAAACATCATGTACAAATGCGTAAAACATGTTTTTAATGTTACTCTCATACTTACAATATATATGACAGTCGACTTTAATTAAACCTATCATTAATACCCTACCCTTCTTCGACTACTTAATTTTTATTTAAATATGGCCAATTACAAATTGGCAAATGTTCCACTAAAAATATTTTACTTATACCATTTTAAAAGTATAATGTTTTATATAATTCTCGTCAACCCACAGTCGAAGCTCTAGAACTGGTCAAAATTAAAATCATGACTCAAGCTATTAAATTTAGAAACATTTATTAAAATAAAACTACTCAATCATAGAAAGCAAAAACGCAGTGTCATAAACTTGATTAAATGATTAATGGTCTTTTAAATCTTTATTCCCTAAAAGTTCATCATGCAATTTCAACTTATTAATTTTCATTACTTAAAAACATGCGAGAGTGTCAACTAAAAATACTTTATAAGAATATAGATTTAATAAAAAAAAACAATAACTCAGTCAATGGAAAGTTTCATACAAGTAATTTAAATTGTATACATATCATGAAATTCACAACCAACCATATAAGATATCTAATCCCAGCACGCAGAAGATTAGTGCAGTTGCCGGATAGATATCTTGATGATCCAACACGTAGTTCCAAATCCATATATCTTGATGGTCCAATACTTAGCTCCAAATCCACATGATCCATTTAAAACGAAGGCTCGTTCATGTTCTCAGTGTAGGGCCAATATTCTATATTAGTTTTAGGATTGCGTATGTCTTTATATTTGCTTAGAGTCGTTGTATTACGTACGTCAGCACGTTTATTTTGTATCATGTTATGTAAACTTGGATAAATGGGGGACCCTATATAAAGGGTCACTTAACCCAGTTCTCCAACCAACCTTTGTGAATAAACACTTACATTTCATTTTATATAAGTAAACTAAAACTCTCTCAACTCCTCACCCTCCTCTCTCAATTTCGGCCTCCCAACACACACACAAGATCCGAGATCTCGGTCCAACTAGTTGTTTCCGCCAACTAGTTGTGAGGTTGATCCAAGAACAACTAGTATCTTAGTTTGTTTTGTTGTTTGATCCGGTCACGGGACCTACAATTGGTATCAGAGCTTTCGGGCTCTACTAGTTGTAGATCTTGGGTCACAACATTGGATTTTGGTCTTGTATGTGAAAAGACGGAATTTTGGAGAAAATAATTGGTTTCGGGTTCTTGTGTTCTTGAAGTTCTTGAGATATATAAGTTGTTCATGCTCAAGAAGTTGTTCAAGATGAGTTAAAGTGTGTGTTTGTGGTGTGTGATTCTCAAGAATTTGTGTTTGTATAGTTGCATGTATTTGGATATGGTTGAGAAATGTGACAAGGAAAGTGGGTTGGTGACTTACTAAATTTGTTTAAAATTTTCGCCTACTTTGCCAAAATCGATCAGTTTCAAAAATCGATCAGTTTCAAAAATCGATCAGTTTCCAAAATCGATCGGTTTCCAAAATTGATCAGTTTTCTAAATCGATCAATTTCCAAAAATCGATCAAATTTCTAAATCGATCAATCGATCAGTTTCCAATATCGATCAGTTTCCAAAATCACTCAGTTTTCAAAATCACTCAATTTCCAAAATCGCTCAGTTTCCAAAATCGCTCACTTTTCAAAATCGCTCAGTTTCCAAAATCGACTAGTTTTCAAAATCGCTCAGTTTCCAAAATCGCTCAGTTTTCAAAATCGTTGTTTCCAAAAATCAATCAGTTTCCCAAAATAGATCACTTTTCAAGTCGATCACTTTCATTAGCTTACATTTTGTGTGATCTTTTTATTCTAAGGCAATTGTAATCTAATCAAACTTTCATTAGATCACATCAGACATGTTAAAAGAAGAATTCAACATGTTTAAACATACTCAAGGAGAATCGGATGCCTCTCTTATCAACAGATTTGAGTCACTCATCACTAAATTGAGAAGTGTCGGTATCATCCCTAAGTTGTCTGAGATCAACATGAAGTTGTTGGATTCACTGCCTTACGCATGGAATAGCAGTGTGATTACCATCAAGAGAACGACAAACCTGGATATCTTAACACTCTCAGAGTTGACTTCTACCATCAAGCTTTGGTGCAAAGAAAATAAAGATGAGTCAAGTGTTGCGGGTGTAAGCAGTCAAACAAGTCATATCATCCCCGAGTATGCTGCATGTGGAAGTAGTCAATCATGCACCTCGTCAAGCCCCACTGATGGGATTCCTTCACCTGCCTCTCGCATTCCCGAGGTACACAAACTTTGCACACAAGATTGTATTGATAAATTCCTACACTATAGAAACCATAATGCTAAAATTCTTGAACAAATAGATAGCATTAGAGTTCAGTTGGAAGATCTTAAAAAGGCTTCAAAGATCTACACTATTAGAATTAACACTCATGGTTATGATATGGCAGATCTTAGGGAACAAGTTTCCATTTCTAGAAATTTAGCAAAACGTCATGAAAATCATGTAATTGAACTAAACGCTAAAATTGTTAAATTAGAAATTGAGTTAACCCAAAAGAAAATTGCCATAGAAAACTTTGAGTTAGCTACCGAAAAGCTGAACAAACTGATTGGGTCACAAATGGAGTTAAGATTAAAGACTGGTATAGGCTATGATAGTTCTGTTGTACCACCACCATTTAATAATAATACTAGCCTTCCTCACTTTGATCTTACCTCTTCTCTAGAGGAAGAAATGGTCTATGGTATTGGTCATGTGCAAATTTCAAAGACATTTGTTCCTGCTGCTCCCAAGACTGTTGATTCAGCTGTTCCTTCAGTTAATCCTAATAGTAGTCCATCTTCTGTAGTAATTTGTGTAGAAGAAAGTGGGTCAGTTGAAAGGCCTGTTGAGGTGAGCATATCAAGTTGTTCATCATCAAGTTGTAAGACTGAGGAAACTTCAAGTAAAAGCAAAGTGTTTGAAAATGATAATCAAATGAGTACTTCATGTAAATACGTGCCACCAAATAAATTTCTCAAACAACTAATCAATCAAAAAATCCTCAGTCATACAACTGTTTTGATAACAACTATTATGGTCATTATCACCAAAACTTTATTGATCCATATTACACTAATGTTTTTGATGATCGGGGTCAATCATCAAATGTGTTTTATAATCATGTTCCTTTCCACGGATCACCTTTCCCACCACACCAACCATTTTATAGTTCTGATGAGTTCTATAGTGCTCCTAGGAGAAAGTGTTGTTTTGTTTGTGGTCATTCTTCTCACCTTGCAAGACATTGCAAGCACTGGTTCAAGCAACAACTCGATATTCAAAGGCGGCCTAGTCTGTCCCCAAAAGGTGCTTTTAGTAGCCCAGATTCAAGGACTGATCAAGCTGATAGTGAAGCCAGTGAAGTGGATGTGAGATCCAAAGTCAATAAAGTAAAATGCACGAGAAAACCGCTTTGGAGAACTAAAAAGGATAAAATCAAAAAGGATCCTAAGACTGAAAAGTCTAAGAATTCACCAAAAACAGTTTTAAAATTCAGAAAACAAAAGTCTAAAATCTTCAAAACCAAGGAACAAGCTTGTGCTTGGATTCCTAAGGACTGTTCTTCAAGCGATAAGTTGCCAAGAAATAAATTGTTTTCAAGAAATAAAATCAAGTTTGGTCAATTTATAGTCGACTTTCCCGAGACAACTAAGTCTCGGGAACCCATGTCTATTTAAACGCTTAGTGCATGTAGGGTCAATCAAGGAGGACTATCATGGGTATTCGGTACTTAGATAGTGGTTGCACCCGACATATGATGGGAGACAAACCCTTGCTATTTGATGCTAAACCATTCGATGGTGGATTCGAGTATTCTATAAGCGACATGGAATGACAAACTTCAGGAAATGGGAAATGTTTCATACTTTGTGCTTCAACAATGCCAACCTTGCTCAAATGGATCAACCACAACTTGCCGAGCGCTTCTCAAGTGATGGATCCGACATCAGCTGCTGGGCTTCGGTTTGAATCTCTTCAACTTTGTTATATGATGTGATAATGCATGCTTAGGATAGTCCATCTGATAACAGCTTTGTTAACCTTTTCACTAAAGCCATTGTTCTATTTTGATTAAAACAACCTATCTATCTTTTTGTATATAAAATTGTAAATATTTTTTCAATATGTCACAATTTTAGAGGGAGAAAATGAGTTAAGTTTAACTCACCAAAAAGATTTCCACTTTTGCTATAAGAAAAACAACAATATTAAGTCATTTGAATTGCCAAAAATATTTTATATTTTTGTTATTCTATTAAGAAAATAATAAAAAGATATAAAATTATATTCTCTTGTTTAGAGGGAGCTCCTGCTTAGAGGGAGTCGGATAATATATAAAAGTCAAGAAAACTTTGAGAAGTCGATCCGACCTTTGGAAAATGATAGAAAATTGTCTTAGGAGATCCTAGCACATGAAAAGAGTAAATCAAAAGCCAACAAGATCATTGTTTGATGTGTAGATAGGCTTGACAAATGAGTAAGTCTCATAGTGATATAAATCTAAATACTTGCATGTGCTAGTGGTTACACTCTCATGAAGCGGTTGCCGACTCCAAATAAGTCATATCAATGAAGGTAAAAATGTTATTATTAAGTCATACACGAGCCCGTTAGTGATTGATCTCCATAAAAACTTATTTCTTGCTTTAGAATCAAATATTGAAATATCAAAAACTATTGAAAAAGCAGAAAAACTGCAAATGCTAAAAAAGTACTTAAATCAACAACAAAAAATGTTGAGAATTTTATCAAACATAAAGGGGTATATTAGAACTACGTGACGTTGGGCAAACAAGTAAGACCTAAACACTTTATATGAAGGCTTGTAAGTCTATATGGAATTTAAGTCCATGGTTCAACCTTTAGTCTGTTTGAAAAGAAATTTTGCAAAAAGTTTATGAAAGCCCAAATGTTTTAATCAATCATTAGGGGGTCGGAGTCAATTCAGGGTGATACTGATGAACACAAACTATGCCCGAAGTATGATGGAGTATGTAACATGTTGGATTAACAGGGGACCATACAAGTATTGCGCCTAATTATACTTTAACGTATCACGGTGAAATCAAAATACTTGTTAAGTTTAAAGTGGACCAAAATATCTACAATCGACTTTGGGTTCTTGGCATAATAACATCCAAATAGAAGTGTGATCTAGGGCATTATAGACAATGTGATTACATGTTGTGATCTTCCTCACAAAAATATTAAAGTCAATAGAAAATTATGTAAATATTATTGTTATATAATATTAAATTCATCTTTACTTCTATCTTTTTCATTTTTCTTGTTTATTTTATGTTTTAATTTTAAAATATTATGTATATATATATATATATATATATATATTTGAAATATTATAATATATGAAAATTTTAAAAAGATTTTAAGTTCTTATGTGTTCGTACATATTTATTAAACATTTGCTTTATTCAAAATCATGTGTTTTGCTGTCAAGGTAGTTCATACAAAGTTCGTTGAAAACCTGGAAATTCATTTACAAGTTGAGAGACTGAAATTGGTATTATATGAAAAGTCAAGATAAAATAAAATTTCAGAGTTATCTTGCAAATTCTTCAAACCAAGAGCATGTTTTGAAAAATAAAATTCTTCTTTGACCCTCAAGAGGGTCTATGAATGAATCTTATTCGCTCTAAGTTGTGTGCAGTAGTATATGGACAAGGTGAAGATCAAGTGTCCCGGGCTGCAGAGACTTAAGTTGCCGATGCTAAAGCGAGTAAAAGAAAACGAGAACGTGACAGTTGGGGTTGAACCTAAAAAGGAGCTGATCATGTCTGAAAAGATCAGTCAGAAGACAAAGCAAAGAAAGAAGCCGGCACAAGAAAGTCAACAAAGGAAAATTAGATGTCGAGCCTCCTGCATCTTATGTTTCTAAAATTTGCTGTTGCCGATCCTTCCCAGGAAATAAGATTGAAGTTCAAGTCTTCAAGATCGAAATATAAAAAAAAATTGTCCAATATCCAATCTCGTTCAAGCTCTTGGATCAAGACAAGTACTAGATTTCAAGAAATAAAGACGAAGCAAAGAACTTGATGAAGGTTCCTGGACATACTCAATCCTAGAGGGAGATTGTAGGGCCAATATTCTATATTAGTTTTAGGATTATGTATGTCTTTATATTTGCTTAAAGTCGGTGTATTACGTACGTCAGTATGTTTATTTTGTATCATGTTATGTAAACTTGGAGAAATGGGGGACCCTATATAAAGGGTCACTTAACCCATTTCTCCAACCCAACCTTTGTGAATAAACACTTACATTTCATTTTATCTAAGTAAACTAAAACTCTCTCAACTCCTCACCTTCCTCTCTCAATTTCGGCCTCCCAACACACACACAAGATCCGAGATCTCGGTCCAACTAGTTGTTTCCGCCAACCAGTTGTGAGGTTGATCCAAGAACAACTAGTATCTTAATTTGTTTTGTTGTTTGATCCGGTCACGGGACCTACACTCAGCTTGCCCATGTGTGGTCATGTCTGCTTAACTATGTAATAGACCCTAGATAACCACACAAAAACAAGTAATTAGAATTAAGAAACTTTAAAATAATAATGATGTATAACTTAATAACACGACTTTAATATAAAAAGTGAACAATCTACAATATAACCGTTAAGAGTCTATCTAGTAATAAAAAAAGTGACAAAACAAAAGGCCCTCTTATCATCATAAAAAACAATGTATGAAAAGGGTATTTTTAAATATGAAATTACCAAATAAAACATTAGCTCATCAAGAAGGAATATATGTTTATAGAAGTGAAAAATCAGAATCAAGAACAAATTATCCCTTAAGTATAAAAAAACTCTTTATGTACTTCTAATATGCAAAGCCATCTTTGACAAAGGCAAACAAAATGTTTTTCATTTTCGATAAAAGGATTTAAATAAACCATTAAAGCCGAAGGATACATGAAAAACTAAAATTTAGCCATAGATATGCAATTCCTGAATCATGACCATATATTCATACATTTCTCAAAATTCATATTCCTAAAATTTAGTAAAAGGGAAAAGAAACTATAAGGTTTAACATTACCTAAGTAAATTTTTTATGGATGTTTGTTATACTGCTATGAACAATCAAAATGTTATAATAATTGATGCATACAATCTACGATTCCTTAGTTCCCTACATGATGAAACTGATTAAAAATAAGCATCCCCATTCTTAACAAAATTAAAATTTAATTATAAAATGAAAACAAAATTCTCACTACATAAATAACTCAAAACAAACTAGAATAATTAATAATTAGTAACGTATATATAATTCCTAACCTCAAATGACGGTGGTTGTTTGTTGGCATTTTGTATTACACATCTTTATCTATACTATATTATAATAGATCTCACATTAGAAAAGCAACACACTTCCAGTTTTAAGTAATTGCAAGAGTAAGCCAGACTTGTCTTTTCTATTATAAGTTACACATTTGCCCCATAAACTTTACTCAACTTTTGAGAAGTTAGATAATGCTAACAACGTTTCCCATGATCCTTACCCATATATATCTTTTAACTTTAAACCAACTTCCCCTCACAATTTAACCGGTCATAACTTTTTCATGCGTTAATAAATTTTAATTAAAATTGCACATCTGATTGTTTACCATTATAAGGAATTTGGGTGTTATGGCTGACCAAACCACCAATGGGACTTATCATTCCAATGGTAGCCCAAGTTATGTCATTTTAAGTTTTGGCCAATTTTTCCAAATTTCACTCTATTAAGCTGGTCCATATAAGTGTCTGCTAATTTTCAGATCAACTTCTCATCAGGCGCAGTGACAAACAGTCAGTAGTTCATCGGTAACTACTAAGTTTACGTCTGAAGGAATTAGTGACATGATTATGGGAGAAATTTGGTGCAAGAGTACTTCAGGTGATTCTTCAAACTCATAGTTAAGTACAAAAGGCACAAGAAGAGGTAACAATCAGTGTTTTCAACCCGACCCACATGTTTTACCGAGCATACACACAATCAATATACAATTTACAATTGGCTTCATGTTTTATTTCACACGCCCATATACACACGTCCACATAAAAAACAAAAGCTAAAATCAACATACCATATGAAAGTACAAGATCCACAAAAAGTAAAAAAGATAAATATTCTTGCATACACAATCAACAAAAGCCAAAATAACTTAAGCATCAGCCACTCCTCTCTCTTTAAGATGTTTTTTGTGAACTTCAATCCACCGATTACAAATCATTAAAAGACAGCCAACAAAGCATGATGTCAAGAACTAAAAGATCAGTAGAAAATACCAATTATTTGCTATCATCTGTTGTGTTGTATATTTTGTCCAGTTCTTCTTTGACAATGGCTATACATGTTTCCTTTCTTGGTGTGATATCGGTATCGAATCTCTTATCTGAAGTTGAAAACAAGACATCATATGTTAATACCAATTGTTTAGCATCTCTGACTTTTTTTTATTTTGACAATAATATCCATTGTGTTTAATTGTCCGAAAGAAACTACTTGGTAATGTATGGCCATATATAATGGCCAAATGTAAAAACTGGTCTAGTTGGTTAAAACTTAAAACATTGGTTTTAAAAGGCGTTTTGAAAGTTGATACGCATAAGTCAGCCTAAAATTTCATATATGGCAGTAGTAATCATAATAATAATAATAAAACTTACTTTCTTTGTTCATTAGAAAAACTTTCGCCCGGCAAGAAAATCATTTTATATACATTAAACTTTAGGAAAATATTTTATGTAAAACAAGCAAAATTAATGTGATAGATTTTTATTTTGTGAAGAGTAACTTGAATACGAGTTTAAATATAACAAGAATTGCACAACCTCAAACAATAATTTTTATTGAGAGTACACGAACTAACAACCAACCCTAAGTGTTGGCATAGTGCAACAGATTTAATAAGTAGTTGAATAGAAATTTCACAACTACGAAGTATAACATTACCGTGTGAATTTTCATAGATACTTGTTGTACTGCTATGAACAATCAACATGTTATAATTAACATGTTATAATGATTGATACATACAATCTCCAATTCCTTAGTTCCCTACATGATGAAATCTATTAGAAGTAAGTATGCCTATTTGTAACAATATCAAAAGTTAATTATAAAATGAAAACAAAATTCTCATTATAGAAATAACTCAAAACAAGATATAATAATTAACATTAGTAACGCAAATATAATTCGTAACCTCAGATGATGGTGGTTGCTTTCCTCCGACAACGGTAACCAAAAGTTTACAAATTAGCGTTGTCGGCTGCGGCGCCGCCCCACTGAATAGACGTCTTCGACGAGGTAACAATAGGAGAATTAGGTATTGTGATTAAGTATGAAGTAGGGCGTGATATTTTCATATTTATATTATTGACCATCAAAGAAAATTGAATGTGTAATTGGGCCTCAATAAGAATAGATGGGCCAACCATTCCAATAAGTTATACATTATAATAATAACCAACTACATCTACAACGATGTAAAAGTTAAAATGCAGATAACACTATTCTTAAATTTTATAAATATTTTTCTACTGTTTATATTTATAATTCAATGAATAGTATTGATAATATTAATTGAGCTGGTGGTGAAGTGGTAAGGAAGAGACCCAGTGTTCTATATGACGTACTTGTGTTCGATTGACGCCCCCCCCCCTCCGTCAATTAGTTTCGGCAGCACCGGGTGATGATGAAAGACTAGGCGAGTAGGTGGAGTTCACTAATTGGATCCTTGAACAAAACGTGTTTTATCTTACCGCACTGTCGTTCCTTCAGGAAAATGTCACAGGTGTTGGTTTTAGATGAGGGTTTCCATTGCATCCCTATGTGATGATATAGATAGTAACTTTATTTGAAGAACTAGGCTATTGAACCGCGTACGACATGGGCGTAAATATAGAAATCGTCTAACAAACACATGTGATTTTAAAGGAGGAGATAATTTGTAATATATTTTTTGGGACGAAAACATGATATATATTTCTTAATAATCACTACAAAAAAAGTGACCATTAGAAACTAAACTATGAGGGACTGATATATCAATCTCGAATACATAATATTTCAATGTTTTGAAACCCGGCCGGTCGGACCGGTTCGACCGGGACCCGGCCTTAATACCGGTCCGGGTCGGGAAGTAAGACCCGTTTTCTATTGGGCCGGCCGGTCTGCGCGGGCGCCGGTTAGACCGGACCCGGTGACCCGGCGGTCGGACCGGCAGATCTGTGTTTTTAGTGTGAAATTGATAATATGCAGATCCTCCTCCATCTAGCCGCACCTCCGTCCAGCGACCTCACCACCGCCGCCCCACCACCTGCGACCTCACCATCGCCGCCCCACCACCTGCGTCCCAAATTGATATTATTACTAATTGCTAAGTAATCGTTTTACCTATTTGGTTGTTAATACTTACAGCCTTTAGTTCATCATCGTGAATAATTGAATACATTCACCCATCAACGATTATTGAAGGAATCAATTGCCGTTGATGATGCGTTCTTCATCGAAAGAATTGGGGGAAGATTTGAAGTTTGAGTTATGGTTAGATCTTGGAGTTTACTGTAAAATGAGGGAGAGAGAGAGAGAAGAGAAGGAGATAAAATAGGAATGGACTTTTTGTTTTCCTTTTTGAACGGAATAGATATTTTTACTTTTTATTTTTGGAGATATTATCTCTCAAAAATACCCTTATTTATTAAAATGTTTATATAAATTATTTTAATTATATATAAATATAGTTATAGTATTTATGACGTCATCCGGGTCAAAGACCGGTCCGACCTCCCGGGTTGGTCCGACCTGTGACCCAGTAAGGTGTCCGGGTCGATGTCCGGTCCGACCTCCCGGGTTGGTCCGACCTGTGACCCAGTAAGGTGTCCGGGTCGATGTCCGGTCCGGGTCTGAAAACATTGGATTAATTAGTCCTAACAAGTATTAGGGACTGATTTTCATGTGACTAATGTTAGTGATTGATTATCAGTCGCTAATGTTCCGATACCTTATTTGAGACTAAATTTCAGTGCTAAGAATGTCTAAGACATATAAAGTATTAAAGGGAAACATTTTGGTGACTAAGTTTCAGTCCCAAAAACATAATGAACAATGGCACAAATATATGGTGACTGATGTCCAGTCTCTAACGCGGAAAGAACATATTATAGACTGAAAAATAGCTCTTAATATTTGCAAAAAGTATCTAATTAGAGTCAAATATTCAATCTTAAATGTCTTTTGTATATGAAAGGATCAAGGACTGATATTCAGTTTCTAAGTATTTGACGCAAATTATTCTATACAAAAAAAAGTAACGAAGTTGAAAATTAGTCGCAAAAGTCATATATGCGACTTTTTTGAAACTGATATTTATAGTCATAGAAGCGTTTTGTAGATGAAATAAATAGGAACTAATGTTCAGTATCCAATCATCGATGCCTATTTTACAATTTTAAGGAAGTAGATTAGATACTGATCTTTATTCTCTAATAAAGAACGAACATATCAATATAGCTCTAATACATTAGTCTCAAATACATACTTTTTTTTCAGTCACTGATAATATTGGGGACTAATTTTTGTGTGATATTTGCTATTGTCTAATAACAAGTCATTAATATTTTGGCACATTATTTGCATCTAAATTTACAATCATGTCTACACAATATAAGCCATAATGTTTTGAAGGAAGATTTATCGGTCATTGAATTTTAGTCCTAAATATGTTCATTTTGTAGTTAAATTTGTAGTTAAATAAACGTGCTATTATGGATAAAACGTATTGAAGACTGAAAATTAGTTCATAGCATACCCAAAAAAGTTTAAATTACTGAATGATATTTATTAGTCATTAACACCTTTTGTTTAGACTAAGGGGTGTGGGGGCTTTAGTGGGGGCAAGAACCAATAATATTATGACGCGTGGCAGAGAGAGAAACTGGATAAGGGGGGTGTTGGAGCCCCTGGTGTGGAGGGGCTCCAGCGAAATTTTTTTCTATTTTTTTATAAATATATTCAAACAACGTATTATTAAAAAAACTCATAAATTATTAAAAAAAAACACACATTAATAAAAAAACACATTAATATCTAAAAATAAAATAAAAATTAAAGTACTAAAAAGAAACATTCTTCTTATTCTTCGGCTGGGTCTTCTTCGATCAACCTCTTTCGGATACGTTCCTTTTGCTTTTCCATTAGCATTTGATCGACCGGATTTAGGTTACTGAAGTCTCTAGTAAGAAAGTCCAAATCTCTCATTCGAGATTTTTCCTTTTTGTCATAAGAGACCACCTCCATGGTTTTGTTGAATTTATTGAGGGATTCAACAAGATTGGCGATGTTTACAGCTTCCCCCTCAGCCGGTTTTTTCCCCTTGGCGTCCCTTCCCAATGGCCGCCTCCTCGGTGGTGAAGACGTTTCCTCCTCCGCAATGTTTAGGTCGAATCTAACGCGGCAATCCGACCCGGTTGAAGTGCTATACGCTCTAGACGAACTAGTTTTAGTCCGTTTCGGCCCTACTTTTGCATCAAAGTCCGGCGCCACCAGCTCAACCCACTTGGAACACCTTTTCAACCTGTCCCACAACTTTAAATCGTCCCACGTCTTCACCATCCCATACCTCCGCAAACACTCCTGCTTCCACTCTTCGACCGTGAAATTGTAAATCGCCAAATCATCACTGCCACTTGGTCTCATACGACCACTGTTCCTGTTGAAAAGATTAGTAAACAAGCCGACAAATTTTCTGATTTCGGACCACCGACCCGAAATCATATCGGCGTTCCGCTCTGTACTCCCAACGAGCATGTAGAACGTCTCCCTAACCTTTGTCCAAAAAATCTTTCTCTGTTGGTAGTCGGCTGCAAAATGAATAAATAAATTAGATTTCCATTTAACTTTTTTATTTAACTTTTTTATTAAAAATCTTTTTTAAAAACGTTAAAACAATTACCGCAACGCCGATCCTCAGAATTGACTATCCAAGCCCGACACAAGGCTTCCTTCTCATCCGATGACCACGGAGTGGCTTTCCGTTTCGTCCTCGGAGTCGAAGCCGGTCCCGACCCGTCTGTTGCAACTGGTTTTTTTCCGGTGGACGCGTCTTTTTGGTCCCGTAGCTTCACCGTGTGATTCTTGTGTATCCGGAACAACAAAGTTAGGAGACGGTTGTGTGTTGGATGGTTGAAAGCCGGATGATTCTTGCGGCTCCGAATAAAACATCGGTTGGTGCGGTGACGACCATAAATCGTCGTCAAGATAATCTGAATCAAGGTTTGGGAACCAATTTCCAGCCATTTTTTTAAAAAAAAGTTGAGAAGATGAATTGATTTTGGATGAAGGTTTGAAGTTTTGGTATAAAAATGGGTGAAATGGAGTATAATTATATAGAAAATATATATTTTTTTTTTGGTTTTTTCAGCTCCCCAACGGTCCAAAAAACATCAAAAGGTGTGCTCCTCTCTCTCTTCTCCCGCTAACCGGCTCACGCCTGCCTTGTTTTTCCCGCTAGCGCCCCGCTAGCGCCCTGGTGGTGTGGTGTTAGCGCCTGGGGGCGCGAGCGGATGGGCTCTAGCACCCCCGTTGAAGCCCCACACCCCTTAGTCTTATTAAAGGAGCAAGAAATGATTTTCAGTCTTCAAAATATTTTACGCTAATAAGTTTTGTCATTTTACGAAAAGTATAAAATTATTTGGCGCTAAGTTTCGTCATTTTCTGAAAAATTAAGTATATGGAGTTTCCAAAATATTATGAATTCCTTAACGCCCTATTCTTGAGTTTTTTTAAATGAGATAAAGGAAAGAAAAACCAATGATAGTTAAAAAATGGGTGTTCTTGAGTTTTTTTATGATGGAAATGAAAGGAGCAGGAGGAGTTAGGAGAGATTAAATTTATGTTTTTTCTCAATAAGTTATCATCCCAAAAATGGGATGATTACTAAGGATAACTATTTTTTAACATGGTTATCCTTTTCTTTCCTCTAATTTCCTTCAAACTCAAGAGCACACATAATTAAAAAAAAATTTCTTCCCTTCCCTTCCATTTCTTATCCTTCCCTCTCATTTTCTTTTCTTTCATTGGTTAAAAAACTCAAGAACAAGACGTAAATATTAGATTGATATAACACAAAGTTGTTTAATATTATTGGTAGCAAAGTCAGGAAAATAAGCATATGTGAATACTATCAAAATTTTTATCGACTTAATATGACATATTTGAAAAGAAACTTAGTGGAGTTTTGTTAAAGTATTAAAAAACTTATTAATAGACAGCGAAAATAGTTATTTTTTCTTTTAAATTTAATTAAAAAATACTGTAACATGTATATTTAGTCAGCAAAAGTTAATACTGATTTAATAAAAGTTATGACAAATCGAAGTAAAATTGGTTAACTAATGGCTAATCAAATCTAAAAATATAACATGTACAATGAAGACCTAATATCCTATGTTGCACGGAAACGCGACCAAGGTTCCGTACCCCGTCCCGGAAACTCGTCGGGGACGGAAACACCGACGGGGACGGCAGGAAACGTTTCTTGACCGTTTCCTTGAAGTTGGGGACGATCGTTGACCGTTTCGAAAATTCAAACGGTGTTTCGATTCGTTTCCAAATTTTTGGGGACGATTTTTACACGTTTCTGGCGGCATATTCCGGCGCCGGAGCTGTAGTATTTGCCGGAAACAAGGAAGAAGATGAAGAGTATCTTGTTGTGAATAGTGGCTGACGGCTGTAACTTAGAATCAGGGTATTTATTAGGTTAAAATAACTTTAGATATTTTAACATTTTACCCTTTTAACTTTAAATTTTTTGTATCTAGTTCTCAAAACTTATAAGTTTTAACATAAAAAGTTTAAAATTAGTTTGTGTATTTCAATATTTAACCCTCTCTATTATTACTATGATCGATTATGATTGATTTTGAAAGACTTATGATTGATTATAATTGGAAGATGTATAAATTTTGAAGTTTACATCAACGTATGAATATATTTTAGGCTTTGTGGTACATTAGCTATAATATATATTTATTTTTTAATGCATTTATTGCCGTACCCTTGCCGTACCTGTTTCTTGATTTTTTGAGTTTTGCCGTTTCCCGTTCCCGTACCCGTGCCCGTTTCCCGTTCCCGTGCAACATAGCTAATATCTCGTGTTAAAGCATGTTCTCTCATTTTAAACCAATATACTTTTTAACATTTGACATCATTACTTTGATGGTTGGTAATTAGTTTTACCTTAGACTCTCGTAAGAGTTTCTTCTTTTCGATGCCGTGTGTTCTAATCTCACTTATGTACCGGGTTTAATCCCAGTTAAGTAAAAAAAAACATATTTTTTTCTAAAATTTATTCATATCTATTAAAAAAATAGTTTAACTTCTCAAAATCATATCTATAAGAGATACAATATTTTAAAGAATGGGACGTGAACAGGGGTGAGCAAGATAAGGGTCGGACCTTTGAAATCCGGTTAACCAACTAGCAAAACCCTTAATTAGACCCGAATATATAATATGGGTCGGGTAAAGGGTATTTAAATTCCACCTTAAAGAGTAAAAGGGTTTCAAGGGTCCGATCCTTTTTCAAACCCTTGACCCGTTTACTAGTTTCTAGATAGATAGATATGAGATTCGCGATTAATCTGAAATTTATGAGAGTTTTGTATTTTTGATATATGATTCATCCGAAGTTTCCCAATTACTAAGAAAAACAAAAATAAAGGCATACTACTGATTGGAAACATATATATGAGAATCACTGAATTGTTCTCTACATGTAATTTGTAAATGTGAATATTATATGCATCGATTCAAATAGATGATTAACTTTCAAAGTTAGACTTTATTATGTTATTAAATAAAAGTATAATTGTTTTAGGATTCATATATTAAACTCATATATGAGATATGCAACTAGTAAATGCAAAAAAAGAGACGTGATTACTGCCTTATTGGGTAAAGGGTTTGGACCCTTAAAACCTTTACTTATACCCGACCCTTTTATTGTTTAGAGGGTAGGGTCTCGGGTCCACGTGTCTACCTAAAAGGGTATAGGGTCCGGGTAGGGTATTAGGTAAAAGGGTATGGTCTTACCCTTTGAACAGCCCTAGACGTGAATGCTTTTACAAATTATCATGACTCTTAAATTTGTTGTGGTTCATTACGACATGTTTGCCACATTATAATTCATAATGATATTTTTTGGTCAATCGAAGTCTCCATTTGTCTTATGAGTGCCAAACTTGGTTTAAGAAACAAAGTTAGTGTCGAGCATAGTCCTTATTAGATTAATCATGCTTTATAGTTATAACTAGTGATTCAACCAACGCGATGCGATGTGAATTCAGTTGGTGTAAATTTTATGGGTTCTATTTTTACTTAAGGCATGAGGTAAAATAAGTGAATATAAAACTTTAGTCGTTAAAATAAGACACCCGATTCCCTAGTTTGATCAACATATCATTCAAATCTATTTTTATTTTTGTTAAGTATAAAAATTTGCGTTTCCCCTACGATTTCCATGTTTAAGCTTGCCTAAAAAAACAAAAAAATTTGACCACATTCAAATTTTCATTGATCACTCTTTTTGTTTTTTTTACAAGATTCAAAATTTCCATTCCCGCCTCTAGGTCCCTCCATGAATTTCATCTTCTATATTAAGACATGGGTCTTTATATATTTTTTTAACATTTTCATGTTTAAATATTTATTGCAGGTGCTTGTTGTATTCTGTGGCAGGGTTGCGGCAGCCTATTGGCATTACACTTAGAACAAAGTGGTGATTTTGAGTAAGTTCAGTCTTCTCTTTGTTAAAAGCTTGTAACTTTTATGTAAATGATCACATATTGATTTTGGCCTTTTGGTTTATTAGTTTAATTTTTGTTCCTGTATCTTTTGATCTTTTAGGAAATAATTTTTCAACCATAAAGAAGAAGCTCTGGCTAAATTCATTTAAGAAGAAATAGCTATAACTACTTGAATGGAGCCCATTAAAAGTGCTTGTGCCAAGGGGAAAAAACAATGTAATATGGATTGATTTGGATGAAAATAATCATTAGATGATGTAGATAGCTAAATCATTCCAACCAGCTTCAAGTTTGAAGGAAGATCTTTGAAATCGTGTTGTTGCACTCGGGTAATGGAACAGACGGTTCGGATGGATATCTTAGGGCATAGGACAGTGGCAACCCAATATAGGATGCTTTTATTTTATATAGTTCATTAGTGTATTTATCTATTTTGTTATAGTGTTCAGAATGGATCAACCAAGTATTGTTTATTCATATGACTGATTGGTTACAATTTTTAAAATGGTGCTGCTAAATGTACCCCCTTACTCCATTTTTACTAAATATACCTCCCCCGAACTTATTACATAAATTACAATTAGCTTTAACATTATTTATATATATATATTAGTCCCTACAACATTACTTTCATTTGATAACTTCTACTATGTATATATCAAATTAAAAACTATAAAGTATTACTATTAATTTATTTTTTTTAATATTAATATTATAAATATTTATAATATCTTTTTTTTAATTTTTATAGTATATATATTTATAATATCCTTATTTTACCACTTTATCTTTTACAAAATAAACCAACAATCCAAAACCCTAAACCCGAAACCCTAACCCAAAACCCTAAACCCAAAACCCAAAACCCTAAACCCGAAACCGAACCCTAATCTCTAAACCTGAAACCGAACCCTATACCCTAAACTCGAAACCGAACCCTACACCCTAAAACCGAAACCCGAAACCGAACCCTAAACCCGAACCCTAAACCCTAAAACCGAAACCCTAAACCCGAAACCGAACCCTAAACCCAAACCCTAAACCATAAAACCGAAACCCAAAACCCTGAACTCGAAATCATAAAAAGAAAACGCAACTTGTAAAAAAATAATATTAAATCCTTTTGTGCTAATTTGGTAATTATATGATTTCAAGGGTTAATATGAAAGTTGGTTTTTCCAACAGGGTGGGGGGGGGGTGTGGGGGGATGACAAGCAACCAGGGGGTACATTTAGCCTAACCCTTTTTAAAACTTGGATTCGAAGTTTGTTGGTTTTATACATTAACATAATGGTTCTGTAAGTGACTAGTACATATTTGAGTCTCAATAAAGATTGCATCAAAAACTATTTTTTAGTATATAAAAGAAAAGTGCTAAAATTGTGATACGGTATAAAAGACTAATTTTTAGTCATTAAAGAAACACGTAAGAGACTAATTTTTCAGGCTTAGATAACATACTGGACATTAAATATTTTTTTGTTGGAGGTTAATTTTCAGTCTCTAGAAAACGAGTTCAGGATTAAAGTGACACGGTGTTTGAGACTAATTTTTAGTTCCTAAAAAAACATATTAAGGACTGAAATAACATGTTATTAGAGACTAACTTTTAGTATTAAAAATGTCTTATTAGGGACTCAACTAGCATGAAACCGCCAAACTAATGAAACATATTAGGGACAAAACAAAGATGAATTAACGACTGGTTTTCAGTCCATAATGAACTATATTCGAGATTGAAATAACATGGTATTAAAGATTGATTTGCAGTAACTGAAGATATGTTTTAGCATGGTACTAGGGGACAAATTAAGGATTGAAATTTTGCACATCGGAGACTAGTCATTAGTCCTTGTTGGTACCACACAATGGAGACTGATTTTTAGTTACTAAAACCACTATCTAGGACTAGGTATCCGTTACTGGCTGGGGACTGGAAAATCAGTCCATGATAACCATTAGGTACTGATTGAGGTGTATCATAATTTTTCAGTCCCAAATGCCAATCATTTTTGTAGTGAATTGATACCGGTACGAAAACATGTGTTTCTTAAATATAACGTTCAACAAAAATAACATGCAATTTACAATTATTAGAAAGATAATTAAAACTTGTAAATATAAAATTCATAAAATACTAAATACTTCCTTATCATGTGGATATAAATAATTATTCATAGAAAATGTTTCGATTCAATAATGTGGAATCAATATTGAATTATTACATTTGTATTAAAGAAAAGTAGTCACAAAAGTTTAAAACTATTATAATCAGAAATATATTGTACAATCTTTATGTACCTCGAAATTCCACAATTTATATTAATCTATCATAAGCTTATGATAATAAAACCAAAAAAACTTTAATGTTAGTTTTAATGTTATTATTTTTTTATTTTTTTGTTTTGCCTTTGGTCCAAAACCGTTCTTCTATGTCTTCGATTATCAACTAAAATTACTTCTTTTGTATTTATCGTGACAACTGTTAAATTTAAAAACATAAAATTAGTTTAATATATATTCTGGTATAACAAAATGAAATCAAGTGTGAATAGATTTAGTATGACCAAAAAGTAAATGATTAAAAATAGCTAACCTATATTCGATTATTATTAATTGATGGTATTGGACAATTAGTAATTGCATTATTTGTAAATATAATAAAATAATCATAAACCATAATAACTTTTACTTATTTAAAAACCAAACTATTCCCCGTGTTAAAGTATACAAATGTTAAAATGATTAACCAGCTTTATTAACTACTTAAATAAATGTTTATGTATATGTTAATATAAGTAGGGAAGTTTTGGTTGTCAACAAAGGTGAAATATAAATTGATTATTATTCCAAAAAAAAATAGCATAAACGTCTATGGTAATTATTCTTTTGTAACTCTACAATCAATTATGCTAGCTTACTTATTTTTTAGTAATTATGTACTTTACATTTTATATAATTGATATTACATTAAATATGTTATTTACTTTACATTAACGTTTATAGTATATCTTATAAGTTGATGTAAACTTTAACTTGAAACTAATAATATAACAAAATGAATTTAAATATACGAAATTATATTAACGCGATATAAATAAATTGTTACCACTCGGAATGCTACTCAGTGTCGGGACGAGTTTCGGAGCAGCACGAATTCGGCTGAATTATGGCTGGATTTGGTTTCTGCATGGGTTTCAGATCGGAACATGTCCGGTTCAGATTGAGTATCGGTTAAAAACGTGTTTCGACCCAACAAGAGTTTCATAGCCCTATTATTTTGCACAAAAATGAAACCAAATTCTAAATCAGCTAAAATTTTTTGAATATGTATATAGTTTTGATGCGGTACAAACTTTACTGCATTAACAATAGGGAATTTCAGTACTTAGGGTCTGTTTGGTATGGGGTAATGGAATGGACGACAGAATGGAATGGACGGTAATGGAATGGATAAATGAATGAAAGGG
Organism: Bidens hawaiensis; assembly: GCF_021521415.1. Taxonomy (NCBI): domain Eukaryota; kingdom Viridiplantae; phylum Streptophyta; class Magnoliopsida; order Asterales; family Asteraceae; genus Bidens; species Bidens hawaiensis. The sequence continues at coordinate 422,518 of NW_027492781.1, forward strand.
GTTATTACCATTCCAATGAAATGTTTGGTTACCACACGGGAATGAAATGAATCATTACTTTGTATTGTTGGTAGGTTAGAAAAAAATAAAATTAAAATGAGAGTGAGTGGTGGTGGTGGTGGGAGCGGTGGCGGTAACGGTGGAGGTGGTGTTGGCGGTAACAATGGAGGTGGTGGTGGGCAGCGGTGACGGTGGGCGGCGTCTGTGATGGTGGGGCGATAATTGATGGATGCGGCGGGCGGCCGGAGGTGGTGGGTGTTTGGCACTGATGGCGATGGTTTGTAGGGGTGGGTGGTGGCGGCGGTGGATACCGATGGTGGTGATTGGTGGTAGTGGCGGCGGTGGTAGGCAATGGTGACGATGGGCGGCATGTGTGATGGTGGGGCGATGGTTGATATATGCGGCAGGCGACTGGTGGTGCTTGGTGGCTGGCATTGATGGCGATGGTTGGTGGAGGTGGGTAGTGGCGGCGGTGGACGGCGATGGTGGTGGCTCGTGGCAGTGGCTGCGGCGATTGGTGGTGGTGGTGGGTGTTGATGTTGGGTGGTGGTGGAGGTGTGTAGGGTGAATGAGGGAATGGAATGAAAAAAAAACATGGGGTATGGATGGAATGAAATTGGGGTATTTTAGAGGGAATGAAATGGACTAGGTAATGAGTCATTTCATTCCTTTGGTCAACCAAACAGGCTATTTTCCATTCCCTCACAATGGTTCATTCCATCACGTCCTCTATTCCTGCATACCAAACGCTACCTTAATCCATAATCTAGCCCTAGAAGACACGATTTGAATTTTGATATATGGTAGTTAGGAGTAATCATAGTAATAATGAAACTTACTCTCTAGCCATTAGAAAACTTTAACTATCGTCTTGCAAGAAAAACATTTTATATACACTAAACTTTAGGGAAATGTTTTATGCAAAACAAGCATATTCACATGTGCTAGATTTTTATTAGGTGAGGAGTAACTTGAATACGATTTTAAAAATAACAAGAATTGCACAGCCTTATACAAGAATTCTAGTAGAGAGGAGACGAACTAACAACCAACCTTTATTCTTTTGCAAGTACCAGCTCGCTAGATCAAGAAGCCGTGGAAGAAAATAAAGATGACAGTGATGACGGCATCAACTACTCACCTAATCCAGACACTCCGGAGAGGGTGATTGAAGAACCCATCGTTCAAGAGGCTGTTGTGACTCCCGTTTCCAAGTCTGCTCCAAGAAAGTGCATCAAATACTACAGTGTGAGCAGAATGGGAAGCCCGAGATGAAGATCAATGCCGTACCATGACTCTGCTCCGATCCTCTACGCCAGGTGGCATAAAGACAACAAATGTTGAGATGTACGACGTGCAAACGGCGACCTAACATATCTCACTTATGGAGATATGCACACCTTATCCATCCTTGACATGAACTACTTCAGGAAGACGGTGGGTCGAGGAGAAGAGGAAAGCACGCAGGAGGGGTGGTTCAAACAGTTTTTGAATCATGAGTGGAAACATGACTACCCGAAGTTCACTCTAAATCCGGGTAGGTCACACAAGTCAAAGGAAGTTAATCCTATCACCAAGAAGCCGGCTAAGGGACGCACATACAAAATGCTTGACAATCATGGAGAACCTATCTTTCATGGCATGCCCTTCGACGATGACTTTCTTTATGACTTTGTTGCTTGGGAGTTCGTCAACATTCGCGGTGAGGTCATTATTCACTGTGAACGATCTCATGACCTCCGGTTCTTTGATGAACATAAACTGGCAGGGTTCGGAAAGGCTGACTTGATGAAGCTTCTCAAGTCACTCTTTGAAGATGTGCGCGGGGACTATACCAACGCTATCGTCGGAAAATTCAACAAGTTTGTCCGTCTTCTTGTTGAAAAGTAACCATTCGATCAAAACGAGGTGTTTGAGTACGAGTCTGAGTCCGACTGAAGATGCAAGCTAACGGTACAAATACCAAAGACTAGAGGGAGATTGTTAGGCTCAATTTGTGTTAGTCTTTCGTATTTGATTGTAATGTATCGTTTATGCACGTTAGCTAGTTGGACTTTGTTTGTTTGTATGTTTGGCCCAATGCCATGTATGTTGGATCCCAATGGGCCATGAATAATGAAAAGAATATGCATGAGTACACACACTGTAAGGCCGTGTTACCGGTAGCCCTACTTTGGTGTTGGATTTACTCATAAACACAGTTCTTAATATCAGAGTTAATTAAAACATTCGTGGAACATTAAAACTTCAACCATAATATATTACATAATCTTCAAATCTTGTCTTATAAAAACATTCAAAGTCATTTAAAACAAAAAATAGTCTTTAAAACATCACAACATTTCTTCGAGATGCTAGTATCTTCGACTATACGCCATGTGTCTTCAATCACGCGAGCTGCCTCAACCTATTTGCCTGCGTGCATACTAAAAGTCAGCTACGCTGAGTGAGTTCTAGTTAATCACATCACTTACTTTACATACACGTATACGTGCCCGAGGGTACGCATTACATACTTAACCTGTCCATCAATCATCATACGCAATCATAACTAACCTTACGTTATAAAGAGCATTCACTCTACATACCTCGGATATTATTAGGGTCCGGTACCCTCCATCCTCGGATATTATTAGGGTCCGGTACCCTTCATCCTCGGATATTATTAGGGTCCGGTACCCTCCATCCTCGGATATTATTAGGGTCCGGTACCCTCCATCCTCGGATATTATTAGGGTCCGGTACCCTTTCTTCCATACCTCCTTAACATACTTTCTATATACATAATCGTAAGTTTGGCACATACATACATCATTCATTCTTCATATTATAACATACATATAACATCAACCATTTCCTGGCAGTACATGCAATTCCGAAGATCGTTCATGTACCAGCAAGAAACCATTCATACATTTCACATAATACATATATGGCATACACTTATCACTTAGGATAAGTGTATTAACTCATCACATCGAGTATGCACACAGCCCCGAAAACGTAACAAGGAATGGGGTTAGAAACTCACCTGAAGTCGGTTACGTTCACCGTTAATTGTTATTCCCTTCTTCAGTTGGGCACGGCTAACTGTATAATAATTACATGCATCAATTAACTATCACTACTCATCTCGCGTTTCTAATCTAATTATTACCATCAACGAACGGGGGTCCGGGGGCAGCGCCCCTAGCAGCGGGGTCTAGGGGCGGCAACCCCTAGCAGGGTCCAAGGGGCAGAGCCCATGGGTGGGGTCGAGCTGCCAGGTCAGCTTGGAAAAATTTTATTTCCATTAACTGTCGTAACACATTTTCCATTAGGATTTTAATTTTGACTTGCTTGTAAATGGATGGGTCGGTTCGGGTCATGTAAGATCTTACGAGACAAAACTAGTCAAATTGAAAGAAACAAATAACCCAAGTTAGACGGAAAGGGGATGACAACTTGACTTGCTATATCATTTAAATAGCTTTAAATGCAAAAAGTGTGTCGAGTTTCGACCCAACCCTACTCATTACAGCCCATGCCAAAGTTATCCATTTTGACTCGTTACCCAAACCGTCCTTCATCGTTAATTTCGTAGTATGTATCTTAAATATAGTTTATTTATGCTTATCCGGTTAAAAATTCAAGATAGGAAAAAATGCTTTTAAACAAGGATGGCGAAAGCAATAACGAGTTAAATTTAGCTCATTTTCAATCCAAGCAAAGCCAGAAAAACTCATTATGTTACTCTTGAGTTTCGATGCCTGCAAATCAAACACAACCACCCTTCGATCAGTCAAATGAGGAATAATAGTTGAACAAATTTTCCAGTGTAAGCAAATGAAGTGCCATGATGCAGTATCTAGAAACACTAACGACGCACAATAACAAAACCTTAATGTACATTGTTGGAGTCCATTAAACAAAAAGGTTTGCAGACCTTTAGCTTAAGTTGTTTAATGATAGTTCGTCCATTTTGCTCGTACAAATTTCTTTAACTTAATGACTATACGCATTTTAACTCTTAACAGTTATCAACTGAAAGCGTAACTTGTAATCCTTATAACAAACATCCAATTACTTATGCTATAAGGGTTCTATAATATTGGGTGGGCGATGGAAGAGGTGATCCATCGGTGGGGGAAAGATGGTCCGAGAACGACATTGGGGTGGTAGCCGGCTTACAATCACTCATGTTAGCACGATTCAACAAATCAAGGATGTATTTAGTTTGGGATAGAAAAATACCGTTTTTGTGGGGAAGGACTTCAACACCTAAAAAATATGAGAGAGTTCCAAGGTCTTTTAAAGTAAAACGAGCAGCAAAGGAATTGATGAAACAATTGATAAGAGAGGTGTTCGGGCCGGTGACAATTATGTCATCAACATAGATCTAGGAGATTTAGTATGGTGATTAACAAAAAGAGAAGGATCGGAAATAGTTGGTTTAAAGCCAACCAAAAGAAGATATGATGTTAGTTCATCATACCATGCACGAGATGCTTGACGAAGGCCATATATAGCCTTGTTTAATTTACAAACATGATGAGGAAAAGAGGGATCGGCAAAACCGGGTGGTTGAGACATGAAAACATCTTCGGTTAATGTGCCTTGAAGAAAAGCGTTATTGATGTCAAGTTGACGGAGACACCAATTTTGAGAAGTGGATAGAGAAAGAATGAGACGAAGGGTTGCGGGTTTAATAACCGGGCTAAAAGTCTCAACATAATCGAGACCGGGACGTTGGTGAAAGCCTTTTGCTACTAAACGAGCCTTTAGACGGTCAACTTCACCATTGGGTTTGAATTTGGTTCGAAAAACCCATTTGCAACCAACAAGGTTGGGTGCAGATTCTGGTGGAACAAGAGACCAAGTGCCATTACGTTGTAGGGCATCAAACTCATCTTGCATAGCCTTGCGCCAAAGCGGGCTTTTGAGGACTCGAGTGACTGTTGTAGGTTCAGTGGGGTGAGAAGAAGATGCATTATAAAGAAGAACATGTTCGTTGTGATATTTTGGGTTTGGTTTGCGGACGCGAGTGTGGGTAGGGGAGACGGGATGTTCATTGGGTGTGTTAGGATCAGATGATGAGTGGGACTCGGCTTGGCTGGAGAGGTTTGGATTTTGGGCAGGTTGACTTATTTGTTCAGGAGTGTTAGTTGGTGAATTTTGTAGGTTTAGGCCATAAGAATTGTTGTTTGGTGAATTGGGATTTAATGAGTTGACCCCTGTTTGGTTTGGTTTGTTGTGGTGGGGGTGGGGCCCTCAATATGGGAATGAGTTTGTGGATCAACGTGGGTGTCTAAAGGTGTAAGAGAAGTTTGGTTTTGTGGGGAATGCATAGAAGGTGTGTGAGATGGTGTAATTGGATGCATGTGAACAGAGAGTGGAAGCCATTCGTCCGGATTAGGTGGTGGAGGAGTTGAGGATTGAGATAGAACTTCATAAGGAAAATGAGTTTCCACAAAGTGAACGTGGCGAGAAATGTAAATTTTGTTGGTTTGAGGATCTAGGAGGTAGTAAGCACTTTGGGTCGATGAATATCCAACAAAGATACATGGTTTAGATTTAGGTAGAAGTTTGTTGGAGGAATATAGACGGAGCCAAGGGTAGGAAAGGCAACCGAAACTACGAAGTTTATCATAGTTTGGTAATTTATGAAATAAGCGAAAATAAGGAGAATCATTTTTTAGAGTTGAGGTAGGGAGACGATTTATTAGGTATGTGGCGGTAGTGACCGCAAAAGGCCAAAATTTGAGAGGCACTTTGGCATGGGATAAAAGAGCGAGGCTCGTTTCGACTATGTGACAATGTCGTCGTTCGGCATAGCCGTTATGTTCAGGAGTGTGCGGAGGAGAGGTAAGATGAGAGATGCCACAAGATGCAAGATGAGAAGCAAGTTTGATGTATTCACCTCCATTGTCGGAATATAATTGTTTTATTTTACATTGAAAATAATTTTCGACAAGACGTTGGAAGCTAATGAATACATTAAGCGAATCAGATTTTTTTTAATAGGATAAATCCAAGTGTATTTGGTGTAGTGATCAACAAAAATGATATAATATTTGTAACCATCATAAAAAATAACGGGAGAAGACCACACATCCGAAAATAAAATTTGTAATGGTGCATTGGAAGTAATTGATGAAATATGAAACGGGAGTTTATGACTTTTGTTAATGCAACAAGAATTACACGAGTCATCAAAATAAGAAATAGATGAAATAATTGAAGATAGGCGTTGCAGCACTTGAGAATGCGGGTGTCCAAGCCGATGATGCCACAAAGAAGACTTATTTTTCTTAACATAAAAAACGTGAGGTGGTGGTTTCGGACGGAGCTCGTATATCCCATGTTTAACTTTTCCTTGGAGGAGAGGAAGCTGGGAGTGCAATCCTTGATGACAAAATCAAGAGAAAAAAATTGGATTAGTATATTGTTGTCAAGACATAAACGAGAAATGGATATGATGTTGCGAGATATAGATGGAACACATAAGACATTATGTAAAACTAACGAAACGGTATCAAAATGAAGTGTTAAAGAGCGAACATGAGTAATATTAAGAGATGAACCATCACCAATTACGAGTTCTTGGGTACCATCATATGGAGCATGGAGCGACAAAGCATTAAGATCATTTGTAATGTGATGAGAAGCACCACTATCACAAAGCCATGGACGATTGTCATTTGTATTGATGCTTGGAACTTGCATCAAATGTGCCTGCGGGGATAGAGATGTTCAACGAAACCGGTTCCTGGAACCGAACCGGTGGACCCGAACCGGTTCCTACCCGTTTTTTGTAGGAACCGGACCCTATCTGATTCAACCCGATGATCCGTGACCGGTTCTTGCATTTCTGAGTGGGGGCGGGTAGGAACCGGAACCGGTTCTGGAACCGAACCATCCGGAACCGGTTCCTAACCGGTTCTAGCCGTTGGATCGAATATAGCCGTTGGAAATCGTTTTTTTGGCCGTTTTTTGACCGTTGGGGTCAAAAATAGCCGTTTTTTTGCTCCCCCAAGCACCCCACTACTAGTATAAATAGGTATTTGGTGTCATAGGTTCATCACAACACTCAAAACGCAAACCCGAACGCAAAAAAATACAAAAAAAACGCTATTACAACGTTTTGAGTTCTCTAATCTCTTGTTTTCTCTTCTTCTATATTCATATTTGTTGTGATGGCTACCTCACAATCATCGGTTGGTCAAGGTTCCAACGCCGAACCAAGTTTCGTTCGTATTGTACCTCATAATCGTAATCAAGAGATTTGGTGCAATTGGGATTTGGTTGAATTGAGTGACCATTCATTGAAGGCTCGGTGCAAGTTTTGTGGGATTTATTTAAACCCACTTTCGAATTCAAATTTGAAGAAACACATCGAAAAACCGTATTGCAAGGCGTTGAAAAAGAACGTCGATTCGCAACAAACGCAAATGGATAGTGAAGGCGGAATATTTACATACCAAATTGATCGAGTTCAAGATCGTATGGCGAAGTTTGTGATTCAAGAAGCTTTGCCGTTTAGCCACTTCGACAACCCTCGCTTAACCGCCATGATTCGAGATACGCTTCAACCACAATACACTCACGTAAGTCGTCATACTCTTAAACGTTATTGTTTAAAATTGTGGAAGAAGGCCAAAGAGGTACTAATTGCATATTTTGAAAATATAAATACGGGAATAAACTTAACTAGTGATGTTTGGTCGGCTCCACATGGTCTACCCGAATCTTATCTTTGTGTCACCGCTCATTGGGTAGACCCGTCATCGTGGGAAATGATGAAACGCACCATTGCTTTCGAACTCTTTGAGTATCCACATACGGGAGATAATTTGTTTGAAATTTTAGATTATGTTATAAAAACTTATAAACTAGAAAATAAAATATTTTCAATGGCATTTGATAACGCGTCGAATAATACATCGGCGGTTGATAAATTAAAATTAAAATATACGCCGATTTGCAATGGTGTATTTTTTCACTCAAGGTGTGTTGCACATATCATTAATTTAATCGTGCAAGACGGACTTGCTTCGGATGAGGTTACATCGGTTATAAACGATTTTAGACTAATGATACATGAAGTTTTTAAGAAAAGTAAAAAAAGACAAATGGAATATAGAAAATTTTGTAAAGATACGGGAAGAAAAGCTTTGGGAGCTAATTGGGATGTACCTCATCGATGGAATTCCACTTGCATAATGTTTCAAAGTGCTTTGAAACAAAGAGAAACTTTACAAATGTTTCATTCTAGTCTTGCCGAGAATGATTTGGCAATCCCCTTTTCAAATGAGAAATGGGAAATTATCAATGACTTATCGACTTTTCTTGAAGTTTTTAAAACATCAACTACGAAACTATCGGGAACGTATTATCTTACAAGTCCCTTGGTTCTTTCGGAGTTATTTTTAATCGTTAACAATCTTAAATAATTTGAAAATAAAAGTCCAATGTTTTCAAACATCATATTACCAATGAAGTTTAAATTAAAAATATACTTTCTTGAATTGCCACCGGTTTTTACTTGCGCCGCCGCTTTAAACCCAATGTTAAATGTTACGGGGGTTGAATGTGTGATAGACGAAATTTTTTCAGCCTTAGATATGCATGAAGTTGACCCAAACTTTTCAATAGAGGCAAAAAATGATTTTAACTTGGATTTTAAATTTATGTATGACTTTTATTTAAATAAATATGGGTCAAACATACACATGCCTATGCCGGGGGGGTCTTCATCAAGTTCAAGTGCTACTAGAGTACGAGATCCCATGATTAGCCTTATGAACACCGTTCGCAACGTAACGGCTAAAAAACAAAGGAGTAACACCCCTTCAAGCGAACTAGGAAGGTATAGTGCAAATGATTACTCTACCGGTTTATCCGAAGAGGAATATGGCACTTTTGATGTTTTGGCTTGGTGGAAGGTAAAGGAAACCGAGTTTCCGATTCTTGCCACCATGGCCCGTGATTTACTAACCGTCCAAGCTTCTACGGTAGCTTCGGAATCGCTTTTTCTCTTAGTGGCAGGGTAATATCGGTGAGAAGAACAAGACTAAATTCGGAGTCGGTGGAGATGTGCATTTGCTTAAAGGATCACTTGGACTCAATCGATCGTATTCAACACGTAACCACTCTCGAAGATGAAACACCACTTGATGTTCGAGTGCACGACGAACAAGAAGGCATTTCTACAAGTAATTCCGAGGAAGAAGTCGCCGCTCAATAATTACGACGAACAAGAAGGCTTTTGAACTTCTTAAAGTAAATAAAATGAATTTTATGTTAATTGTTTTGTTTATTTTTCATGCTATACAAATACGAATCGTAGTTTAGAATCCAAATCGCAAACGAAAAACGAAGAAAAAAAAAACTAAATGCACTTGTATTGCAAATCCAATGAACAAGTTTACATTGTACAATGGTTACATATTTAACTGATGATGTTCCAACTGATGAAACTCTGCAACTGATGTGTCACTGATTCATATTTTGCATCAGTGACAACAAACTCTGCAACTGATGAATGTTCCCACTGATGAGTATTCCTCATCAGTGGCAACCTTCAGTAGTTGTCATCAGTGGCAACCTTCAGTAGTTGTCTTCAGTGGCAACCTTCAGTAGTTGTCTTCAGTGGCAAACATCTTCAGTAGTTGTCTTTTCTTCATCAGTTAATTGTTTATTTTTATGTTAATTGTTTTTTTTATTTTTCATGTTATACAAATACGAATCGTAGTTTAGAATCCAAATCGCAAACGAAAATGAAAAAAAAAATAAAAATTTTTACACTGTAACCGGTTGGAACCGGTTACGGTACAGGAACCGGGTTAGGAACCGGTAAGAACCGGTTAGATAGGTTAGGGGTCCGAGGGTGGGAGAACCGGTTCGGTTCCCTAACCGGTTCGAGCCTGGAACCGGTTTAATTGAGGGTTTTGAATATAGGAACCGGTTAGGAACCGGTTCCGGTTCCTAGTCCCAAACCGTTTTGAACATGCCTATGCGGGGATGTGTGATATGGCCCTTTTGGCAAAGAAGGTAGCCCAATTTGTGGATACATCTTCTTGAAGGCAAAGCAGGATGTAAGGGAATGACCTTTAGTGAAGCAAAATTGGCATTTCCCCAAGAATGGACGATTGTTAGTGGTGGATCGAGGGGAGGCCAAAGGTGTTTGAGGAGTAGGTAGGAGACCGGCATTTGGAGATGGGTGGCGATTTTGCCAATGTTTATGTGTGGGGCGAGTGTTTGCAGCAAAGGCGGTGGTGGGTTGGTGAAGGTTGGAGGTGGGAGATGATTGTTGGGAAAGTGTTAATTCATGGTTAATAAGCTTCTCGTGAAGTTCATGAAAGGAAATAGGGGTGTCTCTAGCATGAACAGAATCGATAACAGATTTGTAGGCGATGGGGTCAAGGCCGTGTAAGACAACATCGGTTATATCTTCGGGGTCGGGTGGTTTTCCGAGAACAGATAGTTCATCTGCAGTGACCTTTACGGATTGCATAAAATCAGAGACGGATTGGTTCGGGCCCTTTGAAGTTTGTTTGAGACGGTATTTGAGTTGTTTGATATGGCCACGAGAGGTGGAGGCATATGTATCGGAAAGAATTTTCCATGCGTCGAGGGAGGTTTTGGCATTGGTAATAAGCGAGACAATACTCTTAGATAAACTCCCGACTAGAGCACCGAACAAGAGGCGATCTTGTCTAAACCATACTTGATAGTCAGGATTGGGAGTCGGCTGTCTGCCTTTGTCGGTGGATGGTTGCGGGGCAGTGAGGCTACCATCGATGTATTTAAATAAATCCAACCCATGTAAAAAGGCTTCAACCTGAGTTTTCCAACTCGGGTAGTTTGTTTCAGTAAGCTTCAAGGATGGTGGGAATGAAACAAGAGTAAGAGATGATGGGTTGGTAAGAGGTATTGTACCAATTTGAGATGATTGTACTGAACCTTCAGTGGCCATTGTTATGGTGAAAGAAGATGGTTGAGTGATGTCGGAGATGAAAAAGATGACACGGGTGACGACGGTGGTGTTGTGGTAGTGGAAGATTAGGGTTATTTTTGTTTCCTGGCTGATACCATATTAAAAGGATAATCAACCGAATTACTTTTCACATATTACAATCATACATTTATACAAGATGTAATCCCATAATTTAGGGAATGAATATACACAATAAAAAGAAACTAATAACTATGAAATATTATCTAAAAATAATGATTTGACTTGTTATTCAAACTTCTTAGCGGGAACTTATTGTATTATTAATATAAATGTAACATATTAAAAGTCAGTTAGTATTCAACTAACATCATAGATGCCTATAAAATGCTTTTTTTCCATTTTAAAAAGCAAATATGCATACATTTAACTAATTGAAGCTCAATTACCTTTCCTGTCCTCATATGCAGGACAGTGTGGAGCTGTTTTAGTGTATCACTTGCCGCTTTCTTCTTCGATATTTTATAAGCGACGGTAAAGTATAACGCACTTCGATCAGACATGCTAATAAATAATTAGATGATATAATATATGGTCGGTAACTAGTTAGAAACCACTACACTGACTTGAAAACCCGTAGATTAATCCATGTATTAATTTAACCCATAAACAACAAATAAGATATTTTAGTTAATCTTCAAGTCTTTGATAAAATAATTATTTATAATGATAAGAATAATAATAGTTTTAGATTTTAAGCCTTAGTCCGTTCGAAACAATAATAATAATAATAATAGTTATAAATTTAAAACTTTAGGAATAGTGTGTATCGTAGTAATAATAATAATAATAATAATAATAATAATAATCAATCACTTAAATTATGTGATTTTTAAATCAAAAAATCATCCCAATTCACATTCAATTAATTAAATAGGTTAATTTTTAACTAAAATAGTTTCAGTTGTCTTTAAATACTCTATAACCTAGTACATGATTATTTTTTCATTAAAAGAACCAATGATAATTTAAATATGTTTTAACACGTCATAATGAAACTTGATTGTATGATACTGAAAAACATCATGTGGAAAACAACACACGAACCGGTCATTTTCAACATTGACGTTTACAATTATGATACACGTATATCATTTTAATTTAGAGAAAAAATAAGCAAGATATGATAATATTGAATATTAACCTTATGAACTCGAAACAAGTTTTGATCGCTAATTAGAAACTACTGCATATGCTAAAATTATTATTCATTTTTTAACAACATATACTCGGTCATTGAATTAATACATAGTTTAATTTAAGATGTAAGAGGCTCGAACCTTGGTTATGATCACAAAGAAAAAATGGAGACAAACTACCGCCACAGTGTAACAATACTTTGCTTATAATAGCTAAATAAAAGTTATATATGTTATTTATATAGCTCATTTAAAATGGGGGCCTTAAATTTTTTGGGGCCCAAAGCCCTAACTTGGGTTTGGTATACAGTTGGGTCGGCCGTGACGGGTGAACTATAAAAAAACGGATCGATGTGGGTTACTATCTTAAAAATGGGACGTATCATGGATGTTCGGAAGGGGTTTCAGGTCGGCACGGGGTTCAGCACGATACGGGTTTCGGCACGACACGAGTGTAGAATTGTAACAGGTTTGGTTAAGATAGGATTTTCGACCGAGACGAGTTTCAGACAAGGACAGGTTTCGGCACGGAAAAGGTTTTGACATGGACGGGTTTCGGCTCTAAATGGATTTCGGGCAGGCACATATTTCCATGCTGGACGGGTTTCAGAACGGAGCGTATTCGGTATCGGTTTTGGTTTGGCTAGGTTTCAAGCCAACACGAGTTTCTGCACGGAATGCGTTTCGTGTCTGTACGGGTTTCAGATCAGCACAAATTCGGTTGAATTGAGATTCTGACATGAATTTGTTTCGGAATGGGTTCAGTTCAGATTGACTATCAGTTAAAAACGTGTGTCGGCCCAACACGAGTTTCATATCCCTATTATTTTGTAGCAAAAATGAGACTAAACTCTAAATCAGCTAAAAAAATTCGAATATGTAGATATAAACTTTTTAGCATTAACGATAGGGAATTTCAGTAATTAATTAATCCACAATCTAGCCATAGAAGACACGATTTGAAAGTGATACACATAAGTCAGCCTAAATTTCATATATGGTAGTAGTAGTAGTAGTAATCATAGTAATAACAAAACTTACTTTCTCTATCCATTAGAAAAACTTTAACATCGCCTCGCAAGAAAATCATTTTATATACACTAAACTTTAGGAAAATATTTTTATGTAAAACAAGCAAAATTAATGTGACAGATTTTAATTATGCGAAGAGTAACTTGAATACGAGTTTAAATATAACAAGAATTGCACAAACTCAAACAAGAATTTTAATTGAGAGTAGACAAACTAACAACCAACCCTAAGTGGTGACATAGTGCAACAAATCTAATAAGTGGTTGAATAGAAATTTCATAACTATGAAATTTAACATTACGTGGTGAATTTTCATAGATGCTTGTTACAGTGTTATGAACAATCAACATGTTATAATTAACATGATTTAATGATTGATACATAGGATCTCCAATTCCTTAGCTCCCTACATGATGAAATCGGTTAGAAGTAAGTATGCATATTCATAACAAAATTGAAAGTTAATTATAAAATGAATACAAAATTTTCATTATAGAAATAACTCAAAACAAGATATAATAATTAACAATTAGTAACACAAATATGATTTGTAACCTAAGATGATGGTGGTTGTTTTCCTCTAACAATGGCAACCAAAAGTTTACCAATTAGCGTTGTCGGCTGCGACGCCGCCCGACTGAATAGATGTCTATGATGAGATAACAACAGGAGAATTAGGTATTGTGATTATGTATGTAGTAGGGCGTTATATCTTCATATTTATATTATTGGACCATATAAAAATTGAATATGTAATTGGGCCTTGGAAAAAATAGGTGGGCCGGCCATTCCAATAAGTTATACACTATAATAATTACCAAAGTTACATCTACAACGATGTAAAAGTTAAAATGTAGATAACACTATTCTTAAATTCTATAAATATTTTTCTACTATTTATTTATAATTCAATGAATAGTATTGATAATATTAATTTAGCCAATGAGCTGGTGGTGAAGTGGTAAGGAAAAGACCTAGTGTTCTATGTGGCGCAGTTGTGTTGGATTGATGCCTCCATCAATTAGTTTTGGCGGAACCGGGTGTCGATGGAAGACTAAGCGAGTAGGTGGAGTTCACTAGTTGGATCTTTGAACTAAACGTGTTTTATCTCATCGCACTGTCGTTCCTTCGAGCAAATGTCACGGGTGTTAGTCTTAGGTGAGGGTTTCCATTGACGAGTGCATCCCTATGTGATGAATTTAGCCAGTAACTTTATTTAAAGAACTAGGCTATTGACCCGTGTACGACGGGCGGAAATATAGAAATCTTTTGACAAACACATGATATGATTTCAAAGGAAGAGATAATTTGTAATATATTTTTTTGGGACGAAAACATGATATATATTTCTTAATAATACCGATACGAAAACAAATGTTTCTTAAATATAATGTTCAACTAAAATAACATTCAATTTACAATTATCAGAAAAATAATTAAAACTTATAAAAATATATAAAATTCTTAAATACTAAATATTTCCTTATCATATGGATATAAATAGTTCACTTATTAAATACATTATAGCCAAAAACCTTAGCGTATATAATATGTAGGTGAGTTGGCATTTCGTATTACACATCTTTATCTATACTATATTATAATAGATCTCACATTAGAAAAGCAACACACTTCCAATTTTCTATTATAAGTTTCACGTTTGCCCCAGTAAACTTTACTCAACTTTTAAGAATTTAGAAAATACTAACAAAGTTTCCCCATGATCTTTACCCATATATATATTTTAACTTTAAACCAACTTCACCTCACGATTTAATCGACCATAACTTTTTCATACGTTAATATTTTTTTATTAAAATTGCACATCTAATTGTTTGCCATTATAAGGAATTTGGGTGTTATAGCTGGCAAACCACCTATGGGCTAGGTTGTTTTCTACAAGGTCTAACTCCTCAATTAAGAGCTTTTCCTTACATAATGGGACTTATAATTCCACTGGTAGTTCAAGTTATGTCATTTTAAGTTTTGGCCCTTTTTTCCCTCTTTCATTCTATTAAATAATGGGACTTCATGGTTTATCTCACACATCCATATACACACGTCCACATAAACAACAAAAGCTAAAATCAACATACCATATAAAAGTACAAAATCCACAAAAAGTAAAAAAGATAAATATTCTTGCATACACAATCAACAAATGCCAAAATAACTTATGCATCAGCCACTCCTCTCTCTTTAAGATGTTTTTTTGTGAACTTCAATCCACATATTACAAATCATTAAAAGACAGACAACAAAGAATGATGTCAATAACTAAAAGATAAGTTGAAAATACCAATTATTCGCTATCATCTGGTGTGTTGTATATTTTGTCCAATTCTTCTTTGGCAATGGCTTTACAGGTTTCCTTTCTTGGTGTGAGATCGGTATCGAATCGCTTATCTGAAGTTGAAAACAAGACATCATATGTTAATAACTTAATATCAATTGCTTAACATCTCTGTCTTTTTTTTTATTTTAACATCTATTGGTAATGTATGGCCATTAATTATCGCCAAATGTAAAAACTGGTCTAGTTGGTTAAAACTTAAAACCTTGGTTTTAAAAGGCGTAGCAAATTAAGGCGCCAGGTCGTTAAAAAGAACTCCAAGTATTTTCAACTTGTATTCTTTGTTTTTTTTTTATTAGATAGATTAACAAAACAAACTTATGATGATGAAAATTTGAACTGTGTTTATAAAAATTATTAAGAAGATATTACGAATCTAAGTAAATCCTTTAGCTTAACCCATTTGACCGTTAAAGATAAAAAATCGCAAAACCGACCTATTTGCTAAATGGATCCATATACTAGCGAAATGTAAAACTGTGATGTTCAAAATGAAGAGTAGAGAGTGCTTACTAAGCTGTTTAAAAATGTCATTAAAGCTTGTCTGCAAAATAAAGAAAGAGTAGGGAAACCTCATAAGATTATAGTAAAAAATATATCAATCAATCAATCATACCCAGTGGAATCCTACCCATAGCAACGCTATAAGTAGGGTCTGGGGAGGGTGGGATGTAGGCACACCGTACCTCTATCCGACAGGATAGAGAGGTGGCTTCCAGTGAGACCCTCAGCTCAAAGTAACATAGTATGTGAGAAAATAAGTGGCATCAACGTACAGTAGTAGTAAAATTGATAATAGCACTTAGTAAAATTACTAATACATGTATAGATAACCATATAGAACTATATGAGAAGAGAAATATAATGGTGTGTGACCAAAAATCAGGTAAAGAAACAAAAAAACCTCTAAGGTATTCCTTTCTTCCTAAAAATCCTTAGCCTTAATTCTAAGTCTCCAAGAATTCCTATCCTCAACCATGTCCTTTGAGAGGTTTAGGTCTAGCAAATCATGTCTAATCCTCTTGTCCCAAGTCAATTTAGGTCGTCTTCTACCCCTCCTCCCCCCTATAGTAATGTTTTCTACGGATCTAACAGGGTTCGTCACTGTCTTCTCTTTACATGCCCAAACCATCTCAATCTCCACTCTCTTATCTTGTCGGATATGTTAGCCACTCCTAATCTCTCCCGAAACACCATGTTTCTTATTCGGTCTAACCTTGTATGCCCACACCTTCAGCGTAACATTCTCATCTCTGCTACCACCATTTTCCGCTCTTGTACCTTCTTGATGGCCAAACAATCTATTCCATATAACATTGCAGGTCTAACTGCAACCCTATAAAATTTTCCCTTTAGTTTAGTTGGGAATCTCTTGTCGCACAATATACCTGTGGCTGCTCTCCATCTACACCATCCTACTTGAACTCGATGTGCCACATCGCTGTCTAATTCCCCATCGCTCTGGACAAATGATCCTAGATACTTGAACTTCGTTACCTGCGTGACCACTTGCCCTTCAATGGTGATCTGAACGTCCTCATTGTTATTTACCCTACTAAAATCACAGTGTAGGTACTCCGTCTTAGAGCGATTAATCCTTAATCCTTTTGTCTCTAAGGCTGTTCGCCACTCCTCTAGCCTCTGGTTTAGTTCTTGTTTACTCTCAGCAACTAACACAATATTGTCTGCGAACAACATGCACCACTGCGAACAACATGCACCACGGGAGTGTCTCTTGGATTGAAATATTAAAATATTTCAAAATATTAAAATTAAATTTATTTTAATCAACTAATGTAGAAGAAGACTCTTAGCTTCTTAACATCATTCGCTTGAAAGATGTCACGTATTGCGGTTCTGATTTGATCGTTACTTGGGTTTGGGTTTGGGTTCTCTTTTACAGCATCTTTCACATTTATAAAAGAAGTAAACAACTTATATAAGTTATTTGAAACAACACAGAATACAGAGAGTAAAAACAATATATATCATGCATCAATAATAAATAAATTGTAAGTTAGATTTCTATATATCCGTCAATAAAATGTATGCTTTATGTGACACATGACATGTGCTTCACATTTAACAATTGTTCTTAAATATATATTTTTTAAAAGGTAACTTTATCAACAATAGAGAGTATGGTAAGGAGTTTATTTCTTACTTATACTTTCGGATCTCATAGAATACTGGCGATTATAGCCTATTGATTTCATTTAAGATGTAAAAATAGAATACCTTTTATTTGACAGTACATGTAACTTCATCAACCTCATAAATACTTCCATTTTCTAAAAAAGTTTTCTCATAAGCATTTTTTCATATGTGGCATCTGCCATAGCAGCTCATCACATCTAGTTTAAAGTTGGTTGCTAAAATCAGGATACCAATATAGACGATTCAACCGTAGATTCTTGTTCAAACTCTTCTTCACTTTCCTCCTCTTCCTCGCCGTCCTCTTCCGAATCTGTTCAGTTGTCTTCTTCCCCGTCGTCCTTTTCGTGACGGGTTTCGGATCAACACGAATTCGGCTGAATTGAGATTCTGACTGGATTTGTTTCGGAACGGGTTCGATTGGGATTGAGTAACGGTTAAAAACGTGTTTCGGCCGAACACGACTTTCATATCCCTATTATTTAGTAACAAAAATGAGACTAAACTCTAAATCAGCTAAAAAAATTCGAATATGTGTACACTTTTAATGCGATATAAACTTTTTAGCATTAACGATAGGGAATTTCAGTAATTAATTAATCCACAATCTAGCCATAGAAGACACGATTTGAAAGTGATACACATAAGTCAGCCTAAATTTCATATATGGTAGTAGTAGTAGTAATCATAGTAATAACAAAACTTACTTTCTCTATCCATTAGAAAAACTTTAACATCGCCTCGCAAGAAAATCATTTTATATACACTAAACTTTAGGAAAATATTTTTATGTAAAACAAGCAAAATTAATGTGACAGATTTTTATTATGCGAAGAGTAACTTGAATACGAGTTTAAATATAACAAGAATTGCACAAACTCAAACAAGAATTTTAATTGAGAGTAGACAAACTAACAACCAACCCTAAGTGGTGACATAGTGCAACAAATCTAATAAGTGGTTGAATAGAAATTTCATAGCTATGAAGTTTAACATTACCGGGTGAATTTTTATAGATGCTTGTTACAGTGCTATGAACAATCAACATGTTATAATTAACATGATTTAATGATTGATACATAGGATCTTCAATTCCTTAGTTCCCTACATGATGAAACCGGTTAGAAGTATGCAAATTCGTAACAAAACTGAAAGTTAATTATAAAATGAATACAAAATTCTCATTATAGAAATAACTCAAAACAAGATATAATAATTAACGATTAGTAACACAAATATAATCCGTAACCTCAGATGATTGTGGTTGTTTTCCTCTAACAATGGTAACCAAAAGTTTACAAATTAGTGTTGTCGGCTGCGGCACCGCAAGACTGAATAGATCTCTCTGATGAGATAACAATAGGAGAATTAGGTATTGTGATTATGTATGAAGTAGGGCGTGATATTTTCATATTATATTATTGGACCATTAAAGAAAATAGGATGTGTAATTGGGCCTCAGAAAGAATAGGTGGGCTAGCCATTCCAATAAATTATACACTATAATAATTACCAGTTACATCATTGTTGATGTAAAATTTAAAATGTAGATAACACTATTCTTAAATTTTATAAATATTATTCTTCTATTTATTTATAATTCAATGAATAGTATTGTTAATATTAATTTAGCCAATGAGTTGGTGGTGAAGTGGTAAGGGAGAGACCTAGTGTTCTATGTGACGTGCTTGTGTTTGATTGATGCCTCCCATCAATTAGTTTCAGCGGCACCGAGCGATGATGGAAGACTAAGCGAACATGTGGAGTTCACTAGTTGGATCCTTGAACTAAACGTGTTTTATCTCATCGAACGGTCGTTCCTTCGGGAAAATGTCACAAGTTTTGGTCTTAGGTGAGGGTTTTCATTGGATCGAAAGACGAGTGTATCCCTATGTGATGAATTTAGCCATTAACTTTATTTGAAGAACTAGACTATTGACCTGTGTACGACAGGCGGAAATATAGAAATCGTCTGACAAACACATAGTATTTCAAAGGAGGAGATAATTTGTAATATATTTTTTTGGACGAAAACATGATATATATTTCTTAATAATACCAGTACGAAAACAAGTGTTTCTTAAATATAACGTTTAACAAAAATAACATTTAATGTACAATTATCAGAAAGATAATTAAAACTTTTAAATATAAAATTCTTAAATACTAAATACTTCCTTATATATGGATATAAATAATTCATGTATAAATACATTATAGCCAAAAACCTTAGCGTATATAATGTGTAGGTGAGTTGGCATTTCGTGTTACACATCTTTATCTATACTATTTTATAATAGATCTCACATTAGAAAAGCAACACACTTCCGGTTTTAAGTAATTGTAAGAGTAAGCTGGACTTGTCTTTTCTATTATAAGTTACACGTTTTCGGTTTACCCCATAAACTTTACTCAACTTTTGAGAATTTAGAAAATACTAACAAGTTACAACGTTTCCCCATGATCCTTACCAATATATATCTTATAACTTTAAACCAAATTCCCTAGTTCCCTTCACGATTTAATCGGCCATAACTTTTTCATGCGTTAATAATTTTTTTATTAAAATTTCACATCTGATTGTTTGCCATTATAAGGAATTTGGGTGTTATAGCTGACCAAACTACCTATGGTTGTTTTCCACAAGGTCTAACTAATCAATTAAGAGCTTTCCCGTAGCTTATAATGGGACTCATCATTCCACTAGTAGCCAAGTCATGTCATTTTAAGTTTCGGCCATTTTTTCCCTCTTTCACTCTATTAAGCTGGTCCATATAAGTGTCTACTAATTTTTAGATCAACTTCTCATCAGGCGCAGTAACAAACAGTCAGTAGTTCATCGGTAACTACTAAGTTTACGTCTTAAGGAATTCGTGACATGATTATGGGAGAAGTATGGTGCAAGAGTACTTCAGGTGATTCTTCAAACTCATAGATAAGTACAAAAGGCACAGGAAGAAGAGGTAACAATCAGTGTTTTCAACCCGACCCACATGTTTTACCAAGCATACACACAATCAATATACAATTTACAATTGGCTTCATGGTTTATTTCACACGTCCATATACACACGTCCACATAAACAACAAAAGCTAAAATCAACATACCATATGAAAGTACAAAATCCACAAAAAGTAAAAAAAGATAAATATTCTTGCATACACAATCAACAAAAGCCAAAATAACTTAAGCATCAGCCACTCCTCTCTCTTTAAGATGTTTTTTGTGAACTTCAATCCACAGATTACAAATCATTAAAAGACAGACAACAAAGCACGATGTCAAGAACTAAAAGATCAGTAGAAAATACCAATTATTCGCTATCATCTGTTGTGTTGTATATTTTGTCCAATACTTCTTTGGCAATGGCTTTACATGTTTCCTTTCTTGGTGTGAGATCGGTATCGAATCGCTTATCTGAAGTTGAAAACAAGACATCGTATGTTAATAACTTAATACCAATTGCTTAACATCTCTGACTTTTTTTTTATTTTGACAATAATATCCATTGTGTTTAATTGTCCGAAAGAAACTACTTGGTAATGTATGGCCATTATGGCCAAATGTAAAAACTGGTCTAGTTGGTTAAAACTTAAAACCTTGGTTTTAAAAGTGCGTAGCAAATTAAGGCGCGGGGTCGTTAAAAAGAACTCCAAGTATTTTCAACTTTTATTCTTTGTTTTTGTTATTAGATAGATTGTGTTAAATATATATTTTTTAAAAGATAACTTTATCAACAATAGAGAGTATGGTAAGGAATTTATTTCTTACTCATACTCTCGGATCACATAGAATATTGCCGATTATAGCCCGTTGATTTCATTTAAGATGCAAAAATAGAATGCTTTTTATTTGACATTACATGTAACTTCATCAACCTCATAAATACTTCCATTTTCTAAAAAAGTTTCCTCATAACAAAATTGAAAGTTAATTATAAAATGAAATCAAAATTCTCATTATGAAAATAACTCAAAACAAGATATAATAACTAACATTAGTAACGCGAATATAATTCGTAACCTCAGATGATGGTGGATGCTTTCCTTTGATAACGGTAACCAAAAGTTTATGAACTAGCGTTGTCGGCTGCGGCGTCGCGCCGCTGAATAGATGTCTTCGATGAGATAACAATAGGAGAATTAGGTATTGTGATTAAGTATGAAATAGGGCGTGATATTTTCATATTTATATTATTGGACCATCAAAGAAAATTGAATGTGTTATTGGGCCTCAGAAAGAATAGGTGGGCCACCCATTCCAATAAGTTATACACTATAATAATAACTAACTACAATGTAAAAGTTAAAATGTAGACAACACTATTCTTAAATTTTATAAATATTTTTCTACTATTTATTTATAATTCAATGAATAGTATTGATAATATTAATTGAGCTGGTGGTGAAGGGGTAAGGGAGAGACCTAGTGTTCTATGTGACGTACTTGTGTTCGATTGATGCCCCATCAATTAGTTTCGGCGGCACCGCGTGAAGTTGGAAGACTAAGCAAGTAGGTGGAGTTCACTAGTTAGATCTTTGAACAAAACGTGTTTTACTCACCGCATTGTCGTTCCTTGGGGCAAATGTCATAGGTGTTGGTCTTTGGTGAGGGTTTCCATTGGATCAAAAGATCAGTGTATCCCTATGTGATGATATAACTAGTAACTTTATTTGAAGAACTAGGCTATTGACCCATGTACGGCACGGGCATAAATATAGAAATCGTCTAACAAACACATGTGATTTAAAGGAGGAGATAATTTGTAATATATCTTTTTGGACGAAAACATGATATGTTTTTCTTAATAATTCTGGTATGAAAACAAGTGTTTCTTGAATATAACGTTCAACCAAAATAACATGCAATTTACAATTATTAGAAAGATAATTTAAACTTGTAAATATAAAATTCATAAAATACTAAATACTTCCTTATCAAATGGATATAAATAATTATTCATAAAAAATGTTTTGAT
Organism: Bidens hawaiensis; assembly: GCF_021521415.1. Lineage (NCBI taxonomy): Eukaryota > Viridiplantae > Streptophyta > Magnoliopsida > Asterales > Asteraceae > Bidens > Bidens hawaiensis. Next base: position 445,171 of record NW_027492781.1, read on the forward strand.
TCAATAATGTGGAATCAATATTGAATTATTACATTTGTATAAAATAAAAGTAGTTACAAAAGTTTAAAACTATTATAATCAGAAATATATTGTAGAAGCTTTATGTACATCAAAATTCCACAATTCATATTAATCTATCATAAGCTCATTATAATAAAACCAAAAAACTTTAATGTTAGATTTATTGTTATTATTTTTGTAGTATTTTTTTTGTTTTGTCTTTGGTCCAAAACCATTCTTCTATGTCTTGGAGTTAGATGTTCGGAAGGGGTTTCGGGTTGGCATGAGTTTCTGTCTGAGACGGTTTTCGGCACGGCACGAATGTAGGATTGTAACTTGGGTTTAGATAGGATTTTCGACCAAGACGGGTTTCAGGCAAGTACATGTATTGACACGGGACAAGTTTCAGATCAGAGCGTGTCGGTTTGGACCGGGTTTCGTCTCTAAACGGGTTTCCGGCAAGCACATATTTCCATGCGGGACGGCTTTCGGATCGGATTGTGCTCGGTTTCGGTTTCGGTTTCGGTTCGGATAGGGTTTCGAGCCGACATGACGAGTTTCCGCACATTATGGGTTTCGTGTCGGGAGGGGTTTCGGAGCAGCACGAATTCGGCTGAATTGCGATTCTGATTGGATTTGGTTTCTGCATGGGTTTCGGATCGGAACAGGTTCGGTTCGGTTCAGATTGAGTATCGGTTAAAAACATGTTTCGCCCCAATACGAGTTTCATATCCCTATTATTTTGCAACAAAAATGAGACTAAACTCTAAATCAGCTAAAAGAATTTCAAATATGTATATAGTTTTAATGCGGTATAGACTTTACTATACTAACGATAGGGAATTTCAGTAATTAGTCCACAATCTAGCCCTAGAAGACACGATTTGAATTTTGATATATGGTCGTTAGTAGTAATCATAGTAATAATGAAACTTACTTTCTCTAGCCATTAGAAAAACTTTAACTATCGTCTCGCAATAAAATCATTTTATATACACTAAACTTTAGGGAAATATTTTATGCAAAACAAGCAAATTCACATGTGTTAGATTTTTATTAGGTGAGGAGTAACTTGAATAACATTTTAAAAATAACAAGAATTGCACAACCTCAAACAAGAATTCTAATCGAGAGTAGACGAACTAACAACCAACCTTTATTCTTTTGCAGGTACCAGCTCGCCAGCTCAAGAAGTCGTGGAAGAAAATAAAGATGACAGTGATTACGACATCAACTACTCACCTAATCCGTGCACTCCGGAGAGGGTGATTGAAGAACCCATTGTTCAAGAGGCTGTTGTGACTCCCGTTTCGAAGTCTGCTCCGTGAAATTCAAGAAAGTGCATCAAATAAAACAGCGTGAGCAGAATGGGAAGCTTAAGATGGAGATCAAAGTCGTACCATGACTCCGCTTCGATCCTCTACTGAAGAAACACTAAGTGACCCCGGCAGATTATGGATAATCTGGGGGCTAGATAATGTTTCCCACGAAGGTTAGGTCCAGCAGAGTAAGTTGTACTTTAGGGAACCTGCAAAACAGACACCGTAAGCTCGTCACTGAGAAGGGGGGGGTTCCTCCTTGTGACCACCCTCCGGCGTGAGAATCAGTCTATATTGCTCTTTGAATATAAAAGTATATGAATACTATTAGAGCAATTATCAAGTAAGTTATACGAGATAGTAGATGATCTTACCATTCCAAGATATTGGAGTATTTATAGCCGAAGGTAGGTTTTCTAGAAGGTACAGCCGGCTGAATAGTATTCCTGTTCAACCAACAGTGGATTACGCACAGGCCATACTGGTTGGTGGGTAGGTTACAGCCAACAGTAATAAAGTCGGCTGCACTATTCCACCAACTGTAGACCATGCACGTCCCACTGACTGTGGATTGTACGCAGGCCATGCTGGTTGGTGAATAGGTTACGGCCAACAGTAATACTATTCCACCAACTGTAGGCTGCGCCTGCTCCACAGTGAGGGTTGGTGAGTAGGCAGCGGCTAATAGTGACAAACAGTACTAGAGGGTGCTCCTCCTCGCACTGTTGTCGGTGAGCTGTCACCCTGTGATTGGCTCATGGGCTGTTCTGGTCAGATCGTCTGTCCTATCCATACCTTGGTAGGTATGGTACAAAAGATCTTTCAGAATCAGACTGGCTCATTTGGGCGGGATTGTTCCCGCCTTGCTCATGCCTTCATGTGACTGCTGAAGTAGCT